>NC_061117.1:69705338-70029011 GCF_002878395.1 Capsicum annuum
ATATTTCATACCCCAGAACTACGTGCCACCATAGGATTGAGATTAAAGTGCCCACAGAGGCAGAGATAGTGATCACTTAAGCTGAGGTTATACTCTCTGGCAAGAGTATGACACCACTCTCCAACGTGAGATTTCCTCCTTAGGAGGACGAGACGTTGGACTCCATGTAACTCGCATGGTTTATGTCGGTTAAGAGAACCTCCCTGCTAGTAGAAAATAATGAATAAATTTTCAGATAAAGTATTTTTTCTTAAAGTTTTAAAGATTATAGACTATAGATTCTAGAAAAGAAGATCTTTTAGAGACCAAGTGTTATGACTCACAAGAATTAGATTATATGTTTTTCTATTCATGCTTTATACTTTCAGATTTTAGATATCTCAAGCCTATGTGAGTCATTTATATTTAGCATGCGTTGTTTTATAAACTTAGATGATATTGTTTACTTGTTGCATACACCCTCATATACTCAGTACATCCTCAAAGTACTAATCTACATATATGTCTATGTGCTATATTGTCTCATAATGTAGGTTTTCAGTTGCTCAGTCTCAGCAGTGTGAGTGATTTTTGAGTACCTCATCTACATCTCTGCAGCTGGTAAGTCCTCATAGTTCGGCAACTTAGAATTCAGATTACTAGTTTCATTAGTAGATATGTTTTTGTTATTCATTCCAGACTTTTTGAGTCAGCTGGGGCCTGTCCCAGTGGCTCTCCAGATTCAGTCATTAGAGGCTTGTTGGACTACTAGTTTCAGTTATAGACTATGAGTCATCATGTAGATTTACTTTTCAGTATTTCTTTGCTAAGACTTGAGAGATTGAGATGTTTTAGATAAGTCTTCCATAGTTATCATGATTTTATAATTATATTTCTTTACAGTGAGATTCAGAGTTAGTAGAAAGCAGCCAGGGTTAGCTCCGGACAACTTGTAGTTCGGAGCACCGTGTGGCGTCCTGAGAACTAGATTTTGGGGCGTTACAACTTGCCCCTTTTGTCTTTCAAAACTAATTTTTGACTATGCTTGGTTGGTAAAATGATCAGAGGCCATCTTGTGATTTTGGAAGTCTACTTTAGCCTAAAGAGTCTACCAATACATAAGAATTACCCCTATTCACCCTCTTTGAGCCTTTGGACTTTCCTTTGGCAACCGCATTACAATCCGTGACCCTTCTTTTCATCCGTTCTTGAACCCTATCCTCCTTGAACTTGAGAATACAAATTGAGGCTAAAATCTAAAGTTAGGGTGGTGGAAAGAGAAAGAAATATAGTTGGGCTACGAAGTCATAAGAAGGTTGCTACAATCTTGAGAAAGTGAAGCTTTTTGGATTCGAATAAAGGAAAGATCCCATAAAGGAAATAAATGCCTTATCTATGTGCAAAGATTATAAAACAAGAGAAAAAGCAGAAAGTGGGAAATCCAAGAAAAAGCAAAGGTAGGCAAAATAGTAAAGTGAAAAGAAGTGGCCTAATAAGTGTTGCACAAAACAAGTATGATGTAGAGGTTCAAGGAGGGTGTAGCCTTGTTTTCCTAAGTTGATCTCTTACCCTACCCTAAACCTACATTACAAGCTCACAAGCCCTTTGAGATTCCCAACCAAGTGTAGTCATTGTAATGGTGATTGAAAATAGGGGAAAGCCTATGGTATGGTACTTTTTAACATGGAGAATTTCTTGAAAGAGTGAGTGAGTGCACTTAAAATTCCTTGTTGCATGATTGGAAGCTAGGTGTGTAAATTTCTCCTTTCTTGTGAGAAGGTATGTGAACTAGTTGAGGTGGGTGATTTTTTCATCTTCCGCACAATGAGATAATCAGAAGTATTGCATGTTTTAAGTTAGCATGTAAGTCATTTCTAGAGCATTAGTAGTTATTACATGGTTGCTCCTCGAAGTCTATTGCATTCTTCACTATTCCATTTTATGATGAGGGGATTTATTAAAATCCTATTTGCCTATGTGTGAAAAGTTTTTGTGGTAGCAATCTAGTTTGATACATCATGATCATTGAGTGATAAATGAGGGCACACATATGAAATTGTCTCATAGTAAGAGGTAGAGTTGCTTGAGGATAAGAAAGGTCTTAAGTTGGGGATGTTGATGAATGGTGAGTTTACCACTCAATATTCGTGTACATTACCTTGTTTTAAATGAATAAATAAGAAAAAATCTATGGATAGATGCACTAATATCCACTCCTTGTACGATGTGGATAGGGGCTGAAAATGATAAAAAGGGAGAAAAGAAGAGTTCAGCTAAAGACTTGGAATACATCACCTCGGTTAACATGACTGCGGTCCTCCATCCGTGATCGGGTCAGTCAAGACGGTCAGAGCAATATGGTCGTGGCATACAACTGCGATCGCATGGTCGTGGTTCCGGAGAGTCGTGTACAATCGCAGTTAAGTAGAAATATGCCCAGGGGCAGATCTGTAAAAGCACTTAGACGCATCCCAAGCCATATTTACGCAAAAAACCCTTCCTCTTTAGGGACAACTTAGCTAATAAGATATCTTGGAATACTAGACTTGAAACCCTAATTTTGGGCAAGTGTGTAATTAACTTTGGAGGCTAAATTTCTTGGGATTTTTGTGAAGAATGGATGCTTTGGATAATGCTTATGGTATATCTCTCTTTACTTTCTTTGTGAGTAGCAAAATAATTTAGTATGGGGATTATGTTGAACTAGAGTGTAATTGTGTATGGGTATTGTTGTGTTTGCTTGGATTTTAGTTGTTGAGAATGAATTCCACCATTGCTTGAGCTTATGGGTTGGAATTTGATGGGTGAAAATACCAAATATCCAAATAGGTTTGATGGGTAAAAGCTCCAAGCTCAATAAACCTTTTATCATCCTCAAAAGAGGGATAAAAGTGAACATTAGGTAACCCATAACATCCTCGGAAGAGGGTTATGGAGGGACAAGGCAATGATGGATAATTAAGCCTATGGTTTACTACTTTTTGTAATCTTAGAAATAAGTGTTTTGGGAGTGTCAATTCTGTCAAGAGCATCATCCTAGAAATAGGGATGCTTGATTTAGGTTTTGGGTGATTATGAAAATGTGTACACTTATTAGGTGCTCGAAAGAGCCAACGGGTGAACTCATTGTGGTTTTGTTAAAAGATTGACCCCAATGAAATTTGACCTAGCCTATCCTTTATTTAACAACTCAAATTTCATGAGCAACCAACATTGATCCACATGCATTACCTCTAGGTAGATATAATCCCAAGATTTCCTCTAAATCTTGAGTTCTAATTAAAAGTTTTATCCACCAAGTACTTGTTAAAGTTTGTTGTGAAGAACTCCCAAACAAATCCCCCCATCTTATTTTTCATGTCATTTTTGATAGTATTCCGTGTAATTCGTAGTAATTTGAGCTCCCATAGTGTTTGAAGTCTATAATTTGCTCCTTGAGATTCAATCCCAATTCAAATTGGGTTACTTCACACCGACCGCCTCACCTCTCAAATATGGGAGTGAGTTGAGTGCTATCAACTCTGTTCATTTTTTTCTCCTATGAGGCTAAAAGTTGAATTCCTATTAAGAAACTTGAAATCAATTGAGTGACACCAATGATAGTTAAGATTCTCTCAAGAAACTCAAGGTGATTTTAAAAATTCTTTTGAAGCCAAATTCTTTTGAGACTTTCTCAATTTAATTATTAAATGTCTTTCATAAAGAAAAACTATTGTTTATACTTATTTGGTTGATTTGGATCTCATGCAATCCAAGTTTTATAAGGTTAAATTTTATTAAACTTCAAGATTCAAAAAAAAAATTTCAAAATCCTTTTTGTGATTAGTTTGCGTACTCATGTAAATATAAAAAAAAATTGCTTACAAAAAGGAATGAAGTATATAATATTCTAAAGTTACAATATATGCAATATTATATTTATGTAAATGACAAAAATATGTGCTCTTGTAGTTTGAGTATATGTGATTATAAGCTTTCAAAAAATAACAAATTAAAGAGGAATGAGAATTTTCTTCCCATGCATAAATGAAGAGCTTTAAAATAACTCGAGAGCTGAATATATATTATAAATGACTTAAAAAAATTAGCCCACGTTGAAAACTAAATAATTGTAGGTTCTGTAATTTATGTCTTTTTTGTAAGTCATTATATTTTTGTATGTCAAATTCTCTGCTTCATGTTTTTTCAATCCTTTTATCATTATTCTATCGCTGTTACACTTTCCAGACATCTATTTTCTTCTTTTTTCACCTCCTTATTTATTTGGTTCTTCTCATAACTTTTCAATATCCTTCGATTCTTGCTTTTCAAGTACTTTACTTTGTCTCTGTTGTATCATATTCCTTTTCAATGATGAAAATAAAAAATTTTTTAATCTCTGTACTCGTCAAAGTACATCATATAAAGGTGAAGAAAAGATTTCATCTCCTTTCTGTGCTGACACTCTACCCTTTTTTACTTCTTATACTTCTATAAGCTACAAATATCATTCCTAATAAGAAATTTAAAAAATATTGAGCGACACTAATGAAAGTTATGATTTTCTCAAGACACTTCAGGTTATTATTAAAGAAAAAACTATTGTTGCTACTCATTTGGTTGATATGAAATCTAAGTCTTATAAGGTTAAATTTTTATTAAACTTAAAGGTTCAAAAATTTTCTTTCAAAATCCTTTTGTGTGACTAATTTTGTCTACATATTTTGTATGTGTATGTCACATCAATATAAAAACTACATGCAAAAAGAATTAAGTATATAATATTATAATTGAAATTATAATATATGCAACATTATATTCATTTCAATGAAAAAATATGTGTACTTCTAATTTTAGTATATGTGCCTATAATCTTTCAAAAAATGACAAATTAAATCCGAATAAGAATTTTCTTATCGTGCTTTAACAAATATTTTTAAAATAACTAGAGATACGAATATATAAATGTCTTATAAAATATCACCTATGTTGAAAACTAAATAATTATTGATTCTATAATTTATGTCTTTTTTGTAAGTCATTTATTTTCATTTTTCTGGTTTTTTATTCCATGTCTTTTCAATTCTTTTATCATTACTCCATCATTTTTACACTTTCCAGACACCTTTTCGCTTCTTCTTCCACTAACTTATTTGTTTATTTCTTTTTATTGGTTGTTTATTTCCTTCTATCCTTATTTTTCAAGTTCTATGCTTTGCCTTTTTAGTAACATATTCCTTTTCAATAACGAAAATTAAAAATCTTGTAATGACCCTTATACTGATTTTTAGAAATTTCTATCTTTTGACTATTTTTCCTTTCCATAGTTTTTCTATCTTGTTTTATAAGTTGTGGGGATGGTTGATACGATTTTCGATGCGTTCGAGAGTGTTTTAAAATAATTTATGATTTTTAACACCCTTAAAAGGGGTTAGTTTGACCTTAGTCAATATTTTATGATCTAAGTCTCGAATGATGACTGTAACAGTTCCATAAGCTCCAAAATATTGATTTTGAGTTACTAGTGTGTCTATTTTGGGTCTCAAGTCCTTTGCATTTTGACCTTTCATTTGGAAACTAGTTAAATTTGACCTTAAATTAGTTTCAAAGGTTTATTTATTAAAAATAATCCTTTTTCAAAAATCTGACGTCGTTGTTGAGTCTGAAACATCAAAATTAGACTAGTAGCATTTTTGATTTATTTCTGTGGGATCCGAAATAAATTCAAGGATCCATTCAGAGAGTTTGACTTGTGTCTGTGTTGTTTGTCAATCGTCATCTGGTGCATATTGTTTGTCAATCGTCATCTGGTGCATACTCCTTTCCTCTTCATGTTCGTGAAGCTCTAGTATCCCTATCTGTGTGTTTGTGATCAGAGTGTCGCATTTGCAAAAACTTGTGTCATTTCTTCTTCATGTTTGCAGCTTTAGGCTCATATTTGAAAAGGTCTAGGTCGGTCAACCTCATAATCGCGACCAAGGGTCTGCATTCGTGAAGGCCAGTAGACTTGGATAAAATATTTACTTTATTTTCGATCCTAATCATATTTTCTTTATTTTTAGACTTGCAAAGCTTGGATTAATGTGATTTTAAAGGGGTTCTTGAGATTTCTTTTGTGGGTAAGTTTCGAAAGCTTTATTCTATCACTTTTCATTAATTTTCATCTTGGAAACAACTTCAAAATCCTTGATTTAAATGTGATTTTGGGGTTTTTTTACCCAATAAAGTACAAATTGGTTTGCCTTCGATTTGAGGTCTGATTCATACTCATTTTTTTCTTGAGTTTTTAACTATAGACTCCTCTTGATATGAGGAACATTATTTTTAAATAAAATTATAGTTTTACCCCTTTCATTTTCATACATGTTTTTCAAACTCAATTTTGACCCGTCTTAAATATGATCAATACGGATATCATTAGTTTTTTTGACTTGTAAATTAAATGTTTGAATAGATTGAACACATTCGGTGTTGATTAGATAGATTTGAGCTTCCAATGAGCTTTAAATGTTGTTTGGACTTGTGGATCATTATTTATGCCAAGTCGAGATATACTTTGACTTTATTCAAAATGTTTATGTGTTGTATGATTGTTTATTGTATGTTGTGATTCGTTTAGAATTGGGGTCGTGCTTAGATGAAATGACGAGCATCTCCATAGGTACCAAAGTCTTTAATGAATTTTAGTAGTATTATTTCCTTGATTAATTAGTATTACTGCTTGTAAATATTTTTAGAATTGAATGTAAATAGATAACCTAGAGATTCTTGAATAATTGATACTGAATAACTATTTTAGAGCTTGAATCTTGTTAATGGAATTTATTATTATGATTGTGATTTGGGGCATTGTTAGGAAATAATCATGCTATTATCATTATTATTGATGGAATGATTGAGGTTTTAGAGGATACTTAGAGTATGAATAGACATGTAATCGTTGATGAGACTTAACGAATGGAACAAGCTAGATTTTGGTAGTTCCGTAAATAATTATTTTTGGAATTGAGGTTTGTTTTGTGTTGCTCGTGTGAGGCTTATGTTAGCATTATTATAGACTTGAGTAATTATTCGATTGTGTGTCCGAGGTCTTATGTGCTTGCTATTGATTTGAGCGGCTATATTATTTTAATGCCCGAGCGAGGACTTGACTTGATGTTATTGGTCAGGTTTTGTGCATTAAATGCCTTGTTTAGTAGTGTGTGTGGAAGCTTGACTTGACTTAACATTGTAGGCTTTATATAAGCATTTAATTACATATCCATAATAGTGATGCCCGAGTGAGGGGTTGGAAATGATAATATTGATCACTACATAACTATTAATTTTGGTGGTACCAAGTGGAGACAGATATCATGAATTTTTGATACATTGAATTTATTATGAACTCAACTATACATGTGTTGAATAGATTTTGATCATCATACTAATTGTGTTTTAGCATTGCATCCTCATACCATGTATATATATGCATGAGACATTGATATCATTGAGGCATTCATATTTTTGTAAGAAAATGAGGCACCTTATAAAACTTCTATACCGAGAGATGTGCCAGTAAGGTTGATTTGAGACATGAAATTGAGATTATAAGAGTAAATGGATTGAGAAGCCACAATAGGTACTACTTGGGAGAGATGAGACTTAGTGAATATATATAAAAAGTTATATGATATCTCTAAAATCATTCATTATCATCACTACATTACATTGTATCATTTATATTCCATTGCATTCTTTGGTATAGTATGGTATTATGTTAGTATTTACTCTGGTATTGTATTGTCGTATAAGATGGAGGTGAATCTCAAATTACTATCGTGATTTTCTTTTCTTAATATTTACCTCTCTTTTGAAGTATGTAGTGAATACAGGCAGGTTCTTAACATTAGCCACGACTAAGAAATCTATTAAATTAAAGATAATCACAAGACATGCAAGAATATCAATTTGGAACAAAGTTGCACTTCCCCTACTTTGCTAACTCGCTAGGGTTCCCACAATCCTAGTTAAGGGAATTAGCTGCTCATAGTTATGAAACAATCCATGAAATTCGTAATTAAAAGGATAGAACCAATGTGACAATAATATAAGAAGAAAACTCAAATTCTCAAATCAATAAATCAACCAAAATCCAAGAATCCCAAGATCAAAAGCTAATCCTAAAATCAATATATATTTGTAAGAGTATAAAGTTCGCAAACTTACACCCAAGGGCATATATGTCAGGACCCAATTTTTGATTCATGATGGCACCTACTAAGTCCCGCTAGTAGGTAAGCTGAACCATAACCCGAAGCAACACACAATGGATTAACTTAGTGAAAAATGCCCAACAAAGCGAAATTTAACAACATAGCTTGTATTTTAACAATGCAATATAGATAGATAAGCGAAATAAACAATATAGAAATCCAGCTCATGATCTGGTAGAGCAAGTACAAGAGCATCTAGTAACAATAATGTAACCCAAGTTTGAAAATAGTCATACATAATCTTATCTTGAAACTAAAGACTAGACATGAAAGATAGAAGGAAAAAGGTGACTCTGACTCCAAGAGCTCACCCTATCTCTGAATATCAACACAGCACGAACATTGATCAATAGCAAAAATTAGTACTTGGATCAACACCAAAAAGGTACAAAAGTGTACTATGAGTAAAAAATCAATGGGTACTCGGTAGGCATCATCGGCCAACTGAGCCAAATCATTATATAAATATGATAAAATGTAAGATAACATAACTAAGTAAAACTAGAAATGAACTTGAATCGTTTCTAAGATCGTTGTACATAAATAGGTAAATAAACTATAATAATAGCATAACATAATGTAAAGCATCAACACACGCAATCATAACTACAAAATTGGCTCTCATACGTCAGTTAGTGAGGAAAAGTAAATAATCCAATGCAAGCCCCCATAATCCTGGTAGATGCAAACAACAGAGTATAACCCGCTACTGTTATTTGTTAATTTTCAATATAATACTAGAAACCACTCACATCATGCCACATTATAGCATTTTCTTAATTTCAGACTTAGTCAAGATGTTAATTCCAATCTCACACTCTGATATCACCATATCTTAGTGAGTATATCATCATAGCATAATATGTATATCCGAACTCAAACAGATATAAATATATATAAATATAACCAATAGCCGGACTTGAACCGATAAATATAATAAATAGCCATACTTGAACCAATAAGTATAGTCAATAGCCGGACTTGAGCCGGTAAATATAGTCAATAGCCAAACTCAAACCAATAAATATAATAATAGCTAGACTTAAATCGATAAATATAGTCAATAGTCAGACTCTAATTGGTAAATACAATCAATAATTGACTTGAATCGCTAAATATATCATCAATGTCATAATCTTCCTCCAGACTCAAAGTGAGTAAATATAATCAATAGTCGTCAACCCTCTCATCAGCCAACATAACCATCAAGGGCCAAGTTTCTCAATCTTACCTCAACAAGCACTTTCAAGAGTCTAACAAGTGTATAAGATCTACAAAATCTAACATGCTTCTTAGCCTAAGGTAGGTCAAGGGCCCACTTCTAATCCCTAAAATTCCATTTTAGGAAAATTCTGCCCGAACTAGGCTTAAGGTATCTAAATCAACTTTTAGATATCAAACAAGCCTTAACTATCCCTAAGATGGGAAATTCACCTAAAATATAAGCAACTAGGTCAATTATGCCTAATTTACAATTTTCGAGTAGCCTAAATGATCCAACTAACCCAACCATTTCAATTCATCATGCCAACACGTAAACCCACCCCAAATCTAATACAATATCATAAAAATACTATGACCTAGCTCAATCTAACAAGGGGTAAAACCTAGACTATATGGATTCTGAAGCAAGCTCAAAAGATCTACTAAATCACTATTTTTCCTTTCTGAGAAGCTTCTGTAAGATGCTAAACTATCAAAACCATATTCTACTTATCAATACGAGAATAATAATGCCCATATTGTACTATTGTGCTTTGGGTCCAAAAATCATTTAACATCTCATGTGGGTCCCATTCTGAAAATCATGTTTCCAAAACCAACCTAACATTCCCTCATGGTGAAGGAGTCATTACCCTAAAAAATGAGTGAAGTCCAAGCTAATTTGGAGAAAAAATCAAGCCTACAAAGTTTGGGATTTTTGAACAAGAAATAGAAAATCTACCTTGAAAAGGGTGAAATCTTACCTCAAATATGAAGGAAAATCGTGTAATCAACCAATATCTAGGCTACCAAATCACCTACAAGAGTTACTCTCAACCTTTCTCCCTAATTAGGGTTTTAGCTTTCTTGGAATGGATGAATGAATGGCAAGAAATTATCTAAAGAGAGTTTATTTACACCCATACCAGGTGCTCGGGTCTCTCTATTTCTAACCGACTATCTCAATCGCGATATATGGCATCAAGGCAGAAGTCACTATCGTGACATTTCCCCATAGCAATCGTGGCTCTAGTAAACTACCCAAGGAGTTGCATTCGCAACTTAAAGTGTCGCAATCACAACACTTGCTAGCGCTTCTAGATCACTATCTCTGTCCATGACCTATGATCGTGAGTAAACCAATTACAGCTGAAACTTGGAAATTCATCCAGAATTTACCTAGAATCCCGAAATTTTCCAATTCTCCACCAAGCCCTTGATATTCATCCAGAATCTCATATACGCAAACGAACTATGTAACCATACCAAATTCAGTGTGCCATATTCAATAATTCCGTCGAAATTTAAATTTGAGGTCGTTTTGAGGAACTATAGGTCACATACCTAATTTCCCATTTCTTAACTTTTGGACCAATCGGTCAAATGAGCCCGGGTGCCTTGGATCCAAATCAAGAGTCCTCCTAGCCTAAAATGGATATTCTGGAGTTGTTGAAATAATTGAAATTTACAAATGAGGTCGTTTGACTGAAGTTTTTGCCCGATGGCCATTTGGAACCCATAAAGACTTTAAAATAGGAAATTGGCTCTAAAAATCAAATAAACTGCTTGGGAACTGAACTATCAGTTTCAGCAAATCATAAATGACTTAGGAAGCTATAGAAAGCTCTAATGACGAAATAAGTGGAAATATGGAAAATGACCTAAAAGGTCATTACAATATCCACTACAAAAGGAACTTTTGGCTGCTAAAGTTGAGGATTAGGGTATACCTGAAGTCTTGAACAGGTAAGGATACTGTGTTCGTATCTGGCTCTCGATCTCCCAAGTATCCTTCTTTACTGGGCAGTGCCTCCGCTAAACATTAACTATAGGAATCTCCCTAGTGCACAACTTCCTACCATCTCTATCCAAAATGAGCATCAGCTTCTCCATAAAGCTCAACCTCTTATCCAACTAGACTAAGTCCCATTAAAGCACATGAGATGGATCAGGAATGTATCACTGTAACATAGAGACATGCAAAATTGGATGGACAACAGCAAAATTTGGAGGTAAGGCTAACTCATAAGCCACCTCACCAATTGCCTAAAAAATATTCAAAGGTCCAATATATCTGGGATAGAGCTTGCCCTTCCTCCCAAACCTCATCAAACCCTTCATGGGAGATATCGAAAGGAATACTCGATCACCAACTCCAAATCACAAGGTACAAAGCCTACGGTTTCCATAGGCCTTCTGCCTACTCTGAGTTGTTCTCGATATATCCTAAATCACCCTTAAATTATCCAATGAATCCTAAAGCAAATTAGTACCATGGGGTCGAACCTCAAAAGTCTCAAATCATCCAATTGGATAACGACATCTTCTACCATACAAAGCCACAAAAGGCGTTATCTCAATAATTTAATGATAATTATTGTTACAGGCAAACTCTGCCAATGCTAAGGGCTCCTCCCACTGGCCTAAAAAATCTATAACGCGGGCTCAGAGCATATCCTTAAGCCCCTGAAGAGTCCACTAGAATTGTCCATCTATCTACGGATGAAGGTTGTACTCAAATCTACCTAAGTACCCAAATCCTCCTGAAAAGCTCACCAAAAGCTAGAAGTGAATGCGAAACCCTAATTTGAAATGGCAGATATGGGCACACCATGCAAATGGATTATGTCATGAACATAGATGCGGGATAAACTTAGCGTTAAATGACATCTGAATAGGAAGAAAATATGTCGACTTAGTAAATGGATCCACAATGACCCAAATACCATCCAAACCACGAGAAGTATGGGGTAAGCCACTAAGGAAGTCCATGGTAATTCAATCCTATTTCTACTCATGAAAGGGAAATCTCTAAATTAAACCACCTGGTCACTTATGCTCGACCATTACCTACTGACAACAAAGGCAACGAGCTACAAAATCCACCACATCACTCTTCCTACCAGTTCACCAATAATATTTTCTCAAATCTTTATGCATCTTAGTTATTCTAGGATGAATAGAATATCTAGAGCAGTGAACCTTATGCATAATCCACTAAATCAAGTCATCAATCCTCATAAAACAAATGTCTATAGTGTTCCTTTTGGACTCACCACTCAACACCTGATCACAAAGAAAATAAAGCTTACTATCCTCAAACTGATAATCCTGAATCTGCTCAAAAAGCTAAGACCTCACCTCAACACTAGAAAGAATCCTCTTAGGATCTAAAATATCAAGACAAACCAACAAGTTGGTGAAGGACTAAATATCCCGATACAATGACCTCTGAGAAACAAATATACAAGATAAGCTACCCATACTCACAGCCTTCTAACACAAGGCATCTTTTTCCATATTATCCTTTCCCGGATGATACAAGATGAAAATATCATAATACTTAAGCAACTCCATCCGTCTACGCTACCTAACACTAAGATCTCTCTGGGTCATAAGATTGTGAAGATTACGATGACCAGAGAAAATCTCATAATGTACACTATAGAGATAATGCCTCCAAATCTTAAGCGCAAAAACAACAGCCGCCAACTCCAAAGTAACTCGTGCACCTTAAGTTGTCACAAAGCATAAGCAATAGCAAGACCCTATTGCATAAGTACACAACCAAGGCCAATGTTAAAAGCATTACAAAACATGGTGAATCCCTCACCCTCATTGGAAAGATATAAAATAGGAGCTGAAGTGAGGAGATCCTTGAGCTTTTCAAAGCCCGACTTACACTCCTCAAACCATTAAAAAGGAACCTCCTTTTGAGTTAATCTAGTCATAGGCTCTAAAACAGTAGCAAAACCCTTAAGAAATTATCTTTAGTAACCGACCAAACCAATGAAGCTACGAACCTTAGACAGAGATATAGGTCTAGCCCAATCATGGATTACCTCAATCTTGGCTGGGTCTACCATAATACCATCCTTAGAAACCACATGCCTAAGGAATGTCATTGGCTCAAGCCAAAATTCATACTTAGAAAACATGGTGAAAAGCACATGATCTCTCAAAGTCTAGAGCACAATCCTTAAATATTGAGCGTGCTCCTATTTACTTCTCAAATACACAAGGATACCATCGATGAACACAATCACAAAGAAATCCAAATAAGACTAGAATACTTGGTTCATTAAATCCATAAATATAGTTGAGGCATTAGTCAACCCAAAAGACATTAAGACAAACTCATAATGACCATAACAGGTCCTAAAAGCTGCCTTCGGGATATCCTCAACCCAAATCGTCAGCTGATGGTAACCAGATCATAAATTAACCTTAGAAAATACTGTCGCTCCCTAAAATTGGTCAAATAAATCATTAATGTGAGGTATATGATAATGTTTCTTTACTGTTACCTTATTAAACTGCCAATAATCAATACATATATGCATGGAACCATCATTTTTCTTCACAAACAACATAAGAGCTCTCCAAGAAGACACACTTGGTCTAATAAAACCCTTACCCAGAAGATCCTAAAGCTCAAAATTCAGCTTCTTATGCTCGATAAGAACCATACAGTAAGGTGCCATAGATATAGGTTGGGTTCCAGGCTCTAGATTAATAGAAAACTTAATCTTATGGATAGGGGGAATACCAGGTAGATTGATGAGTGGCAATTTTACCACTCATTCGCACTCAACATTCATGCAAATTACTTTGTTTTGAATACATAAATGAGACATAAATGTGATGAAATGTACTAATATCCACACTTTGAAGGCATAGAGTTGATAATATCAAAAGATGTGGATTGGAGCTGTAAATGATCAAAAAAAATAAGAAAATACAGCTGAAGACTTAGACTAGGAATTGGGTTTAGTTAATGTGGACACAGTCTGATGACCGTGATCACAGCAGTCAAGCAAAGTCAATCAACCACAGTAGCAGAAGCTAATTGCTGTTGCGGCCAAGCCTATGGATTGCGAAGAGGTAGAAGAATGCAGCCCAAGAACAGAACTGGAAATGCACATGGCTAATCTTAATTTTGACGAAAAGACTCAAACACTAGAATAATTGATAACATTACATCTTCCCCAATAGTTAGATTTTTTATTGAGTTTATAGACTCCATTTTTGGAGAAGACCATATTGTATAAATTTTGGGTAAAAAATACATTGGAGTAACTTCTAAGTGGAGAAATAGCTTACTTACATTGGAGATTTTGGGAGTCCAAAGTTTGATGTAACATTTACTTAAGCTTCAATAAATTATTTCAATGGAGATTATGGGTATATCTTTACTTATTTATCTTATATGTAGCTGGATCTCCTTCTTGGGGTTATGTATGAATAGGGGTTAAAGTGTGTATGGTTTATTGTTGTTAGCCTCTATTTAGTAGTTCTTATTGATGGGTTTTATCATTGCTTGACCAACTTGATTGGGATATATGGCAGAAAGCTCCAAATGCCCATATGGGTTTGATGGGTAAAAACTCCAAACTCTAGAAAGTTCAAAGCCATCTTTGAAAGAAGGGTTTTAGGTGAACTTTAGGAATCCATATCATCCTTGAAAGAGGGATGTGGATACCAAAGTAATGGTAGACAATTATGTGTGTGGTTTGCTAATCTATCACTATCTTAAACATAAGGGTGGTTGTGAAGTTAACTATACCATGGGTGTTGTCCTAGAAATAGGGATGCCTAAATTAAGGTTTGGTTACCAATTGTTGAACACACCTAATAGGTATTCGAAAGAATCAATAGGTGAAAGTTTGGTGTTTTGTTAAAAGACCTATAGCCGAACCTATCCATACTTGATTTACCTAAGTGATGTTGGCTATTAGCATCCACATGTCCACTTCCCTTAGTAATACATAATCCCAAGATTCGTGCTTAATTGTTTAAACTATAATTATTCGTAGCCCCAAATTTATAATAGAAAAACCAAAAAAGAAACATTAGTGTAGATACCTATATCCCCGATTTTTATATTTTTGTAACATATGTCTGAATTTAACAAGTATCCACTATTTTGAATTAACTTGATCACCACTGACATTATTCCTCGTGGATTTGATCCCGACTCCAAAGTTGGATAAATATATTAATGACGACCGCCTTGTACTTAAATTAACGTGTAAGTTGAGTGTTATCATAGGTCGGTAGGGAACATATTAGAAAACTCACAAACTACAGAAACATAGTCAACGATGGACTATCCATAGTGGTTTCACAAATATAAGCGAGATAACACTCGTAACCCTCGAAATAAGCCTCCTAGCAAGAACATAAGAAATAATTTTCGTCGACTCTCGGCTAACAGCTCCCTTCCCTGAGCATGGATAAGGTGACAGTCTTGTCAAAACAATCCATGATCGCATGATAGTGGGATAACCAATCAATGCCTAGAATCATATCAAAATCCACCAAATCTAGAGCAATAAAATTAGCATGAGTATCAACATCTCTAAGAGTCACAACACGTGATCTGAAAATTTGATCCACTACTAAAAATCACCCGCAGGAGTAGATACACGTAAGGGCACAAATAAAAAATCCTAAGATAACTCTAACTATGGAGCATAATAAGTAGAAACAAAAGAATAAATGGATCCTAGATCAAATAAAGTAAGGGCCAACTAACGGCACACCAAAATCGTACCTATAATAGTAACATCTAAAGAATTAACATCAGGTTTAGCAAATACTTCATATAACTAACCATTCCTACCACCTATCTAGGCTCCTAATCTGCCTCTTGTCCTACCTTCCTGAGATCCTCCTCAAGTACTCTGGATGCCATCCCTACGATCGTGATAACCACCTCTAAATGAGGGATGAACTGCTCTAATAGGGGAAACAGTCTGAGTTGAAGAAACAACCACCCCATAATTAGGGCACACTCAAGAATAGTGACCAAAAGATCCACAATGATAACATGCTCCCAAAGTCAAACTAGAACCAATAAATTTGGCTACCTGGGATAATCATAAAACAAACCCCACAAAGATTGACCGTCAACCTAACTAGGCGGATCACTTGAACTAGAATGACCTTCGTCAGTAATCTGAAGAGTTGCATGAATCGGTTAACTAGTTGGCTCTGAGGCTCATACTCGACAACTATCATGGAGTCCTGCTCCAACTAGAGAATAGATCTTTTAAGAGATACATAAGGTTGTGATGAATATACTTCTCCAAGAACATCTTAGAGAGCTGAGTCTATGTCAAAAAAGAAAATCCAGCTGATCTAGAATCCAAATAACCTCTCTACCCATGTCGAGCAGCCAAATACAACTAAAATATGGTCTAATCCATACCACGAGTCTCAATAAGGCCCAAATTATGGAGCCTATCCTCACAAGAAATCAGAAACTCATACGCATCCTAGCACGGAGTAGTAGAAAACCTAGGTAGAGCCAACCTCAAAAATCTACCCAACATATTCTGCTCCTCAACAGATATAGAAGGCTGGACAACTACCAACTGAGCAACTGCCAGCACAGGAGGGACCTCAACTCTGGAAGCCACAACTACAGGTTGCGCCTCCACCTCGGTACCACTCTGACCTATCAAATAACACACCATCATTTATCCCCAAAAGCTAAACCAAGGCATCTCTGAGCACTGAAGAATAAATAAAACCTGGTGGATCCAAGGCTGGTCCCAGGACCACTGCTGGCTGGAGCAGAAGAACCTATGGCTCAAGAGTAGGAATAGGGTCTTGTGGAGGACCCCTATCCTGGCCCAAACTGGGTACAAATCTCATGGATATCCCCAACCTCTGGGTCGTCCAAAAAAAAAGAAGGGTACCTAGGCTCGGTCTCGATACCCGCATCTCATGTAGCGGTAGAACGTGTCCTAGCCATCTACAAAAGAGTGAAATCAAAAAAATGTTCTATAAACTAATCAGACTCTTAGCACGATATGAGTGAAAGAAGTGAAGAACTCCTAAGAATATTCTGATCTGTAGGACTCTTCAAGATATTTGCTCTTATACCAACAATACCGATAAAACCTAGTTTGTGATACAAATTTATCACAACCCAATTTTTGAGTCTTGATGCACGTACTAAGTCCTGCCAGTAGGTAAGATGGTCCATAACCCGGAGCTAAACACAATGGCTTAACTTGGTGGAAAATTCCTAGTAAGGCGAAAAACAACAACATATCTTATATTTGAACAACACAATATAGACAGATAAGGTAAATCAATAGTACAGAAATCCATCTCACGACCTGTTAGAGCTAGTACAATAGCATCTAGTAATAATAATGCAACCCAAAGCTTAAAATAGTGATAAATAATCATGTCTTGAAACTAAAGACTAGACATAAAAGATAGAAGGAAATAGGTGACTCCAACTCTAAGATCTCACCCTATCTACGAATATCAACACTATACAAAAATTGATCAACGGCGACAACTAGTACTTGAATCTAAACCAAAAAGGTATAAAAGTGTTGTATGAGTACCAAAACCATGGGCACTGGGTAAGAATCATTGGCCGACTGAGCAAAATCATGATATAAATATGATAAAATAAAAGATAACATAACCAAGTCAAAGTAGAATCGAACCTGAATCATTTCCAACATCGTTGTTCATAAATAGGTAAATAAACTGAAATAATAGCATAACATAATGTAAAGCATCAACACACGCAATCATAACCACAAAATTGACTCCTGTATGCCAATTAGTACTGAAAAAGTAAAAAATCCAACTCAAACCCCCATACATTTGGTAGATGCAAACAAGATAGTATAAAAAATCCAACTCAAACCCCCATACATTTGGTAGATGCAAACAAGATAGTATAACCCACCACCGTCATTTAACAATTTTCAATATTCTACAAAAATCCACTCACATCATGCCACATTAAAGCCATTTTCTCATATTCAGACTTAGTCAAGATGTTTATTCTAATCTCAGACTCCGGTATTGTGATATCTTAGTGAGTATATCATCATAGTATAATATGTATATTCAAACTCAAATCAATATATATATAATCAAAAGACAGACTTAAACCGACAAATATAATCAATAGCCGAACTTAAACTGATAAATATAATCAATAGCCAAACTTTAATTGGAAAATATAGCCAATAGCCGAACTCAAACCGGTAAATATATTCAATAGTCAAACTCAAATTGGTTAATATAATTCATAGTAGGACTTGAGTCAGTAAATATATCATCAATGTCATAATCTTTCTCTGAACTCGAATTAGGGAAATATAATCAATAGTCGTCAACCCTCGCATCAACCAACATAATCATCAAGTGTTAAGTTACTCAATGTAACCTTAATAACCATTTTAAAGAGTCTAAAAATCGTATTAATGTCTACAAAATCTAACACACGTCTTAGCCTAAGGTGGGTCAAGGACCCACTTCTAATCCTCGAAATTCTCTTTTAGGCAAATTCTACCCGAACTAGGCTTAAGGTATCTAAATCTACTTTTAGATGTTAAACAAGACTTAATTAGCCCTAATATAGGAAATTCATCTAAAATATGAGAAACTAGGTTAATTATGCCTAATTTACGATTTTTGAATAGCTTAAATGACCCAACTACCCTAAGTATTTCATTTCATCATGCCATCACCTAAGCCTACCCCGAATCTAACACAATATCAAAAAAATACTATGAACTAGCTCAATCTAACAAGGGGTAAAACCTAGCCTGCCTAGACACCAAAGAGAGCTCGAAAGATCTGCCAAATCACCATTTTTTCTTTTGATAATCTTCCGCAAGATGCCAAGTGATCAAAATTACATTCTACTCAACAATACGAGAATAATAATACCCATATTAATTATTATGCTTCGGTTCCAAAAATCACCCTAAATCTCATGTGGTTCCTATTATGCAAATCACATTTTTGGAACCAACCCAATGTTCCCTCATGCTCAAGGAGTCATTACCCTAAGAAATGAGTGAAATTCAAGCTAATTTAGGGATAAAATCAAGCTTCTAAGATTTTGAGATTTTTGAACAAGAAATGGAAAATCTACCATGAAAAGGGTGAAATCTTACCTCAAATTTAAAGAAAAATTGTGTAATCAATTAATATCTAAGCTCCCAAATAACCCACAAGAGTTACTATCAAGATTTCTCCCTAACTAGGGTTCTAAATCTCTTATAATGGATGAAAGAATGGCAATAAATAGTGAAAAGAGGGTCTATTTATACCCATACTAGGTGTTCGGATCTCGCTATCGTGATTGCGATATATGGCATCAAGCGCAAAAGTTGTTATCGCGATATTCCCCATCACAATGGCGGCTCTGGTGGACTGCCCAAGGAGTCGCATTCATGAATTAAAGTGTCACGATTGCAGAATTTGTTGGTGCTGCTAGATCGTCATCGCAACCTATAGCCCACGATTGTGAGTTCACTAGTGACAACTGAGTTTCCAAGTATCCGCTAAGCCCTGGGATACATCTAGAATCCTGTATACACAAATGAACTACATAACCATACTAAATTTAATGTTTCAGACTCAATGGCACAGTTAAAATTTCCATCCAAGGTCATTTTGATGAAAAGTGGGTCCTACACGTAATTTATAATTTCTTAACTTTTGACCAATAGGTTGAAATGAGATCGAGTGCCTCGAGACTCAAACCAAAAGTCCTCTTAGCCTAACATTGACATTCCGAAGCTTCTATAATAGTCAAAAATTACAATTGAGGTTGATTGAATAAAGTTTTCACCCAGTGGCTATTTGGTACTAGTAAAGACTTTAAAATAAGGAATTGGCTCTAAAAACCAAAACACCTGTCTGGTAACCAAACTTTCAGTTCCGGCAAGTCATAAATGACTTGGGGCGGTTATAGAAAAGCTCTAAAAGAAAAAACAAGCAAAAATATGGAAAATAACCTGAAGGGTCATTATAATGAATCTAATACAATAATGTCAAAAGTGTATTTATAGATTACATTGAAACTCTATAAATTAAATCCTAAAAACACGAGGAAAACATAAGTTGGTGACTATCTACGGTGCCACTTATGGGTCGTAGGTGGCACTTACGATTCATAGGTGGCAGGCCGTAGGTGCCATACATCTTTCGTAACTTAAAATTTCTTTGAAACTCTCTTTTTTGTCACATACGCCCCTACCTATGCCAAGTAGGTGGCACCTACGGAAAGTAGGTGCCAGTGTAGGTAGCTATTTTTTAACTTTTGACTTCTTTTTCTTTTGGTTAGCTTCTAGAACATGTTTTCCTACAAAATCATCATAAAAACACATCATATCCAACAAAACACACCTAAGTACTTACATTTTTATTGGTTTAAAGCATAGAAAGTTCTTTGAAACCATAGCGCATCAACACCATGTCCTCGGGCAATAAAACACAACAAAACGACAGAATGAAGCTTAACCAAGATAAACTTAAGACACTTACAATAGTCAATTTCAATTTAAGCTCAAGAACATCACCCTCCCCCCTCCAATATTAACACTTCAAATCCAACCATGTGGATATAAGTGTAACACAACTATGTGACACAAGGGAATCAAGTTATGGCATTACATTAACAACAAACAATCATGCATCTACTTAAGTTACACTACAAGAACAAATAAGTAGCTAGCAACACAATCCATGTACACTCACAACAACGAAGTCCTACTCACTCAATTTAATCATGCATGTTAATGCAGGGATCACCACGAGACACTCACACACACACTTACAAAGAAATTCCAACAATGTGCATAGAATACCATAGGTTTTCCCTTATTTTCTTTACCTTGGTTTTTAGACAGTCGAGTTAAGATCACTATAGGATTTCACTCGGCTTGTAATTTAGGCTTAGGGGATGGTATGGTACATATGGGAATTTAGTGACTAAGCCTCCTTAGCACAACACTTATGTTAGGGTTCCAATTATCAACCTATTTTCAGTTATTTCACCTTTATTTCTCCTTTTTTATTCTTCTACAGCTCATCCAGATTAGGTGTGATTTATTTAATTTTTAATTTTTTAAATTTTAATTTTTTTTCTTTTTTTGTATTTTCTACCACAATCAGCCCTACTTTTTTTTTCTTATTTACCCATCTTCATACCTACTTCAGATCAGGCACCCTTATGATAGCTACCCTCAACTTAGGCAATTTTTCTAAGTTAAGGTGCGCAATGTACAAGAAAGACTAGTACAAAAACAGGTTCATTGTAATAGAACTGGGAAGGTGAAAGGTGAAAACAAGAAAAGTAGTTTATACAGGCTCAAACTAGGGATCAAGGGATACTTATTCACATTTGGAAGGTCATTTAGGCTAGAAGTGGACTTATTTCAAGAATGGCATATGATATTTTATTAATTGACTATCGTACAACCTAGACAAGACTAACTGGGTAAGTTCTGGATTAAACACACAAAGGAAAGACAGTAGCATCTCACACACATATCACAACTACTACCTTTTCAGTTCATGCAAATGTTAGCTATAGTTATTATGTCCCTAATACTAATGCCATAATGAGATTCACCAAGGTCATATATATCTACATATATATATATATAACACACAGCTTTAAAATAGATTTTTCGAAGGGTTATCATTTTTCTCGAAAAGACTTTAAGTAGTTTCATACAAAATACACTATTTGCCTTAGGTACTCATTTTCCTCCTAGTTAAACATAAATAATGCAAAACAGCATTAAACAAAACACAATATGTCCTACACATGTCGGCTCTACTAAGAACAAAACTCCAAGTAAAAGAGACACGGTAATAAAGCCCAACCCCCATCATATAGAAATGCATTATCCCCCAATGCATTAGGCTGCTAGAAAAAAAAGAGTTAGGGACTTACCTAAGAAACCTTAGGTATGTAGATCCAATGTCAACCATACTAATACGAATGAATGCAAAAACAATAAGATACCTTGGGTTGCCTCACATACGGTGCTTGATTTAACATCGCAACATGACTTAGCTATGTTGGTTACACAGACTTCATCAATAATCCCATGGTTTGGCTCCCATGCAGCGTATGATTTAATGTCATGGCGTGATGTGGGTACCTTAATTACTCATACTTTATAAAGGTAGACAAAGGATCGGCCAATCATTATTTTTTCCACTTTTAACTTATGAATTGAACCCCAAATTTTTTCTCTAATCATCTACTATGCTCCAAGGGCGGTGGTAAAAATAAAGAAACCATGAAATAGAAGTGGTATATTGTAATTCTTGGCCCATAAGCGAGAAATATAATTTTTTTTATTTTGGCACAACAAATTCAAGAATATATAACATATTATTCCTCTTTTTGTACTTTTCTATAAGATCAGATGGATCAATTAATATCTTACTATCCAAACATAATATGGAAAAATGGTTAGAATGAGGACCAATATGTCCCAATTCATGAATTGCATTCTTATTTACATCCTCACATAACTCTAGTATACTCTCTGAATAATGACAAAATTCGTAAAAGTGTAATTAAGTGTTGAATCATCCAATTTTAGCTCCTCAATTTAGCTTACAAGAATTTTTTCAATCTCACACAACTCATAACTAAATTGTTGGGTGTTACACACATCAACCTTTGCATTCAATTCTCCTTTTAAGTTGTGAAGATCCAAGACAAGCCTATAAACCTTTTGACTAAGCTCATAGTTTTATTTTGCAAGGAATTTCAATGTTTCTATCATGCTCTACTTGTGATCCCACAATATATCTATCACACTCCTACAATAATGCACTATATCAAAAGAATAAAGATCACTAAAAAAGAAGTCATCATCACTCCATCCTTCCTCTTGTAAATATGTCATATCAAGAAGAGTAGAAAAATATAAAAAAATAAAACTTGAAAACTTCATCAACTTCAATCAATAACTTGCAGTCGTATTCCCCTGCAACGACACTAAAATTTTGATGTCGTCCAAAACTACACCTCCAGGAAATATTATGCAATCGAAGTAAAATTTAGTAAACCAACTAGGTTGGGGTCGAACCCACATGGAATAGGTCAGAAAAATTTCTCAAACTTGCTAAGTTCATGGGCAGTGCAAAAATGTAAATTAAGGAATTTTGCTATAATCAATAAAAAGTAACAAAACTTGAATGATTTTGGTTGTAAAAAAAAACTAAAACGAATACTAGGACTATGTTCCCCTTACTTTCCAACTATGTAGGTTTATCGTGCTTCATTGAACTAACCTAATATATTGCATGCAAAATCTGATAAGTTATGTATCACTAACCGTCTTATAAATGCCTTTAGTTAATTTCACTCTTTACCTTTTGAGTCTCAAAGTGTCTCCTTACTAACCCGTATCCTAAATCCCATATTAACTATTATATTTTGATTGTCAAGTTAATTAGATAAGATGGTAGAATTATAAGATAAAGGTAAATCTCAAATTACTATCATGATCTTCTTTTCCTAATCTCTACCTCTCTTTTGAAGTAAGTAGTGAATACAAGCGGATTCTTCACATTAGCCACTGCTAAGAAATCTATTAAATTGAAGAGGATCATAATACATGTAAGAAAATTTATTTGGAACAACATTGCACTTCCCCTACTTTGCTACTCCGCCAGGGTTCACATAACCTTAGTTAAGGGAATTAGTTGTTCATAGTTGTGAAACAATCTATTAAATTCGTAATTAAAAGCATAGAATCAATCTCACAACAATATATAAAGAAAACCCAAAGTCTCAAATAGATAAATCAACCAACATTCAAGAACACAAGAATCCCTAGATCATAAGTTAATCTTGGAATTAATATATGTTTGTAAGAGTATAAAGTTCATAAACTTCCCCCAAGGGAATATATCTAATTCAAAAATTTCAAAAGGGAACTTATAGGTTACATGGAACCCTAGAATTCATATGCTAAACATAAGAGAAATACTTGAGTTGCTAGCCACTTATAGTGCCACTTACGGGTCGTAGGTGGTACCACGAGTCGTAGGTGAAAGGTTGTATGTGGAACACATCTTCTAAAACTTAAAATCACTTTGAACCTTACTTTTATATCACCTACTCCCTGACCAACACCAAGTAGGTGTCACTTATGCCAAGTAGATGTAACAGCCCAGATATTTGGTCCCTGAAAATTTTTTAGTTTTTAAACTCACTGCCCAGACTACGACTCTCCCTATGAGTCTTAGGATGTCATTATGGGTCTTAAGGACCTACTCGTATCCACACTAGAGTTTCAGCCTAAAGTTTTATATTGTGACTATGACTAAGGGTTATAAGTCGTAAAGACTCAAAATGAGTCATATGGTTCCATCCGTAGACAAACCAGTTTGATGCCCAAAATAGTTTGTCTTGTATATGAGTTGGACCCTACGAGTCTTAAGGTCACCTGATGAGTCATATGGTATGAATATAGGGTCACCAAAGAAGGGTCCTCCAAATACTATCTTGACTAAGACTCATTGTGATGAGTCGTAGTGTGTCCTTATGACTCGTACAGTGACCTGTAGTTACTAGTGATACTATTGACATATATTGTATCTTAGATTCACGTATGGTCGGGGCATTTCTTGGACGTTATTGATACCTTTGGTTCGTGCGACTGACACATATTGGGGCCCTTTCAGTTAGGGGAGCTAAACCCATATAGCCTGTAGGTGCCTATTTATGGTGATTTAGCTACATATTCTAGGATAAATATTTACTTAATGCTAAGTCTTTTTTTCTAATCCCAACATAATACTTATACATATATATGGTAATATGTGCATGATTTTGAATTGGATTTGACTTGGCATGATGTTATCCTTTATCCCCGAGTTACATACCAGTGCTAAACCCACCAACCATTTTGATATAATGTATCCCCATGCAATGCAGGCTCCAAAGGCAATTCTACTTTTTCTTTGCAGTATTAGGTAGATCAGCTTAATTCATCAATCGTTTGGGGTAAAGTGGTGAGCTTTCATTCTTTGGAAGACTTGACCATTTCATCAGTTTCCTTTTATGACATACAATTAAAGACTACATAAACATTATCATAGTCAAAGTCGGAGGCATGTCCAGACATTGGTTATTTTTGGATTAGTAGAGGCTTTATGGTTATTATTGTGGATTAGGTATTGATGTTGACCCACTTAAATATCATTATGTTTATTATGTTTCTATCTTATTATAAGTTCAAAATTCATTCGCTGTTAGGTATGTTATGTTCTATTTGGCTAGGAAATAGGGGTGGTCTTCGATCCTCGATGGACTTAAGATACCCTTCATGACTCGTCCCTAGTTCAGGTTGTGACAAAGTTGGCATCAGAGCTTAGGTTTGGTGTCATCGGGTGTCCATATAGTCGTGTCAAGTAGAGTTTTTTAAATAGGTGTGTAGCGTATCACACTTATGAAGGAGGAGCTATAATATATTTAGGAATATTTTTCTTTCTTGTGTTCTACTTTCAAGCTATCGAGTCTAAGGTCTTGAATCCCTTCTACTTTTTATTTGCTCACTTTTCAGATCATGTCTACCAAAAGATCTGATGCCTGTGGAAACTCCTTTATCCCACTTGATGATAATGTGGATGGGGCTTATCCTACTTATGGAGTTCAGACCCATTCCAGGGCTCTAACTCCTAATTGTACTAGCCCACATGGAGTTTCATCGGTCCCTACGTCCTCTTTAGGCTCCTCGGGCTGAGGATAGTCATGCCTGTCTGCCCCAAGGAGAAATTTCAAATGTTAAGTTTTATTGATCTATCCATCTATTGACTTAGTTGGTGATATCTCAATCAGGTCAGTTGGGTCCTGCTGGTGTTGATGTGAACTCTTCTAAGGTTACTATGGTTGGCCAATTTATGAGTCTCAATCCTTCAACCTTTACTAGATCTAAGGTTGAGAAGGATCCTCATGGATTCATAGATGATATGGAGAAGCTTTTTTGGGTTATGCATGCTTCTGACTCTAAGGGTGTGGAATTTGTCAAATATCAGTTGAAGGATATGAGATATCAGTGATAAGAGTAGTGGGACTATTCTAGTGGTGATAAAATTGTGTTGGCATTATGGGTTGAGTTTTTGGAAGCCTTCTTGGACCATTTCTTTCCTCTGGAATTTAGGGAAGCAAAGGCTTAGGAGTTTGTACATTTGAAGTAAGGCAAGATGACTATGAAAGAGTATGTCCTAAAATTTCATCAGTTGCCCTGTTATGCTCCTAATCTAATGTCTAACATGAGGGCTAAGATAAGAAAGTTTACTTAAGGATTGTATCGAGACATAGTGTTAGAGTGTAAGGTCACTTTATTAAATAGTTATATGGATATCTCTCGGATTATGGTGTATATGTAGTAGGTTGAATATGAAAAGAAGAAATAAGCCAAAATAAGGGGCAGGAACAGTAAAAGGTCCAGGTATTCTAAGTTGAGTGAAGGCCAGCAAAATATTGGTATTGATTACAGGCAGTGGTCTAAGAAGAAGTGGGGAAATTTTGGTTCATATTCTATGGCAAGTGCTTCATATCCTAAGTCATCTGGTGATTCCCTCTTTTGCAAAAATAGCAGGTTTAAGGAAGAAGGTGACCAATATCAGGCCAGTGAGGCTCAGTCTGCTCCATCACATCCTACTTGTAGATTTTACGGACAGTTGCACTGTGGCTTTTGTGATGAGGGGAGAAATAAGTGTTTTAGATGTGGAAAGACCGGCCATATTTAGAGGAATTATCTTTTAGGTGATGTTACTACTGGGATAATAAGGTCCCAATTTCTGCTTTTTCAGCTCTTGCACCAAAGGTTGCTACTTCTGGCTCTGGCACTGGTTAGAATCGTCTGTATGCTCTTGACACCCATCAAGATTCTGAGGCTTTTCCTGATGTTATTATTGGTACACTAAAACTTTTCTCTTGTTATGTATATTATCTTCTTGATCACAGGTCTATCCTTTCTTATGTGACCCCTTATGTGGCTATTTATTTGGGTTTTGGTCCCGAGTGTATTACTGATCCTTTTTCTGTGTCTACCCCAGTGGGTCACTTAATTGTGGATAGTAGGGTCTAGAGAGGTTGTGTAGTAACTCTTCATAGTAGGGAGACCTTTATGGATCTGAATAAGTTGGATATGTTAGAATTTGATATGATCTCGGGAATGGATTGGTTGCACTCATGCTATGCCTCTCTTGATTTTCAGATCTAAACGGTCAGTTTTTAATTCCCGAATGAGCCAGTGATTGAGTGGGAAGGTAGTTTCTTAGTGCCTAAAGAAAGATTCATTTCTCATCTTTAAGCCTGGAAGGTTATTTCCAAGGGGTATCTCTATCACTAGGTTCGAGTTAAGGATTCTAATTCTGGGAGTCCTTTCTTTCAATCTATTTAATGCTCTGTGAGTTTCCCGAGGCATTTCCTAATGATCTTTCTGCTGTTCCTCCCAATAGGAAAGCTTATTTTGGGATTGATCTTCTTTTGAAAACTCATCCTATCTCTATCTCTCCATATAGAATGGCTCCATATGAGTTAAAAAAACTCAAAGAGCAGTTGAAAGATTTTCTTAATAAGGGTTTAATTTGCCCTAGTGTTTATCCGTAGGGCACTCTAGTACTCTTCGTGCATAAGAAGGATAGGTCCCTTCGGATGAGTATAGATTACCGTGAACTAAATAAGGTGACCATAAAGAATAAGTATCTTCTTCCTAGAATTGATGATCTTTTTTACCAGCTTTAGGGAGCTAAGTACTTTTCTAAGATAAAACTTCAGTCTGGGTACTATCAATTGAAGATTAGGGAGGTAGATATCCTTAAGACTGCTATTTGTACTTGGTATGGCCATTATGACTTTTTGGTGATGTCCTTTGGTTTGACTAATACCCCGACGACATTCATGGATTTTGTGAATCGAGTATTTTATCAGTTCTTAGATTTACTTATAGTTGTATTTATTGATGATACTTTGGTGTATTCCAAGAGTGAGATGGATAATGTCGATCACCTCTGTATAGTATTGGAGACCCTTAAGGATCAGCAGTTGTATGCTAAATTTCCCAAGTGTGAGTTGTGGTTGAATGTTGTTACACTTCTGGGTCATGTTGTTTCTAGTGAAGGGATCACAGTGGATCCACAAAATGTTATGGTGGTTAAGAAGTGGCCTAGACCCACATCTCTAACTGATATTCATAGCTTCTTGGGTTTAGTCGGGTATTATAGGAGGTTTGTAGAGATATTTTCTTATATTGCTTCCCCATTGACTAAGTTGACTCAAAATAAAGTGAAGTTTCTATGGTCTGATGTTTGACAGGGTATATTTGAGAAATTGAAGGATAAATTAACTTTGGCTCTGGTCTTGATGCTACCCGAAGGTACCAATGGCTTTGTTTTTTATTGTAATGCATCTCGAGTAGGACTGGGTTGTGTGTTGATGCATCATGGTAAGGTGGTTGAAAATGCTTCTAGGCAGTTGAAGGTTCATAATAAGAATTATCTGACTCATGATTTGGAGTTTGTTGGCTGTGATCTTTGCTTTGAAAATTTGGCATCATTATTTATATAGGGTTCATGAAGAGATTGAGTTACTCGTGTGTATGTGGAAAGTTATTAATATGGATTTTGTCAATGGTCTTCCGTGGTCTCGCCAGCAATTTGATTCTATTTGGGTCATTGTGGATAGGATGACCAAGTCTGTTTATTTCCTACTAGTAAAGACTAACTATTTAGTTGAGGATTATACTAAACTTTTCATTTAGGAGATGAAGTTGCACGGTGCTCCAGTTTTCATCATATTTGATCGAGGTACTCAGTTTTTATCTCACTGTTGGCATTCTTTTTAAGGAGGTTCGGGAACTAAGGTAAACCTTAGCACCAGTTTCAAACCTCAGATGGATGGACAAGTGGAAAGGACTATATAGACTTTGAAGGATATGTTAAGGTCTTGTATGATTAATTTTGGTGGTACTTGGGTTGACCATTTTCCTCTCAAAGAGTTTGCATAAAATAATAGTTATCATTCCAGCATCTAGATGGCTCCATTCGAAACCTTGTATGGTTGGAGGCATAGGTCTCCCATTGGGTGGTTTGAGGATGCTAAGAATAGGTTACATGGTCCGGACTTGGTACACCAAGCTATGGAAAAAGTGAAGGTGATTTGGGTAGGCTTAAGGCTATTCAAAGTCCCTAAAAGTCCTATGCGGATGTAAGACGAAGGGACTTGAAGTTTGATGTGGATGATTTGGTGTTCTTGAAGGTGTATCCCATGAAGAGAGTGATACAGTTTGGGAAGAAGAGGAAGCTCAATCCCTACTACGTTGGTATATATTGTATTTTTAGGCGAGTGGGATGTTTGTCTTAAGAGTTGGATTTGACTATGAGCTTAGGTTCTATTTATCCGATCTTTTATGCCTAGATGTTAAAGAAGTTTGTAGGAATCCTTTCTTGGTTGTTCCTTTAGAGAGTGTTGGTGTCTCGAATTTCTTATCCTTTGAGGATGTTCCAATTGAGATTTTGGATCGGCAAATTCATCGGTTGCAAATGAAGGATATGGCTTCAGTAAAGGTCCTATGGTGGAACCAAAAGTGTGAAGAAGCTACTTGGGAAGCCAAAAAGTACATGAAGTCCAAATATCTATTCTTGTGTCCCGCTTTGGATAATCGTGCTTGAGGTATGTGTATTCCCTAACATCTTCATTTTCTAAATTTGCTAAAGAAAATTGTGATTTCCTTAATATTTTTATTTTTCGTATTATTAAAGATAAGTGTGGATGTTCTCTACGTTAACTCATGCTAATGAAAGCGATGAATGATCCTAAGGAGGGAGAATGTAACACCCCATATTTTTGGTCCCTAAAAATTTTTGAGTTGTTAAACTCATTGCCCGGACTATGACTCTCCCTACGAGTAGTAAGGTGTCATTACGGGTCTTAAGGAACCACTCATTGTCAGACCAGAGTTCTAGCTTGATGTTTCTGTTGTGACTACGATTAGGAGTTACGAGTCATATGGCCCCATCCATAACCAAACTAGTGTAATTCCTAAGATATTCTTTCTTGACTACGAATTGAACCCTACAAATTATAGGGTCACCTGATAAGTCGTATGGTGTGAATCATAGGGTAACTAGAGAAGGGTCCTTCCGTTATTTGTCTTTACTATGACTCGATACTATGATTCGTATAGTGAGCCGTAATCACTGGGGATAATTTTTCAGTATTTTCATTAAAGGCACTTTGGACATTTCCCCTCTTCCCCAATAGTGACCCACGAATTAAAACCCCTTTAGGGTATCATTGTCACTCTAAAATAAATCAAAATAACTTCTCAAACACTCTTAAATCCCCAAGCTCAATAACACTTAGGGTTTCCAAGAAGTTGATTAGTTAAGACTCTCCACAGTTGTGATATGTTGAGGCATGTTTCTCTTCCCCATAGTTTAATTGTATGGATTTGAATGTGCGTTTTTATATGATTGAGGGTTTTGGAATTCTTTACCCTTGAATTATTTCCCAATGGTTTTCATGAGTTGTTCATGATATAAATTGAATGTTTTGAACTAATGGGCTGTATGAGTGTGGGAATTGGAATGGGGGTCAAGGTAATCCCCCAAATCAATGTTTTTGGACTTGAAATTGGTCTTGGATAATTATGTTCCCTCAACCCACTTGTGAAATTGGTTTTGAAATATTATTTGTCATGATTTGACTTACTCACTTATACTATTGCATTGCATAATTGTATAAACTATGAATATGGATTTTGAGGACTTAATGGCTAGGTTTTGGGCTTGATAAAACTAAAGGAGATCGAGGCGTTCCTCCAATTTGATTTTAATAAACAAAGGAGGCCAAGGCATTCCCCCAAGTTAATGTGATTGTTATGGCATAGAAATAAGCTTGCAATGTAAGGGTATGATGATACATGTGGTGTGCCTTAACGGTCCTTTGGTTAATGAATGGGTTATGTGAAACTTGTTTTAAATTAGCCTTAATAGGGGTTACATAGCTAAGTCGTGAAGGTGTGGGTCTTGGATGACTTATACTGGAAATTCATGGTTACCTACATGAGGTTTAGTCTTGATGGTCATGTGCACGGTTTACGCTATTGACATATATTGTATCTTGGATTGGCATGGCATTGGGGCATTCCCAAGTCTTCCTTGATACCTTCGATTCATGTGGCTAGTATGCACTGGGTCCCTTTCAGCAGGGAGAGCTAACCCCATATAGCCTAAGGGTGCCTGTTTATGACTGTTGAGCTACATAGTCCTGGATAAAGTTTTACTTCATGCTAAGCCTTATTCCCTATCCTGGCATAATACATATACATGTATATGATGTGTGCATGATTTTGAATTAGATTTGACTTAGCATTATTTTATCCTTTATCCCTGAGTTACATGATAATTCTCAACTCACTAACCATCTCCGAATGTTGTATCCCTACATGAAACAGTGTCCGAAAGCAATTCTACTTTTTCTGCACAATATTTGGTAGATTGGCTAGGCTCATCAGTCATTTACGGTGAAGTGGTGAGCTTCCATTCTCCGGAAGACCTGATTATTTCATCGGTTTCCTTCCATGATTTAGAATTGAAGACTTTACATTAACACTATTACTGTCATTGTCAAAGTCGGGGGCGTATCTTAACGTTGGTTGTTTTTGGATTAGTAAAGGCTTTGTGGATATTATTGTAGATTGGGTATTGATGTAGACACACTTAAATATCTTTGAGTTTATTACTTTACTATCTTGTTATATGGTCAGAATTCAGCCGCTAAAAGGTGTGTTATGTTCTATTTGGCTAGGCTATTAGGGTGGTCTCCGGTCCTCGATGGACTTAAGGTACCCTTCACGGCTCGACCTCGTTCAGGTCATGACAAAGTCGGTGCCAGCATAGGTAGTTACTTTTCAGCTTTCAACTTCTTTTTCTTTTGGTTAGATTCCAGAACCTATATTCCTGCAAAATCATCATGAAAACGCATCATATCCAACAAAGCACACTTAAGTACTTGTATATTTCTTGGTTTTAAGCATCAATATGCTATAAAACCATAGCACATCACCTGCCCACTTGTCTATGGATGGTACTGTGTTTCCACCTTATATTTCACATAAAATTTCTCAAGTAAGGCCTTGAATAGACAATTGCAAAAATAGGACCCATCATTACTAATGATAGCGCGTGGAGTACCAAACTGACAGGAAATGTTCTTCTTCAAAAATTTTGTGACACTTCGACCCTCATTATTTTGAAGAACAACTACTTCCACACTCTTAGATACATAGTCGACAGCCACAAAAATGTACTTCATGGTATACGAACTCATAAATGGACCTATGCAATCAATACCCCACACATCAAACAACTCAAGCTCCAAAATAGGTGTCATGGGGAGCTCATGATTCTGTGAGATGTTTACCTGCCGCTGGAATTGGTCACAAGATCTAGCATAGTCAGATGCATCCTTATAAATAGTCAGCCAATAGTAACCACACTGTAGAATCTTGTGGGCCGTGCAGGTACCTCCATGGTGACCCCTAAATAAAGAAAAATGATGGCCTTAATAATGCTCATCATCTCAACTTTGAGAATACACCTCCGAATCACACCATCCGCACACACTGGAAAAAAGTAAGGCTCATCCCAAAAGAACTTTCATACCTCACGCATAAATCATTTTCGCTGCTTAAATGGCATGTCTTCTAGGTGGAGATCACGGGCCAAATAATTAGAAAAATTAGTAAATCGGGGGATTAAGTCTTGTGATTCTTCCAAGACACGCTCGTCTAAAATAGTATTATCAATCTCAAGCTCATCCCCTAATGTAAGCATCACCTCATCTTTTAGATGAGATAGATGGTTTGCAACCTGATTGTGTGCTCTTTCGGTCCTTAACCTTAAAGTCAAACTCTCGTAGCAGTAGTACCGATCTAATCAATCTTGTCTTAGAATTTTTATTTGTCTTAAGGTACCTACGGGCGGCATGATCAATGTGCACAATTACTTTTGTAACAATAAAATAGGATAGGAATTTCTCAAAAGCAAACACCACTACAAGCAACTCATGCTCATTAATCGTGTAATTTTTTTGTGCAGTGTTAAGCACTTTGCTGGCATAATAAGTGGGATGAAGTATCTTCTTGTGTATTTGGCCTAGGACAACTCCTAGGGCCACACCACTGGTGTCACACATCACCTCAAATAGAAGGGTCCAATTTGGAGACTCAATGATTGGAAAAAAATCAACCTCATTTTTAGGCACTTAAAGGCCTTGAGAGAAGCATCATCAAACACAAACATCACCTCCTTCACTAATAATTTGCACATTGGATTTGCAATCTTAGAGAAGTCCTTGATGAATCACCTATAGAACCCTACATGACCCAAGAAACTTTGAATAGCTTTTACAAAAGTTGGTGGGGGCTATTATTCAATCACCTCAACTTCAGCCCTATCAACCTCTATCCCCTTCTTTGAAATCTTGTGCCCGAGAACTATCCCATCTTTAAATATTAAGTGACACTTCTCCCAATTCGGAACCAAGTTATAATACTTACATCTCTGAAGTACATTATCTAAGTAATCCGAACAATCATCAAACAAGTCACCAACAACAGAAAAATCATCCATGAAGACCTCTATAGTATCCTCAACCATATCAAAAAAGATATCCTTCATACAAGCTAAAAGATGGTGGTCCATTACAAAGGCCAAAAGGCATCCTCTTGAATACAAATGTACCACACTGACATGTAAAAGTTATTTTATCTTGGTCCTTGGGGTCAATAGAAATTTGTTTATACCCAGAATAACCATCAAAGAAATAATATTATCCTCTACCTGCAAGACGATCTAATATCTGGTCCATGAATTCATAGGAAAGTGATCCTACTACGTCCAAGTATTCAGCTTTTAATAATCCACACAAACTCGCCGTCCCATAACTATTCTCATAGGAACTAACTCATTCTTCTCATTAGGGACCACAGTGATCCCACCCTTCTTCGACACACACTGAACCAAGCTCACCCACTTGTTATCGGTAATAGGGTAAACCATGCCAGCATCTAACCACTTAATAATCTCCTGCCTCACTATTTTTTGCATAGGTGGATTAGATAATGCAAATACTCAATTCTAGGTATACACTTTGGTTCAAGCTGAATTTTATGAGTACAAATTCTGAGTGGAATCCTAAAAATATCTACAATAGTCCAAACAATGGCCTATTTAAACCTTTACAACACTGAAATCAAGGCCTCAACCTGTGTATTCATTAACTCTACAGTAATGATAACCGACAAGGTATTGTCGGCCCCCAAGAAGCATAAAGCATATGGGAGGGGAAGGCCTTCAATTCCAGGACTGGTGGCTTCTCAATAGATGGTCGAGCTAGTGGAGCCACTCTATTCTTCATATCACAATCCAACTTATTTAGCACATAAAAATAAGAACCTCTACTAATAATCACGCTCACCATATCATCATACTCATCGATACCGTGTTATCAAAGTTTATGATCACCGTTGTTAATGAGTCTACCAAATCTCTCCTCAATGGGTGCAATCAATGCATCTTTATCTATAGTGTCTATAACAGACACCACCCACATATATTTTGGTTGCCATATCGACTGATACACATTGAAAGTAACATGTTTATCATAAAGCCTGAATTCCATCTATCCTATCTCTATATCAACTAATTCCCTACCCATGTCTAGCAAGGGCCTTCCCAAGATGATGGGGACATCAAAATACACCTCACAGTTGAGAATCACAATGTTAGTTGAAAATATGAAAGTGGATACCTTTACCAACATATATCATAATATACCAACTGGCTTCTTCACAGTACAATTGGCCATTAATAGTCTTATAGAGGTCAACTTAGGTGACCGCAATCCAAACTACTTGTAAACGACTAGTGGCATCAGATTAACACTAGCCTCAAGTAACAAAATGCTCGTGCAAAATTAAAGGACCCAATAGGGCAAGGAATAGTAAAAGATCTGGGATCCTTCTTCATCTCGACAAAATATTGGGGAGCAATAGCACTACAGTGGTGCATATTATCAGTGGGCTCAAACTCACTGTCTGCTTCTTAGTTAAAAAATCCTTCATAAACTTTACATAACCAGGCATTTGCTCGTAAGTTTCACAAGAAGGATATTCATAGACAATACCTTCAACATCGACATGGATTTTTAATATTTTCCCTCTTCCATTTTCTTCTACAACCTTTGAGGAAAAGGTGGGGAAGGCCGTGGAATAGGCTTCAAGATTGGTTTGACCTCCTTACTCTTTTCTTTATCAATATCAACTTATTTCTAAACACCTATTAATTTTTTGGATGTCTCACTATCAGTCACCAACTTCTTAGTTACAACTTTGGGTGCATCATCAACATCAACAGTATCATCCCTTACCTCATCAACTAAAGGCATAGATGGATCAATAGTAGCTTTACCACTCTAAATGATGTTGGCTAGGAAGTGACTATCATTCTTTGAATTCTGAATACTATTTCTTCGAAGAGTGCCTAGTTAATGTTGATTCAATGTAGCTAACATCTAACCAAATTATTGCTTAAGCTGCTTAATTGCGGTAGCATATAATTCTACTTTCTGGCTCAGTCATGATATATCTACCTTAATCTCCTTAAGAAAACTCTCTTGTCTTTTTGAAACCTTCAACAACTTATCTTACAACACTTCTATTCTAGAATCAGCATCATGGTTCTTTGGTGGAACACATAGACCATGATTTTTCTTATAATTATCTTTTCTCCTCCAGTCACCATCTCTTTCTCTCATTTGGTCCCTACACCTATCCCCATAAAAGTTTCGACATTAATTACCTTTCCATGAGTTTTAAGTGTCCTAATTTGACCCTTAGACCTTGGCTTAAAAACCTTCCATCTCTCTATCTAAATAATTTTCTTCCTCTCTATGCTATCTCTTGATCCACTATCTAATCTAGGTTTCTCTGCTCACTGGAAGCACTAATAGCATAAGTACCGGTACTCTATCTGTCTTTCAAGTATGCCACACTCGATTTATTTTAGTGATTCAATCTAAGATTTTTATAGCTTATTCCCAATGGACACACATGAAAACCCCACTAGAAATAGTATCAATAATAGCTTTAGTGTTCGCATTTAGTTCTCTACTGAATATCTCAAAAAATTTCACTCTAAAATTTTGTGATTAGGCACATTCAGCAGCTTCTTCTTGAACCTCAACCAAGTCTCATACAGTACCTCTGAATGCAGTTGTATAAAATTATAAATCTCATCTTTCATCTGAAGAATTCTAAAATATAGGAAAATTTGTCCAGGAATTATGTCTACAACTTATTTCAAGTGGTAATGGACTCACGAGGTAGTTACCCTAACTATAAAGTCACTTCGCCTGTAAGAGAGAATGGGGACAACCTAACTCATAAGGCTTCCTGACACACCCCAGTAGATTATACGAAGTGCAAATCCCAATAAAATTCATAATGTAAATACTTACATCATCAGTAGGCAAACCAGCAAACATACTCTTCAGATTAAGAAATTGAATCATTACACTCGTAATGTCAACTTTTGTTTTTAGAAAAACTCTAGAGGAATGATAGCTCTATATTGATCGATTCAATATACCCTAAATCTTCTTTTGGATCATTATAATCTAGAAAATAATGATAAGAGGGTGGTTAAAGTCTATCTCTTCTAATTTGTCCTTATTGAGTGCAACTCGACGATCTGCTTTCTTCTATCTAGCCCTTTTCTTAGCAAGTCAGGTAGGTGCTAACATTGCATCTCTTCTTCAATTAATCAATTAGTAGTTTCCTCTATAGTTTCATAACCACCAATCAGAGGTGGCCGATCTAATGCATTTGGATCATCCTAAAGCCCTTCATATTGGGCTCCAAGCTCTAGCTCTTCCATCTTACAATTTAGCCATAAAGTCCATTCAAGCCCAGGATCAAAAGGAATTAGGGGATTTCCTTGATTCCTAGTGTTGGGTATACATCGACATATACCCAAAAAATAGTAGATAAAGCCAACAAACTCAATTAATCAATCTATAACAGTATTCCCTATCAATGATGCCAAAATTTAATGTCGTGCAAAATAAACCAAAAAAAATTATAATGCGGTCGTTTGTCAAATATATAACCCAACAAGGTTTGGGTCGATCCCATGGGGAATAGGATAAAAATCAATTAGAAGATTGTTGATGTAGCTGGAAAGTGCAAAAAGTAAATGGGGGTTTTGTAAGAATAGTAGTAATAGTAACAATGCTGGCAAATAGGGTTGTTATCGGTATAAGATAATCACTAGGATTGTGTTCCCCCGACTTCAAAACTTTGAAGACTTATCGTAATCATCAAACTATATCGATGCCTTACATGCATAATCTAACAAGCTATGTATCACCTAACCATCTCTCGACCTTGGTTAGGCTGAATTTCACTCATCTCCTTTTGGTCTAAGAGTGTCGCATTACTAACCCTTATCTGTAATCCCAAATTAACTATCTCCTCTCGATCTCAAGCTAATTTTAATTGAAAATTGGTAGCTTAAAATTATTGTTGTGATCTTTTTTTCCTAATCTGAACCTTTCTCTCCTGTTAATATCAAATACATGTTGGTTCCTAACATTTACAACCGTCAAAAAAGCAATCAATATAAAACAAATCGCAATACATACAAGACCACCAAGCAAGAATGACATTGCACATCAATTTAAGTGCAAGGTGGTCGTCGTTAATATATTTACCCAACTTTAGAGTCAAGGTTAAATCTATGAGGAACAGTGTGAGTGGCGTTTGATTTAAAATGATAGATACAAGTTAAATTTTTAAACAAATGGTACAAAAAGAGAAAATGGGGAAGATGGGTTTCTAAACTAATACTTATTTTGGGTTTTTATAGTATAAATTTAGGGCTACGAATAATTATAGTTTAAACAATTATGCACAGATCTTGGGATTATGCATTACTAAGGGAGTGACATGTGGGAGTTAGTCATCTACATTAATTTAGTAATTCAAATATGGTTAGGCTTGGTAATAAATTTTGATGGTAGCATTTCAACAAAATACCAAATTTTCACCCATTGATTCTTTTGAATACCTAATATGTGTGTTCAACAATTAGTAACCACAACCTCAATCTAGGCATCCCTATTTCTAGGATGATACCCATGGCATAGTTTACTTTATATTCACCCTTATGTCTAAGATAGTAAAAATTTAGCAAACTACATGCATAATTGTCTATCATTGCTTTGGTCTCCACATCCCTCTTTCAAGGATGACATGGATTCCTAAAGTTCACCTAAAACACTTCTTTTGAAGATGGCCTTGAACTTTATAGAGATTAGAGCTTTCACCCATCAAACCCGTGTGGGTATTTGGGGCTTTCACCCATTAAATACCACCTAAAATAGCATAAAAATGACAAAACCCATAAACATGAACTACTAAATAGATGCTAACATTAATAACCCACACACACTTACACCTCTATTCACACATAACCTTAAGAGAGAGATTTAGCTACACATAAGATAAATAAGCATAGATATACTCATAATCTCCATTGAAATGATTTGTTGAAGATTTAAGCGAATGTTACTTAAAACTTGGCTCTCCCACAATATCAACAATGAAAGTGAGCAAATCCTCCACTTAGAAAGTCTCCAATATATTCTTCACCCAAAATTTATACAATATTTTCTTCTCTAAAAATGAAAGATACAAAGTTTAGAGCTAAAACCTAGAAAATTAAGGAAGAAGGAGTATGATAGAATAATTGATACATAAAACTAGGATTTAAATCTTTTTGTTCAAATCGGGATCAGCACGAGCAATTATAGTTTTGCCCTTGGGCTGAATATTTTTGCCAAACCGCACCGCGATCACGCAAGCCTGGCTACGATTATGATTAAATTCTGCGGTCACAGTTGATTGATTATCTTGACTGGCCGCAATTGTGACCAATGGACTGCAACCGCAGTAGCTAAGGCTCTTTCACTATAGGTCTTCAGCTGCACTTTTTATGCTCCTTTTTTATCATTTTGAGCTCCAATCCACATCCTTCTAATCCTTTATTTTTATGCCTGCAAGAAGTGGACATTGGTGCATGTAATTGTAATTATGTCTTATTTATTCATCCATAACAAGGTAATATAATGAGTGTGATTGAGTGGTAAACTTACCACTCATCAGTTCCCATAACCCTAGTTATGGGTTTTAGCTGCTCATGATTGTAAGAACATACACAAAATTCATAATTGAAAAAATATGAATGATCTCACAAATAATTAAGAATGAAAATCAAAATATCAAATTAATATCAAACCGTAAAAACCAAGAACCAGAATTCTAAGATCAAAAGTGTATCTCAAAACTCAAAAATATAAAGTGTAAAAAGTGCATCAATTATTAATGAAACATCCCATGCATATTTATAGATACATCAGAAAACCTATCCAAATCAAAGTAGGAAAATAGAATTGGCACTAATGTATGACGTCACTTATAGGTTGTATGTTGTTCCTATGGTCTGTAGGTGGGTTCATAGGAATCAATGTGTCCTTCAGGCTTTTCCAACCCTACCCACGAGGGGTACCTACGAGGTCATTGGTACTACATATGCCTCTAAGTTTGGCCTTCGTAGGAATTACAAAGTTTTTCATCTTTTAGAATATTAGGACTACAACCTACAAGCCCGTAGGTAGGGATCATAGGTAGCCTTTCTGCTACTTTTCCTTAGTTTTTGCTCCTTTTCTGCTCCAAACTCTGTTTTCCTACAAAACCAACATAAAAACATCACATCTAACAAAAAACCTACGTATATGCATAATTTTCCTTTTTTAAGCATCGAAAGTGTCATGAAACCATGGCACATCATATGCCAATATATGAAGCATTTAAGTATATGCGTATGGTTTTTATGATAGATACTATAGACAAAGATGATTTGGTCGCACCTTATTAGGAGAGACTCAGGTTGAGGCATTTTTGGCAGTAAGAATAAATTTTTCCAATGATGGTATTGATGGGTATGATGATATTGTAAATGCACTTGTTGGTAGGGGTTCATACACTTATGCACCAAAGAAGTTGGATTTTGATCTGAAGAATAGAGCAACCTCACTAGCTAAATCGTTTATCGAGGAGGCTCTAGTTTTAGAGATAAAGGCCCTTCTTTCTCATCTGTGGTATGCATTCTTGGGGTCCTACAATAACTTGTCAGTGATTATTATAGATGGTTTATTGAAGTGGCTATTTGAGGCCTTAGTGTCTGTTTTGCCAAGGTTCAAAAGGGCCATCGGATAGATCATTGCTGATATTATTAGAACTCCACTAAAGATTTGCACTCAAAAAATCAAACTTGAGAAATAGTGGATACCTATTATTGAGCATCAGCATCGATTAAATAAACCCATGTAAGAGGTTATGCAAGAAGAAATCACCAAGAGGTTGGATGCAGATGTGGTTTATTTGACTGTCGATATCAAATGGGTGAGTCTAGTCCAATATGTGCCAAAGAAGGGTGGAATCACCATGATTACCAATGAGAAGAATAAGCTAATGCTCATGATACCATTCATTGGATGGAGAGTATGCATGGACTATACGAAACTAAATTCATGGACCTAGAAGGATCACTTTCATATGTCATATATAGATCAAATGTTAGACCACCTTGATGGTAGAGGGTGGTATTGATTACTTGATGGTTACCCTTCAAATGTTAGACCACCTTAATGGTAGAGGGTTGTATTTATTCCTTGGTAGTTATCAGGATATAATCAGATTTTTATCACTCTCGAGAACCAAGAGAAGACCACTTTCACTTGTCCATGTGGAAAGTTTGCATTTAAAAGGATGCCTTTTGGTCTATGTAATTCTCCCATAACTTTTTTGAATTGCATGATTTATGTTTCACCCAAGCGCACATGCAAGTGTACGTAGTCACCCAATTAGCAAAGTGACTCTTACAATCCAAAAATTAATCCCACAGGGACTTGGTGATTAGCAAACTATCTAATTCAAGTGTTACTATGGAAATTTAATTAAGTGTGATTTATAACCAAACAAGATTATGAGTTTTGTTGTATATAAATGAAATACAAAAATAACAATGATAAGAATTTTGGATTGTAAAAAATATATGGAGAGTTCCAGGGTTGAGGCATTTCCCTCACATTCATGCATAACTATGGTTTCTAGATGATGTTGGTGTTTATTGTGATTATTGATTTATGAGGTAAATAGTCTAACTAGGGTATATTCACCCTAAAAGTATTCTACCCAAATTAAGCTCACAACTGCATTATTGAGAAGGGATGTGAGCCCTTAATTCAGATGTATTAAGCTATTTTCCCATTTCATTAACCAAGTGAAACGTTTAGGTATATCTTTATAATTAGTATCTAATGATTAAATACATGATCCAAAATCCTTACATTCTTCATTCCATCTCTTCACTCTTATGGTCAATTCATGTGGGACATATTTATCCTAAAGTTTATGACGTTTTAGAATAGCAAACCAAGAAACGCAAGAATAATTACATACTTGATAAATATATAAACCAACTACCAAACTATAATTACCCATTCATGTTCATAGAATCAACCCTATAATGAGGGTGTTTATCGACTCATAGTCTTACAAATAATCACAATAATGGAATCCAAAAGTTAAAACCACATGAAAACTAAAGTAAAGAGAAAAGAACCCTAGTGTCGAGCCCTTACATGCCTTTTTTTCTCTCTAATATTATGTTGTTCCAAGTGAGGTGAAATTGTGACTAATTACTCTTTTATAGAGATTTAGGTCGTCCATAGGCTACACCATATGAAAAATACGCATTTACAACATTCCTCCTCACTTAAAGTAGCAAAAACTCAACTTCTAAACGTGTAGGAAGGGTCACGCCGCAGGGCCAAAAGCATGGGATAGGGGATGAGACGAGTACCCATAGAATGGGTAAGGCAATTTTAAATTTCCCTATGGGTGTATCATAAACCCATCCCATGTCTTGGGGGGTACGGTGCAAAGCACCTCCTCAAAGGTGTGATTTAACTATTTTTGCTTCTTGGGTTGTGTAGGTTTATACAAGATGTCCATCAAGGATTTCTCTAAAATATCAAATCAATTATAAAAATTACAAGAGAAGGAGATGAAATTTTTATATGATGATGCATGACTTAAGGCTTTCGAGTGTCAGAAATAGAAGTTAGTTCAAGCCTCTATTATTGCCTTCGAATTGGACATTACCATTTGAGATGATATTTGATGCTAGTGGTGTGGTGCTAGGATCAGTTTAAGGCTAGAGGTGAGAGAAGATATTACACCTAATTTACTATGCTAGCATATCACTTAATCCTGCTCAAAAAAATTATACTATGACCAAACAAGAGTTACTAGCAGTGGTAATCACTATTAAAAAAAATTGATCTTACTTGATTGGCACCAAAGTCATTGTGCACACTGACCATGCTACTCTTATATATCTTATGGCAAAGAAGGATATGAATCCAAGGTTGATTAAATGGGTATTTCTATTATATGAATTTGATATTGCGGTTAAGGATTGGAAAGGCACATAAAATCAAGTTGCTAACCATTTTCCACACCTAGAGGAGGAAGCAATGTTAAGGCTGTGGGATGAGCTTAAAATTATTGATAATTTTCTAGATGAGCAATCTTGAAATCATCACAAGACTTAATCCCTTGGTTTGCAGATTTTGCCAACTATTTGGCAAGTGACCTCATCCTATAAGATATTGTATTTAAGCAGTGCAGGTAATTTATGCATGAGGTGAGAAAGTTATTTTGGGATAAGCCATACCTGTTTCGATTGTGTAATAATATTATGATTAGGATATGTATTCTTGAGGTTAAAATGATGACTATTTTGGAGGCATGTCATTCATCGCCAGTTGGGGGGTCATCATAGAGGTACACGCATTGTGCAAAAATCTTGTAATGTAGTTATTATTGGCCTATAATTTATAAAGATGCACGTGATTATTCTAGGGATTGTGACTAATCCAAAGGCTAGGGAATATATTGTGCAAACATGATCTTCCTATGATGCCTATCCTTGAGCTTGAATTTTTTGATGTTTGGGTAAATGACATTATGGGCCCATTTATGAGCTCATGTGTGATGAAGTATATATTGGTAGTTATTAACTATATTTTAAATTGGGTGGGGGCAATTTCACTTTGCAACAATGAAGAAAAGAGCATCACAGCACTCTTAAAGAAGAATATTCTCTCCAGATTTGGTACCCCCAAGCAATCATAAGTGATAGAGGCTCGTACTTGTGTAATTATCTTTCCAAAGCCATACTTGATAAATATGGTGTAACTCATAGGGTGGAAACACCTTACTATCCTAAAATAAGGGGGAAAGTTGAGGTCTCCAACTAGGTGATAAAGTCTATTTTGACAAAGATCGTGAATGCCAATAGGACTGATTAGGCTAGAAAACTAAATGGCGCATTTGGTCCAGCCAAAAAACATACAAGACTCCTATAAAAGCATCTCCATATCAACTTGTTTATGGCAAAGGATGTCACTTGCCTATTGAACTAGAACATACGGCACTTTAGGCAGTGAAAAGCCTAAATTTTGAGTGGAGTGAGGTAGCAAACTTAAGATTAGAGAAGATGAATAAGACGGATGAGTTTCATCTCGTGCGTATGAGATTTCATCCTTGTATAAAGAAAATAGGAAATTTTACCATGACTAAAAACTGAACAGAAAGAATTCCAACCCAGTGATTTGGTCTTGCTTTATAATTAAAAGCTTTATTTGTTTCCTAGCAATTTAAAGTCTAGATGATCTGGAACATTCACTGTGGTTAAAGTATTTCCAAATGTTGCAATCGAGATTTAAGGAAGTGGTGATCTTCCAATTAAGTTTAATAGGCAACGTGTTAAGCACTATTTAGGAAATAGAAAAGAGATGAAGTTGTGTGAGGATTTGGGCCTTGGTGAAGTCTTAGTAGTCAAGGAGTTGGGTCGTGCTGTGATGTTACATTAGACACTATATAGGAGGAAACCCATGGGTTAGTTGGTGAATTCTGAGCAACCAATATAGTCATATTGGTCACTACATTAAATCAAGCATTTCTTGGGAGGCAACCCATTTTTTGTACTTAAATATTTATAGGGTAATATGTGTGTTCAAGTGAGTACGGTATAAGAAAAGAAACACATTATTTTCTAGTGTCCAAGAAAAATGAGTGACCCTAAAAATGCTAGAGACACTTGAAGACTTATCAACATGCTCATTGGAAATACCCAAAGAAGAATAAAACAAGAAAAAGGTCTTTGGAGTCCTTGTGACTCTCAAAAAGAGTCATAGGCACTCGCTACGACTTGTCACCATGAGGTGTAAGCACTTTTCCTAAAAAATGGAGGGAGTGTATAACTAATAGTCATAGATGATGAGTTGCCATCAGTGTTCGTGGTCAAAAAAATTTAAAAGAAAATTGATCCAATTCGATTCCCTTTCCTTATGAACTTCTGTGACTTCTTCCATCTTTAATGACCATCCTTCCCACTTCAAATATACTTCTCTCAAACTTAAATCACCCCATCTAAAATAAAAAATACTCCTTAATCAACTACTACTACAAGAACTTGGCTAGGTCAAAGAAAAATACTGAGCATCGCTCTTTGATTTGAAATGACTATGGTCTCTCTAATTTACCATTACTTTTGATGTTCTTGAAAGATTTTTATTTGTATGATTTGTTTGAACATAAATAAGGATTTATTTAGAAATTTAAAAACACAAAAAAATTACTTTGACACATAATATGAGTAGTCACTAAGTTGGAGTTGGTTAAGAGTACGGTTTAGTGTGCTAATTAACTAGGGGAAAGTCTAAGTAGCCCTGGGTAAGGTTTTAATTGGGTCATTGTTGCTTGATAAGTAGTGAAAAAATAAAAAGTTGAATACCTTTATTTGCAGTCACTATATGTCACTAAAGAGTCATTTCCACACGTTACGAGCCATCATATGACTGGAAATATAGGTGGACCTAAGCTTTACTTCAATATTTACTCTACAAATCTAGAAATGAGTTGTAGTGACTGAAAATGTGTAATAGTCAAAGAAATTATCATTATTTTTCCTATGAGTTGCCCAACAAGTAGTAGTGTCCTAAATGAGCTATCGGGTAAACTCATAGTAAGTACAACTGCTAGCAGGGACTCTTATGATGGTTTACCCTACGAGTCTCTAGTGACCCAACAACTCATAGAGTGTAGTAGTTAGGTGAAAAACAAATATGACCAACACACACTCTTATCCTGTGATTATGATGACTCACAGCCTTCTAGCATTGAGTTGTCACCTAACTCGTTATAGTGGGATACACTTCAATATTTAAATTCTTCTTTATTTTCTATCCATGGATTAACTAATGATAAAACCACTTCATGTATGATGACACCAAATAATAATACTAATAAGGGAGAAAATACCACTTTCAAGAAGCAGGCATAATCCATGCACCAACTGAGGGATGATCTAACTGATGATGAATAGGAGTTCAATAGCTCCATTGAAGAGTACCCCATGTTGGGGTCGGTCCAACCACAAAGTAGCTTATCTCGAGGCTGGAAATCTATGCCCTAAATGAATAATTCTCATCTATCCCCATAATATTCCCCTCCCTAGTCTAATGAAAGAGAGAGAAGTCTAAGTCTGGTAAGAGAAAGAAGTCTAGGTCTGGTTCTGATGATAAAGAGAAAGGATATAAAAGTTTTCCAAAAGAGGAGATGAGGTTACGTCTGGCAGTAAATCTAGTGATAATGGGTCAGAATCTAGTTTAGAAGAAGTTGGAGGTAGTGATGATGAAGCCATAAGTGACAGGTCTCTGCTTGAGACTCAACCCCATCCACAGGACCAGCTTAGTTTACAGATCGAGGCTACCCTGGCTCCAGTTTTCAATCGATAGGGGTATCCTAGTATTAGGAACTTTATGAGCGGGGCAGTGCTATTGTCCCCAACACTAGAAAGCCAAAGCAAAGGTTCTATATTGAGCCTAAGTTATTGGTAGTAGGGATGTCAATATGCCAGAGTTTGAAGCATTGCTTAAGGGATATCACTTTGAATAGATGACTAAAGAGTTTGTCAGATGTAGCTCGGCCCTAGTTCAAGAATTATATGTAGCCTGCCAGATGGATTTAAAGTTGATGCATCTACAAAGGCAAGCATGGAAGGTTGGTGATCCACTTTATTCTTTGGTTATTTGAGGGATTTGGGTGAATATCTCAACTCAAAATATCTCTCATTTCTTGCATGGTTCTGGTTTGTGCCTCCTACTGAAACATCAAAAATTGATCATCGAATTGATAAAATGAAAAAAGTCAAAACAAAGTAGATTCATATACAATACAAGCTTGTGCATCTGTGCTGGATTACTGGTATCATTGCTATTGCACAAGAGAATAGGTTGTTAGGGCATCTTTTAAGACTATCAAAGACAATATGAATTTTATGGCAAGAGTGTGGTAAACATTGGTTCACAATAGGTTAGGCTCGACAGCTGGAGATAACATTTTAAGCTCTAACAGGGTTGCCTAAGTAGTAGGTATTATGGAGTGCTATGATATAGATATTGCCAAGATCCTCGTATAGGATATCAGAGATAGGACTATATATAATGAAACAATTTTGTTTTTCCCCTGTCTGCAGACAAAGCTTGCTTATATGATAAGGTGTTGATGCTACCCAATATGGATAATTTTGTGACGATCCACTGGACAACTAATTTAAGGTTGATTCAAAATCAAGCAAACCTAATTTCTAGAGTGAAGGTGGGTCTTATATTACTTCAGAGTGCATTTTAGTCTGACATACACATGGGCATTAATACTTTAGGTTTTGAAGACCTAAGAGAAACACAAGCTGAGACAGCACAACCTGAGCCACAAGCTTGTACTAATGCCATAGGCTCTAGAGATTATGAGTCATCACCAGCCCCTTGTTCCACCGACCTCAAGACCAGTTGAATCACGTCCATCCATGGGTGGATATTTCTTAGTTTTTAGGTATTTATAAATGATGTGATGAAATGATTAGTCATCCTCGAGCAAAAAGAAGCCAATATAGAGGAAAAGAGCACAGCCATAGGTAAAAAAGGAGATTCTATGTGAGATGTGTGGCATGTAGACCAGGTTTGATAGTTTTAAGAAAAGAATTACCAATAAGATCAAAGGGGTTCAGTCCCTAAATCTATCAGGGATACATGAAGAGTTGGCCACCTTGAGATCTTATATAGAGGATATAGTCGTAATATTGTACATATCCTTTTCGACTCCTACCATGCCTATTATTGAGGAGATCCCAATGGATGATGTGCCCAATATCTAGGGTACAAAGGGAAAATAAAAAATTTTAAAGGAGGGCAAAGAGAGAGTCAGTAAAAAGAGAAAGAGAAAACATGACAGAGAGAAAATGTGAGGCCATTGATACGAGTAAGCAGTCAGCATAGAAATAGTTGTCTGAGGTCTATGAGATATGAAAGAAAACTGAAAGCTCCTACATATTTGAGACTACGGCTACTACTTGGCTTAATGATAGTAGGGGGTTTGTATTGTCCCCTGATCCTATTCCACCATAGAGTGCATCAGACAACAATGGTTCCCATATTGACATGAGCACCTCGGCTACAGCCAGGCCACTATTGCTGAGACTAGGGTTTGTTCGAAGGCCCCAATAGAGGAGACTTCTTGATCAAACATTTTGTGCTCCACGTGTATGTCTTTACTCCCTTATTCTTATTATTTTTATAGTTATGCACTGAGGACAGTGCATCATCTCAAAGTTGGGGGTAGGGGTGTACAATAGCCGAGGATTTTTTTATTAATGTTTTTTTTTCTCAGTTATACTATCAAAGTTAGAATTGACGTGTTTAGGCATTTTTACTTTTTTTGTGTTGTTTTATGCTAGTGTAACTTAGATTAATTTAAGAGAATTTGGTGCAGTCTGATTTGAATAAGCATGCTTACCCTTTTTCTTTTGTGTTTAAAATAATACCCTCCAAAATTTTGTTTTTGTGATAAGGTGTTACATGTACTGGGTTGTAACTAATATTAGGATCTAAATATAGCATTAGAATCATTAATAGTATAACCTGGCTAATCTAACATGAATTGAATAGGAAGTAACTTAGATGAAAATCCCTGATCCATGAGTAAGAAAGGTATATTACCTAGTTGGTGTGTGTGTGATCTAAAACTTTCCCGATTGGTCTCGCAAAAATCCGTAGGATGGAAGGTTAGAAAAGAATCATAGATCGTGTTTGAATTAGTCCATGTTAGCCTAAATGATCTACCAAGTAATCATTTATCCCTTGGACCCAAACTTTTAGCCTTAATAGACCTTTTTCTTTGGACTATCCAATTCACCATCCCAATTTTTACAATGAACCATCTTTGGACTTGGTCCCCCGTGGACACAGTGTACCTCAACTCAGGAAAATCACCTAAATTGAGGGTGATTATTGTGCAGGGGTGTGTTTGCGTAAAAGGGGGTGTGAAGAATTAGTAGTAAAAAATAGGTAATTGGGTGCGGTACATAAAAAACTATAAAAAAAAGTAAATAAAAAATGTAGTATAGAAAGATGATCGGATAATAAACCCGCACCCGAGTCCATAAGAAAATAAAATGAAGAAAAGGGAGAAGAATGAAAGAAATCAAGAAAGTGGAGCCAAATGTAGTGTAGGGCCAAAGAGGAATAAGTTACTGTACCCAAATAGGACATACCTATCCCCAAGCCTACATTGCAAGCCTTCAAAATACCTATAGTGATCCTAACTTGACTATTTAAAAGTTGAAATATAGAAAATAAGGGCACGCCTGTGGTATCAAATGCGCACAACTTGAATTCTTTGTGAGAGTAAGAAATTTTACGTTGTCTCAGTAATAGATTTCATTACATATACTGAGTGAGTGGGAAATTTTTTGATGTGTGGGAATAAAGGTTGTTGTCTAGTCATTTCTTGTTTAATTAGTGCAATGGTCACTATGTTGGATTGTCTATTCACAATGTAATGTCATGTCAAGATCTCATTGGGTCAGAGTACTTGAATTGCCTATACATTTCATTTGAGTTTTGATAATAATGAAGGATGTTGAATACCTCGACGATTTGCATGTGCAAATTGGAATAAGTTTTAAAAAAAAGTAGACTGCCTAAGTGATCTTACTTTTTCTCTAAGTAAAGTTCCTTAGTTTAATTAGTATTTTGTTTGCCTGAGGACATGTAAACATTCTAAATTTAGGGTGTTGATGTGTCGTAGACTTATGGAACTAGACACGCTTAAAATGAGGAACTTTTGCAAATCAAAAGGTATTCTTATATAGATATCATATGTTTTGGTGTAGTTTTGCAAGAAAAAAGGGTTGTATGTGATTGGAATGGAAAACAAGGAAAATATGCACGAGTACGACAAAACTTACTGGGTAACAAGACGTTGGGTGATAATATGACTCGTCGCCGAGGTCATCATTAGTAGAAAAAGCCGAGTGACTTGAAATATAAACTGAAGGGGAAACTATGAGGGGGGATACAACTCTTAAAGATAGACTACGAGTCGTGGAGAAGAATCATTCAGAGTAAAGAAGTTAAAGCCATGAAGATGCTAAGTTTGTACCAGTGGTGACAATGGTAGGTAACGACTCTACTACTATGAAATTATTTGTAGCCTACCACGGAGAAATTGAAGGACAAGTAGGGTACGAGAGAGAACTACGACTCATCGTGTTTGATGACAAGTCATCTCGAGTAGCTGTCCTGAGCAGTTGAAAAAAAGTTCTGACAACATGAGAAGAGCACAGTGAAGACAAGTAAGCCTATGACTTGTACAATCACAGGACAAGTTTTCATCAGTAGAAGAAAGATCATATCATGATAAGAACAGAAGACTCACAACAAGTCATAGCTAGTTTATTCGGCTCATTGTTAGGATCTTAATTGTTGCCAACTTTGTAATCTTGTTTTGTTTAGGAAAGGTTTTATCTTGTCTATAAATACTATTATTTGACTTCTTGTTTAAGGTTATGTAATTATTACATTTACAGCATCATATTGTATAATTCTAAGATATATTGTTGGATTGTATGAACATCGTTTCTAGGGACTTAATCAAAGTTGAGATTTTGGAGAATATTTCTTCTTGTAAGTACACAATTATGCTTTTATATGTGGATTCTTATTGCATGCTTACGATCATGAGCAACTAAACACCATAACTAGGGTTATGGGAACCATGATAAATTAACAAAATAGATTAAGTGCGTAGTCATTCTAGACTGGTGTGCTTGAATGTATTGTTATTCCTTTGTTTTGAGTGCTTTCCTAACGGTTGCAAACTTTGGGATCTCGCCTATATTTTTGACTTGCTTGGGAAAGGTAGAGATTGGGGAAAGGAGATAATAGCACAGATTTTAAGCTATCAACCTTCATATAATTAACTTAAACCTTAATAGAGATAGTTAGTCTGAGATCATAGAACAAGGTTTAGTCATGTGACACTCTGAGTTCCAGAGGAGATGAGTGAAATTCCTTTAACCAAGGTCAAGAAAAATTTAGATGATACATATATTGTTAGATTTTGTATGCAAAGTATCACGTAGTCTGCTAGCACGAACAGCCTTTAGAGATATGAAGTCATAGGGATCACAATACTAGTGCTCGGCTCATATTGATCAAAATTCAATTAACCAACAACAATTATAGTTACCACTTGCTTTCACAAAATCCCTTCTTTTTATTTACATACTTGCCGGTTACATAGACAAACTCTTGTCAGAATTTTGGCCTATTCCTCGTGGGATTGACTCCAACCTTGTTGGGTTCTACATTTGATTCAGCAACCACTTTATACTTTTTGGGAGGTGTAATTTGGGTGACATCATTTATCCGCACCTGTGAGAATTTTGGGAGGAAAATGATAGCAAGCCGAGGCAAGCACACATCTGGTATATTTATAGATGATAGTCGGAGCTAGCAGCTTAGTTAACCCTAGAACAAAAAAACAAATACATGAAATCTCTATTATTACACATCTGGTATATTTATAGATGATAGTCGGAGCTAGCAGCTTAGTTAACCCTAGACCAAAAAACAAATACATGAAATCTCTATTATTATTGTTGTTCTCCTTTTCTTAGCTTCAAAGTAGATGGTGGTATTTACTTTAATAGAGGTTCAGTCCATAATTTGGAGTTAAAATAGGAAAATGAGGATGCTAATTTAAGAGATGGAGAGGTGGGTACTTATCTAAGAAATAGATGGAAAATCGAGTAAGGGACTCAAATCTTGTGTGATACACCAATATCATGTCTATTGAAAACTATGTAAAGAGGACAGATCTACATTTAGTCTTCTCCGATGAGATGAAATCAAGCTAAAAACACAACCAAAACTGAGTTAAATAATAAAGGAGGCACCATCATGCTGAAAAGCTAAAGAGACGAAGAATATACAAGATGGTAGTTGAGAAATTTATAATGGAAGAGGAAGAGTCTTTGCAAATGATCAACGCTGACATTTCCTTTTCCAACATATCCTACTTTCCCCCTTTCTTTTAGCATAGTTGTTTTTTGTTGTTTTAATTTTTCGTTGATTGTTTGTTAGCTTATTTCTTTATTTTAGGTTGGGTCACTTTTGGACCTAGACCATGTAAATATTTTTCCAATTCTTATGTATAGAAGGGATTTGAGCCCATTTTTAATTTAAAAAAAAATGACATTCTCGAGCCAACAAAACTGAAAAAATTCTACTATGATCTCAAAATATCATATTATTGACCAAAGTCAACCATACCAACTCTAAAACCTTTCAAAATGAAAAACTCACATATTACCCAATTTACCACCTCAAGAAAAGTGTCATCGACACCTACAGAGTATAATATAATGATATAACTATGAAAAGAGGTAAAATGGTCAAAATGAACTAAAATCCAAAAATTACTATGAGAAATGTTACATCATCCACAACTAAAACACATATCCGCTCTCAAACATAAGGGAAAGGAATATACATGAGCTATCAAAAAGTTGGGGACATGTACTCCATATGTCCAACTCTAACTCCCATGTAGCCTTTGTAATCATACGTCCTTCCACTGAAACTTCAATGAAGCAATTTTCTATGATCTCAACTTCAGAAATTGCCTATCAAAATAGCAATGATCTGCTCCTCAAATGTCAGATTCTGATCTAAATCTACCGAATATCACTGAATTGCATGAGATCCATCTTTGATACTTTTTCAACATTGTGATATAGAAAATTGGATGCAGATTAGAAAGATCTAGAGGTAAATCCAACCTATAGACCATGTCATCAACACATTGAAAAATCCAAAAAGGATCAACAAACCTCAGGCTAAGCTTGCCTTTCTTTCCAAACCTCATCACACCTTTCTTGGGTGAATACATTCAGCAAAACTCACTCACCAACCATGAACTCTAACTCATAAACTCTTCGATTCGTATATATTTGAACCATGCCCTCTTTCATACTTTAGGCTGTCAAAAGTCAGACCTATATCAACTTTTCCCTATCCATAGAATCCCTCAAAAAAGTCTTACCCCAATGCTTAATACAAAAGAATAAAACCAACCAACAGAATATCTATACTTTTTCCCTAACAAATCCTCAAAAAGTGCTACCTGATTGTTGAAATAGTAATTATTGTTGTACGCAAACTCTCGAAAGGCAAAAAATGGTCCCAATGACCACCAAATTCAATTACACAAGATCAAAGCATATCCTTCAATACCTTAATAGTTCACTCTGACTTACCATCTACCTATGGGATGGGTGAAAATTTTGACTCATCTCCAACCCTCGCTGCATAGAACTGCAGAAGTGCGATGAAAAGTAAGTACCTCTATCTTAAATGATAGAAATGAGAACCTCTATGCAACCAGACTATATCATAAATGTATATCTTAGCCAACATATATGTTCTTTAATGACTCTTACAGGTACAAAATAAGTTGATTTAATGAATCTATCCATAATCACCTAAATAGAGTCAATCTTCCCAAAATTCTAAGGCAAACCAACAAGGAAATTCATATACATATGCTCCCACTTCCAATCAGGTATGGGCATTCTTTGTGCATACCAACTAGTGTCTGGTGCTCATACTTTATTTGCTGACAATTTAAATACCTATCCACAAACTTTACAATGTCTCTTTTATTCGACACTACCGATATATTATTTCAAATCATGATACAACTCGGATGTATCCGGATGAATTAAATACCTCAAACTATGAGCCTCCGTCATAATTAACCTAGTCAAATTACTAACTCTAGAGACACAAATCTTACCCTTGATTCTCAAAACACCCTCCTAGTCAGAATGGTTTTCTTAGCTTCATCTTTCAATGCCTTGTCCCGAATGACACACAACTCCCCATCCTTATAGTTTTTAGCCATAACCTAAACCATAATGTCACGACCCGAGGCTACCCTTAAGTAGCGACAATGGTGTTTATGGTCACAAATGACCACAAACTAACCTATGAGTTAGTACCTGCTGTGAGCATGGAATAAAGTAATAATCATACATGTGTGTGAAAGATAAACTACTAAAGAAATTCAAATCTAAATACTGAAAATGTGGTTCAACCACAAATTTGAAACATCTACTGAAATATTGAAATCTAACCGTCCACTCAAAATAACTACTACTACTAGAAAGACTGATAAACTGGATAAATGTCTAACTGACTGTCTGAATGTCTGAAAAGTGTCTAAATAACTTAGGAGTTAATGGGACAAGCCCCCAACTAACTTCAACTAATTGAAAATATGGAACTACAGAAATAACTGAAATAATTAATCCTACCCTCAATGATAATGACTTACCACTACTACTGCTGGGTACGCTGAATTGTCTAAGCGTGGTTAGGAAACTAAATGTCCGAACTTATGATATAAGATAGAATAGCACAAAGAAGAGTAAGCGGTCAGTACTTTAAATATACTGGAATATGAGATGAGGTTTGGCTGAAATACATGGGGTACTGGGCACATAAGATAAGGACTAACTGAACAACATGAAATAAATAAGCATTAATGCATGAGACTATAATATCTGAGAATGCGAGACCAAGCATATACATATTTCTAAAATAAACTATAAACTGAAAGACTAAAATCTATACAACTAAATAATTGAATTTGTATGCTTTGGTCAAGCAAACCAGAACTAAATATGCACTTAATATTATACTGAAACTGTGGGAGGTATCATCTAACTGGCATGCCCCAATCTGAGAAAATCTGGGTCCAACCTATAACCCCAGTTGGAAAGGTGTCAGTACTGTGCCATGGGTACTAACACTAGTTGTGTGGATCCACTAAATTGGTGTACCAAAGGACTAATAAGTCATCCTCAACTGGCAAGTACTCTAATGAGATATGTGTCACCCTCAACTGGCAAGTAGACATCTCTAACCTATGCTGGCTACGTAGTTCTGAAACTCAAGGATTGCTACTAAGGGGAACACCCTTTACTGGCAGATGATCCCTCATCCCTGGGTTCGCTCAGTGCTAAATCCTACTTCTAACTGAACTGACACTAGAACTAAAACTAGACTGAGTTTAACTGAACAGGATTTCATGGCTGATAGTGCTCATTATGATCATAATAACTAAATAGATAGGAATAATCATGGTTTAATTGAATCATAATTGAAAATCTAAAAATCATGTAAAACACGTAGGTATCAGGTATTCATAACCCACCAGCACTGAATGATCACTGAATGCAATAACAAGCTGAAAACTATAGTAAAGGATCATGGTTCAAAACTCATAAGCATAGACATTCCATCAAACATGTGGGGATCATGAATTCAAACATGGGAATTATTTAAATAGGGGAAAACAACATGATTACATGACTGAAACCATGAAGTTGTGGATTTAACATGGAATTCACTTGAATAAAGCATGGAAAACTCAAATTCATAGCACTAGGAATTCAAAATCTTTCATGGAATCATACATTAATTGAATTGAATTAAGATCACCATAGAAACATGAATTAAACCCATCTTAAGCAATATAAATACCATAATAATAGAAAAATCAATTCTTTAATTGAAAAGAAGGTTTTGAGGCTTCATGGGTGAAAGGAACCCATGAATGAACACCCCATATCCCTTAAACTTTTACCTTGAAAGAGAAATACCAATCTTGATGTTTTCTTGAAAGTTCTTGAACTTGGGGGACTTGAAATCTTGGTTCTTAGGGATAAAGAAATTGAATTTGTATTCTTGGAGGAAGGGAAAGGTTTTCTTGGAGGATAATTGGAGAATAAGGGCAATATTATGCCCTAACTGATGCCCAAGTCGTGTTATGAACGATTGGGTTGAGGGGGAAAAGACCCAATTGAACCTTCTAAAATTTAAATTAGAAACTGGATGCAACAACATCACTGCAATAGAGTCTACTCATAGTCATTGAATTCCCTCACAACGATGCGGTGAACATGAGTTCAGGACTACTGCCACATCGTGGCCTTATCGCGGTGACCCTCTGGTTCTGTGATCCAAACATGACCTAAACTCCATCCAAAAAATCCAAAATATTTTAGAGACATGCTCTTTACACCCCTGAACCTGAATTAACTCAAAACCCAATATCTCAGGGTCGGGAAGACCATATTAAAAATCCTCCAAGTTTAGAAAACATAAAAATGACTAAGTCCCTAACACTTAGTGAAATTTTCAGGCCTTAAGCCCCTTAAGCATGCAACTAGAAGCTGAACTGAGCTAAGAATAGCACGGGGTATTACAATATCTCCCTCTTGGGAACATTTGTCCTCGAATGAGACTAGCTAGACTGAGAATACTAAATTAAGGTAACTGTGATCATATATTGAACATGCATGACTGGGAATAAAATTACATAACTTAGCCTAAAATATGATACATGAACTGAACTGATGTTGTAAATGCATGCAATAACATAAGGATGTTTAAATAGTTGGAACTGAGATTGGAAAAGAGTCAATCTAAGGAAAACGATTACCTCAAGTTGATCCTTAGTTTGCAGAGAAAAGATGAGGGTACTTGGTAGGCATATTTGCTTCTGCTTCCTAAGTCGCTCCCTCACTAGACTGATTCCGCCAATAGAACCTTAACCAAAGGAACTTATTTGTTCCATAGTCCTCAAATCTAATGATCAAGGATCTCAACTGGGACTTTATCGTAGGAAATACTGTCATGAACATAGATTATTTCTAAGGGAACAACAATAGCCAAATCACCAATACATTTCTTTAACAACAAAACATGTAACACCGGATGCACTAAAGCTAGATCTGCAGGTAACTCTAGCTCATAAGCTACCTTCCTAAAATGGCTAAAAGTTCTATAAGGGCCAATATTGCGAGTACTGAGCTTCCCCTCCTCGCCTAATCTCTTCACTCTCTTCATGGGAGAGATTTTAAAATAGAATAAGTCACCAAAATAAAACTCAAGATCTCTTCTCTTCACATCTGCATAAGATTTCTAATGGCTTTGGGTTGTCTTCAGCCTCTCCCTAATTAACTGAACTTTCTCCATCACGCAGAACACTGAAACTAGCCCTATCAAAGTAGCCTCACCTACCTCAAACCAACCAATAGGATATCTAAATCTCCTCCCATATAGAGCCCCAAACAGAGCCATTTGAATACTGGAGTAATAGTTATTATTGTAGGCAAACTCAATTAAAGGTAAGTGGTCATCTCAACTACCTTTAAAATCAATAACACATATCCTTAACATATATTCTAAGGTCTAAATAGTCCTCTCTGCCTAACCATCTATTTGAGAATAAAAAGATGTACGGAGATGAAATAGGGTATAACGACCCTTCTAAAAAGCCTTCCAAAAGTAAGAGGTAAACTGAGTACCACTATCTGAAATAATAGACAAAGGAACTCCATACAACTTAACCAACCCTCTAATATATAGCCTGGCATAATCCTCAGCTAAATACGAAGAATGAATTAGCAAAAAATAAGTCGATTTAGTCATTCTATCCACATGACCCATATCGAATCATGCTAATGACGGTACGAGGCAAACCAGTCATAAAATCCATGCTCACCACTTCCCACTTCCAAGTGGGGATGCTAAAATATGTCATTATAACGACCCAAAATCGTCTCCCGGGACGTCACACAGTGCTTAAGACTACAAGTATCCCTAAGCTAACCCTTAAAGCCGGTTTCTACCTATAACACTCAATCCAAGATGAAATAAACTCAACACTCGCATATACATATCATATAAAAGAAAATACGGGAAAGATACTCGGTCCATATGACCATAATATAGAGAAATCTCAACAAAACCACAATACTGAACCCTCGACACATCACAAGTATGATACTAGTCTGACAAAACCTCTACGAATCGAAAACTAGAGAGCCATTGGGACAGGTCCCCAACTGACTCAAAATGAACTGAAGATAAAACATAATCTCTCAAATACAGAAAATATCTAAAGATCGGTCCTCGAACCATGGGGACTCACCACTGTAGAAAATGTAGGCAAGGTACTCGAAGAATCATGGATGAAGCTGGGTCTGAGCACCTGAACCTACATTATAAAACAATGCAGCACATAGACATATATGTGAATCAGTACTTTGGAATATACTGAGTATGTGGGGGTCAATGCATATGTATAAAAATAGTACCGATCTTCTTCAATCAAGTCATGTATGCAAAATGAGACGACTCACATGGCTTGAACAAGTATAAAATATAAAGCTCATAAATCATGTAGAATGGGGCATGCAACACAAATCTCGTGAGTCATCGCTCTTTAACCTTAAAATCAGAAATCTTCTCTTATTCTCAATACCCAAAGGCTAAGGGACTTTGAACAATACTTTCAACTCATGCATATGTCTCACGGAGAGTAAAACCTCTTCAATGCTCAATATTTCATAATTATTTAGAACTCATATACTTGGAATTCAAAATCATATGACTTGGAAACATATTTCAAGGCATTTCATTCACCTTAGGAAAATATCTCATTTCAAACTTTAGGAAAATCATTCTATCTTAAATAGAAAAGTATTCTAGCTCAAGAAAATAACTTATCTCAAAGCTTTATGAAAAGTACTATATCAAGGAAAGATACTTTCATTTAGGGAAATAACCCACCTCAAGGAAGCACTTTAATTAGGGAACAACTTTGCAATTCCACCATTTAGGAAAATAACTCATAGAAAGGGAAAATAAGTATCAAATTTTGAAGTTTAAAAGGTCAAGGGATGTTCTCGTAACTGACATAAACCATGCGAGCTACATGAAGTCCAATGTTTTGTCGTCCTAAGGAGGAGACCCCACATTGGGGAGGAGCATCATACTCTTGCCAGGGAGTATAACCTGGGTCTAGTGATCACTAAATGAAACTCGGCCTCGAGCCCAATCATAATCATCATAAACTTGGCCTCAGGCCCAACCTAAGATGGAACGTAGTTTTGGGGTAAGAAACCGTAGTGACTTACCCGCTTGGTGCTAAGTACTACTACCTTTAGATTATCTGTGCTCATCTCATAAAAATCCACTTTTATAATAATCTCATGGTTCACTACGAACTCAATAATCAAATCGATAATCTCATATGATGAAGTGGATTTCAAAGCTTTCGGACCATTAGGTCAATTCATTTCTCAATCAACTCAAAATACTCAAATCATGGGTGCTTATAGCACAAGAGTTCATAATTTCACAAGTCTCAAATAGGGCTTACTAACCCATAGTTCAATCTCGTTGAAGCTCATCAAAAGCATAATATATAGCATATAGATTCATAAATCATGTGGAAATCTGGGAATTTCAGCAATTTATCTCAAAGTCTCAACATAGTCATATGCTTCAATATCTCAAAATTGCAAATATTAGTTTCTCAGGGAGTAAAATCATGGGGTTTATACTCAGCTGTAAATTCTCAGTAAAATATGTAGAAATCATGCCATTTGACCCTTAATTCATGGGAAATATCAAGATAATGCATTCAATAATAATGGGTGAAAAACCGCAATTCAAATCCATGTAAAAACCTCATAGATTTCAGGAAATTCATGATGTTTTAAGATTTTTAGGCACAAGGGTGAAAGGGTTACCCTTGTTCAAAACCCCACATACCTTGAATGAGAAGCTTTGGATGAACTCTTACTTTTGGAACTCTATTCGTACTCTTGAATGAGGGTTCTTGAGGCCTTTGACTTGGGAACCTTAAATCTTGACTCAATTTAGAAAACCCATGGAGGATTCTTGAGATTCTTGGAAGAGGTTTTGGATACTTAGGGTTTTTTATGAGAGAAAACTTGAGAAAAACCTCATAGAATGCTTGCAAATGAATTTGATTTGGTGTTTGCACGGTTTTATAGGCTTGGGAAAAGTCTAAAATGCCCCTTTTAACATCTGTACGAAGCTGGAAAAATTGAACTGGGAACTTGATTTAAGGGGTCACCGCGACGCTCCACTTATCGCGGTGGCTCACTGGAAATTGACAATTGGCAATATAGGAGTCACCGCGATGCGGAGCCATCGCATTTTCCCACTGGTTAGGACCTAGAACATCAGTGCAATGCATCAATATTATGGAGTTCCACTGGAATTTAACAATTGTCAAATCGACCCTCTCCGCGATCACCCAAGCACAAAAATGACACAGTTTTACGACTAGGTCTTAAATTAGCCATAACTTCTTACCCGGGTATCGGATTTGGGCGAATATTATATTAACAAAAAGCTTATCAAATTTTCCACGTGATAAAAAGTTGAAATTAGGAGATTCTATTTGGTTAATATAATATTCACTTAGGAGTCACTCCTACATCTTTTAAGGCCGAAATTATGCTTCATTTGACACGCTCTAAGGCTCAAACTACGAGGGAACTTTGCGGGGTATTACAGTAATGTACCACTAGGCATTCGGTTCTCAACTTTATATTGCTGACAATCTGAACACTTTGCTACAAATTTTGCAATATCTTTCTTCATACCATTCCACCAATAGATTTCCCACAAGTCACGGTATATCTTAGTGGCTCCTAGATGAATGGAATATCGTGTACCATGCGTTTCCACCAAAACCCGCTGCCTCAAACCATCAACACATAGAACACATAACCTGCCCTAACAACGAAGCACACTATCTCCCCCTTAGGAGAAAACCTCTACTTTCTGATCTCTAATTATTTCTTTCAACCTAATAAAACTGGAATCCCTATCTTGCTTTACTTTTACTTTGGCAACCAATGAAGATTTTGAACTATTCTGAACCCATATACTACCCTCGATTGAATTAACCAACCGAATGCCTAACCTAGAAAGCTTATGAACCTCCCTAACTAACTTCTTCTTATTCTCCTCAACATGAGCAACACTACCTATAGATAATCTACTAAGGGCATCTGCCACTACATTGGCCTTGCCCAGATGATGAAACACATTTATATCATAATGTTTTAACAACTCTAACCACCTTTTCTGTCGAAGATTCAAATCTTTCTATGAGAATACATACTGCAAACTTTTTGTGATCCATGAACACATCAACATGCACTCCATAAAGATAATGCCTCCAAATTTTCAAGGAAAAAACAATAGCTGCCAACTCAAGATCATGGGTAGGATAACTATTTTCATGGGGTTTAAGATATTTAGAGGCATAGGATATGACCTTACTTCTCTACATCAATACACAACCAAGACCAACTTTGGAAGAATCACAGTAAACTATAAACAGACATGAAGACATGCGATTTATTAATTTTGCACTTAAGATATTATGATTCTTTATTTATGAACTATAATTTACTCATTTTGTAAGATTACATAAGAATTGGAGAATTTTTAATAATTTTTAAAAAGTATAGGGTTTTCATATTTATAAGAAAAAAAATACAATTTAAGAAATTCAAATTGTATCCCCAAACAAAATTTCAGCGTCAAATCAACCTAATTTCAAATCATAATTAGAAATCATGTCCAAATGGACCCTTAAATTGAGGAGTCAAGTGATTAGATTTTAACAATCCAAACCTAAAGGTCATGGTTGCACTTAATGCGACAAGCCTTCACAAGTAACTTAATTACCCAAACTGATATGGAAAAACAAAACAACGCTAAAATTCCAAGGCAAGACTTCTAGAATGAAGTTGAACCACACATATAAAATAATATCAAATTATACATAAAAATAATACCACAAATCACCCCAAAACCCGGTGTCACAATGTAAGAACAATCTATATACAACTCAAAGTTTAAAAATACAACCGATAATTCTAAAAAGGAATACAAGTCTATCTATGAATACAACTAAGATATAAAAAAGATAATATAGGGTAGGAGATCGACTCTGGAAGTATAAAGCAGCCACTACCTCGAAAGTATCCAATCACCACCTGAAAATTAGTTGTCATGTGGTGCACTCATGCCTAGATCTACACCAAAAGGGCACAATAGGGATAAGTATGGTCCACGTGTACTCATTAGGTATCATAGGCCAATTAAGCAAAGTAGAAAATAAAATATACAAAATACATATTATAGGCACATCACCTGCAGTTAAAAAAATATCTCAAATGATAACCCACACCATCTCTACTAATAATTTTAAATATTAGCACATATATCAAGTATAAGTATGGAAAAAAAGTACCAAAAGATAGACATTAACTCAAACATGAAAGTACAACATAGAGGGTACATAAAGAATGAAATGCAATGCAAATGATAATGATCAAAATAAGGATATGACAAATCTGAGATTTTCGGACAACCTCCGATACATATACTGAGCATTTCTCCCGAGGTAGGACCCATGGAATTTTTGCAATCCATAAACAATCCAATAATTAACACCGATAATAATCCAATATCCATAACTCATCTCCAGTACTTAATCTTCGATAGAGGGTTTTTAAAGATGTCATATTTTTGTTAGAAAAAATCATATTTCCACAGTGATACCAATGCCTCATGAATGCTATACGATGTGAGAATGTAGTGCTCACAATCAAATCAGAATAAGAATTTCAAAAATTCAACCAATACATAAGCACATGAGCTAAAAATTCACTTAATAAGTTAACCATTCATGATCCATTTTAGTCCATGTACCAGTAGAGTAATATGTAAAATATTATGTCATTAATATGACATAAATTCAAACTTAGGCAATTTCCACCAAATATCTAAATATTAGGGCAATAACTCATGTAAGACCCACTTGGTCACACGTAGCAAATAATCTCTCTAACTACCAATAATGATATGATCCTAATGGCTATTATAGCTTTTAAAGACATCATTTGAGTCTAACATGTAAAGGATCCACTTGTGGTCATATTGAGGGGAAGAGAGCATGCATAAAGAGGCCATTTTGACCATTCCATGAGGCAAAGTTGTGTGTGGAAGGTGGCTTGGGCTTGTTTGAAGAGCCACGACCTTGGAGAATTAAAGGCAACCTTCATTAAGGGTGTTTTAGGGATTTCACATGCCCAATTTATACTCCATAAGCTCCCACCCTTCATTAAGGGTATTTTGGCCTTTTGTTCTTCAATTGTAATAAGACTACATATAGTCCCTTAATAGGTCTTTCATCCTTAGTTGATTATTATTATGAAATATTGAAAGACATTTCCTCTCTTGTGAGAGTAGACCAAATTCGTAACTAGGGTAGCATTAGTGTGGAATCACTATTGTTGTATTTTAGCTTGAAATATTAGTTCTTGAGGGGGTAACATCCCTTTTATATCACCTTAAGAGTGTGGTGATTATTTGTGTACGTATTAGAAGTCTTAGAATTTGATACATTCTATGGTTTCTAGTGTTACATAAGCATTTATCACTCTATCTATCCTTTAATATATTATAAATCGTGTCTTGTTGTGTTTGTCACCTTGTATCCGTTCTTGGGTTGTTTGTTCTTCTCGTGAGTGGACTCTTTTGTGCCGTGTTTATAGATTATTTTTTTGTCTTTTGGGTTGTTCGTTATATTTGGTATCACATCTAAGGCTAATTTTTTTCCCATAAGATCAATCTTGGACTTGCTTGCTAGAAAATTCAAAAAAAAAAGTGTTCTACGTGTTGGTGTTCTTGGCCAAGAAAGTTGTTGTTCTTGTTGTGTCTTGGCCGAGATTTAAGTCATAGATCTAGGTGTATTTTATGAGTTTTGGTAGTTTCTTATGTTAGCTTTCTTCTTCTTTAACACCTTGAGTCTAGATCCAGGTAAGCTTGAACGATTAATATTGGTATTATTGTTGCAGTTCAAGAACCTTGAACGTTGTTGGTGTTGTTGTATGGATCCAAATATTAAAGGTGTTGGTTTGAACTTGGGTTATTGATATTGTGTTATGGGTTTTAAGCTTGAAAAGGTGTTATCTTTGCCAAAAAAACATGAAACATGGCGTATGTGTGTGGACTGCTGAGCCATCAACAAAATCACGGTAAAGTATTGCCATCCCATTCCTAGATTAGATGACATGCTAGATGAGTTGAATGGTTCTTGTGTGTTTTTCAAGATTGACAGTAGGAGTGTCTATCACCAAATTAGAATGCAACCCGCTAATGAATGGAAGACCGCCTTCAAAACCAAATTTGATCTCTATGACTGGATGGTCATGCCATTCGGCCTAACTAATGCTCCTAGCACTTTCATGCGGTTAATGAATCATGTGATGAAACCATTTATTGGAAAGTTTGTTGTTGTGTAATTTGATGATGTATTGGTCTATAGTAAGTCCATGGAAGAACATATATTGAATTAGCGAAGTGTCTTTGATGTCCTTAGAAAGAAGAAATTGTATGTTAATCTTGAGAAGTGTTCTTTTGGTGTTAATAAAGTTATTTTCTTGGGTTTTATTGTTAGTTCAAGAGGGGTCGAAGTAGATGAATCCAAGATAGACACTATTAAAAATTGTCCAACTCCACAATCCATTGGTGAAGTCTAAAGCTTCCATGGATTGGCTTATTTTTATAGATGATTTCTCAAAGGGTTTAGCACCATTGTTGCCTCCTTGACTGAAGTCATTCAAAAATACCAACCATTTAAGTGGGGTGATGAACAAGCTAAGGCCTTTGAGACCTTGAAAGTTATGCTCATGTCCTCCCTTTTATTACAATTACCCAACTTTGATAAAATATTTGAAGTTGAATGTGATGCTAGTAAAGTATGTATAGGGGTTATTTTGATGCAAGACCTTAAACCCATTGCCTACTTTAGTGAAAATCTTAAGGGCGCGACTCTAAATTATTCCACTTATGATCTAGATTTGTACACCTTGATTAGAGCTTTGGGTAATTGTCAACACTACTTGTGGCCCAAAGGGTTTGTGATCCGAACGGACCATGAATCTTTGAAACATCTTTGGGCCCAAGAAAAGTTGAATAAGCGGCATGCTAAGTGGATTGAATTCCTAGAAACCATCCCCTATGTCATTCAATACAAAAAGGGTAAAGAGAATGTAGTTGTCGATACATTGTCTAGGAAATATGTACTTGTTCCTACCTTGTCTTCCAAGTTGATGGGATTTAAAAGCCACAAGTCATTGTATCTCGAGTACCCTCACTTTACTCCTATATTTAGGGAATATGAAGAGTTGGGTAGGGAAAGGTGGCTCACAGATAGGAATTCCCCCTCCTACTCCAAGCTTGATGGCTACTTGTTTAAGGGAATACGATTATGTGTGCCCTCTAATTCATAGAAAGAATTATTTGTGAGAGAGGCACATGATGGTGGCCTAATGGGGCACTTGGGGTTGAGAAATACCCTCGAAATTTTGGAGGAAAAATTCTATTGGTCAAACATGCGCAAAGATGTTGCTAAGGTTTGCGACCAATGTATGGATTGTAGGAGTGCCAAATCCCGCCTCCTCTCTCAAGGATTGTATACCCCGCTTCCCACTCCATTACGTCCTTGGATTGATATATATATGGAATTTATTTTGGGGCTGCCAAGGACAAGAGAAGGTAGGGATAGCATATTTGTGGTGGTTGACCGATTCTCCAAAATGGCACATTTCATTCCATGGTCTAAAAGTGAGGGTGCTTCTAGTGTAGCTTCGTTATTTGTTGAACATGTTGTTAAGCTACATAGCATTCTGAGGACCACTGTTAGTGATAGGGACTCCAAGTTTCTTAGTCACTTTTTAAAATTGATGTAGGGTAGGCTTGGTACGAAGCTGTTATTCTCCACCTCTTACCAGCCACAAATCGATGGCTAAACAAAAAGTAAATAGGACCTTGGGTTCTATGATATGATCCATGGTTAAAGGTAAAATGACTTATTAGGATGATCATTTACCCTTAATTGTTACAATCTTGCTATACAATCAAGTACGGGTATGAATCCTTTTGAGTATGTATACGGGCGAAACCCCCTTACCCCTTTGGATTTAACCCTTTTGTCTAGTGATCTTGTGTTGAGCTTAGATGGAAGCAAAAGGGCCGATGCTATGAAAAGGTTACATGAAAAGGTGCGGCTAATGCTTGATAAAAAGAACCAAGAAGTTGCAAAGAGATCCAACAAAGGGAAAAGAAGACTTGTGTTGGAATCAGGAGTGATATTGGGTGTATTTATGCATTCTACCGTTACTATTCAAGCCTTTTTGGCCTTGTTTTGAGGATGATTCTTATGATATATGTGTTGATAATGATATAAATGAGAATTTATGTATCCAAGTATGTTTTTACAATGTTTAATGGTGGTTTCACATGAGTTTTGATTCAATTTGAGCATTTAGAGTTCAACCGAGAAAACTAGTGTTACTTGCTTGAGCTAGGTGCTTGTGTAGTCTATCATGTTGGGTTCTAATATGTTTTAATAAGTTTCTAAGGTTGTTTTCATGTATTTATATATTAAACAACTTTTTGGTGATGTTCAAGGGTCAATTATATCAAGACAAGAGTCGAAAGAATGAGTTAAAGATCAAAGTGAAATTAGCCTATGCTTAGCTCGTGTTTCTATTTCACCGTTGAGGATGTTGTGTTGTTTTGAACTATAAATTGTTGTGTTTAATGATATATAATGCTTGGTTAATGGATTATGATGATATATGAAGGATATACAACCTTCAAATCAATTAGAAACAACTCAAAAAGGCTCGAAATGGCTCAACGAAAGCACAATACAAAAATTGATGCAATTTGGACCCCTGAAATATACGGGGAACATGTGGACTTTAAAAGAGTTCAATGGACGCGTGCAAAACATACTGGATTTAAAAGAGTCCAAATTAGTGATCCACTGGCGCGTGTAGGTATTAATGGGGTTTAAGGAGGTGCCGTGACGCGTTGAAATTGCGATGAGATACTGGATGCTGACAGATTTTGGAAAATTCTGAACTGGAATGTCACCATGATGCAATGATGCCCAAAATTAGGATAATTCTGCCCAGCTGAAGGAAAAAGACGTGGAAACCTAATTCAAGTGGGTTTATGACTTGTATACTATAAATATAACGTGTTAAAACACGTTTTGACCATCTTGGGACATCTTAGAACCCCTAGATCACTTGGAACAACTTTGGAGGCTACCAAAACTTCTTTTTAGGTTCTTGTTTATTTAATTTAGCTTATGTATGAGTTTAATCATTCATAGAATTAATTGGATGTTGATTATGGCTATGAGTGGATAAAAAACTTCCTTTCTGAGGTTAAAGCCAAGAACATGAGTACTATTATTTTGGATTAAATTTATTTAATTTACTTATCATTATTGGTTGTTTTTATGGTTCAGAGTGTTGGCCAGTCAAGAACTCCCACATTCAAAAATTGAAGGTAGCAAAAATAAAAATGTTGCGTTAGATGTGTGGACTTACTAGAGGGGATAGAGTTAGGAATGAGATTATTCGGGAGAAGGTGAGAGTGACGTCGGCGGAACATAAGATGCAGGAGGGAAGGCTGAGATAGTTTGGGAATGTGATGAGGAAGGGCACGTATGCCCCAGTTTAAAGGTATGAGAGGCTAGCTTTGGATGGTTTCAGAAGGAGTAGAGGTAGGCCGAAGAAATATGTAGAGAGGTTATTAGACATGACATGGAGCTATTACAGCTTACTGATGATATGACCCTAGATAGGAAGGTGTGGAGGTCGCGATAAGGGTAGAAGGCTAGTGCGAAGTAGGTTGTATCTTGTAGTTAGGGTAGGAGCTGCTAGTGTATACTATTACTAGGTGGGTGTCCTTTTCTTATTTCTTATTTTTATATTACTCTTATTTTCGTGTCTCTCGTATTTTTATTTTTATTAGTCCTTATTTCTTATTTTGATTATGCCACCAATCTTGTTTTCATGTATTACTTTGACCTTGCTAACTATTCTTTATCTTGAGCCGGGGATCTATCGAAAATAGGCTCTCTACTTCCTCGGAGGTAGCGGTATAGACTGCATATATTTTACCCTCCCCAGGCCCCACTTGGTGGGAATACACTGGGTTTGTTGTTGTTGTTGTTGTTGTTGTTGTTGTATCATTATTGGTTGTTTGTTTATTCTTGTTTTAATTATTTTATGGATTGATCACCCATAAAATACATATATTTTCAACCTTTTGATCTCAAGAGACGGAATAGGGAGATAGAATATGGAAATAAACAAAGTATGATTGTTATTCTTTTATGAAATAAAGAATTTGAATTAGTGTCTAGGACAGGGATGTACTTAGATGCATTGCTTGATTAAAACGTAGGATGATAGCTTTGAATACTTAATTGGATTATTACATCCCCACTAAATAATGTAGTTGTAATGCCCATATTAGGTAAACAATTAAAGGTCGGGAGACCATGTTCATGCAATTAACCCTACGATTCAACAACCAAGATAAGCAAGTTAACGAATGAAGTTCAATAACATAGTATGATTGTTCAGAGTGATTTAACCCTGGGTTTTCTCCTATCGATTGTTCCAAGACTTTTATTTACACATTATTTACTTTAATTCCAAGTTACAATTTCAAAACTCTCTTTTTTGTTATGCTTGCATTAATTGAATCAAAATTGTGAACTAGAAGAGAATAAATGTTAGATCAAGTCTCTGTGGGATCGATTCTTGACTTTCATTAGGACACTTTACTACTTGATAAGACCACGTACACTTGCGTATGCGCTTGGCTGCTGTCAGGGAGATTGGGTGTGGGTACACCATAGAAAAGATTGATTTCCAACCCAAAGGAAGGCCAAGTTTATGCCGACAGGTGATGGTCCTTTCTAAGTACTTGAAAGGATCAATGATAATGTGTACAAGATAGACCTACCTCCAGAATACCAAGTACATAACACGTTCAATGTGTGTGACCTTTCACATATTGACACCATTAAAGATGATGAAGCCATGAGTTTGAAGTCAAACTCCTTTCAAGATGGAAAGGATGATACGGGAATAAAGGGTTCAAGACCATTCACTAGGAGCCAAGCTCGGAAACTACAAAGCCCTCAAGGCACGTTCATGAAGATGGATGTGTTTGAGAATGTCTTAAGTCCATCCAACGGAATTTATGTATTAAAGTGTGAAGAAATGCCTTAAGTGTCTTAAAACAATCCAAGGCAGCCCCGTTGTAAACTCCAAATCCACCCCTTCATTAAGGGTAAGGGGGTCATTTCTCATCTCTTTTGTAATAGACTATAAGTAGGATCTCATTAGTCTTATTTGCTTAGTTAGTTCATTATTGAGTTTGTAATATATTGAAACACCATTCCTCTCTCTGGGAGAGTAGACCACCTAAATTAGGGTTTCACAAGTGAGGATTTTACTTATGTTGTTCATTGGCTAGAAACTTGAGACCTTTGTGGGTTGTTCTATATCATTAAGGGTGACATTTTGTCTCAACTTAAAGCCCTTACCCGTGAGGTGAAAATGATAAATGGAAAGTTGGATCATATGGTAGGTCGAAGGGAGAAAGTGGGCTGCCCGGACACATGTCAAGGTGAAGGTCGTAGCTCATGCGAGCTACAAGGTAAAAATACTATCCCCTACACTCCTATAGAACACTCCTATAGATGTAAAATATTGTGATATGGCTATTAGTAGCAGCCAAGGGGGTGTAGTTATGGGTTTTCCTAGAGTAGGAGTGCTTGAGTCTTCCTTTTGTGATACTCTTGGTGTTGTTAGGTTGCATGAGAACCAAACTCTTGTTGTAAGTATGCAAGAACTAGTTGATCCTTTAGATGACAAAATTGATTATTTTCATAAGGATGATTTGTGTCAATCTGGTGCTAGCACTTATAACTTGAATAAGGTCCCCTTGCCAAATGATAAGAGTATTCACACACTAGTTGACACTTGTATAAACCAAGGTGAGTCTATATTGGTATGCAAGTTGCCAATAACTAGTGAAGGCGTGCAAAATGATCAATCGGGTAAAAGCGACCTTGATATGCTTGAATGTTTAAGGAACTCGGATTGTGATTGTCCTTGTAAACATGGTTTTAATTGTGATTCCTTTGTTGCTCATGGTGATTTGTATCTATGTGCGGATTACACTCGTGAAGGAAAAGGTGGTGCATGTTTAGAAATTCCATCTACTTCTTCTTTATAGGTTTCTTATGTTTGGCATACTCTTAGTGGAGATCTTGAAACTAGCAGTAAGTGCATGCATGAAAACCCTATATTTGAAGTTAAATCATTGAACACCTTTATCAACCCTCTTTTTGTTCATGATATTTCTTATGGTGATATAGAAGGTATGCCTAATTATGAGGATGGCTCCTTAGGGGAAAGCGAGAATGGCTGAGACCTAAGTCCTTGGTTACATCTCCCATTTGACTCCAGTAACCTCTTAGGATGTAAAAATATTATACATCCACCTTTATGTTTGGTCAAGACAACAAGCAAGGCTTGATCAAGAGTGTTGGTACCCTTCTTCTTGGTTATCGTAGCCACTTTCTTTGTTACATCTTCACTAGTTTTTTATGCTAAAAAAAAGATTCATGGTTATATTTCAAATGTGTACCACCTTGGCATGTTGATGTTATTTGTTGCACTAACCCTCATGCCATGAGGATGTTGTGCTTGTTTGTCCTTCCTTTAATTTTGCAAGGTATGGATACGAGGTCAAATCCTTTTCAAGAAGGGGAGGATGATATGAGCTAAATGGCCGTTATAGCTTTTGAAGACATCATTAGATTCCAACACGCGAAGGATCTAGTTGTGGTCACATTGAGGGGAAGAGAGCATGCATAGAGAGGCCATTTTGAGCATTCCATGAGGCAAAGTCGTGTGTGAAAAGTGGCTTGGGGGTTGCTTGAAGAGCCAAGGCCTTGGATCATTGAAGGGCACCTTTATTAAGGGTGTTTTAGGGATTTCACATGCCTAATTTACACTCCATAGGCACCTACCCTTTATTAAGGGTGTTTTGGTCTATTGTCCTTCAATTGTAATAAGACTATATATAGTCTCTTAATAGGTCTTTCATCCTTAGTTGGTTATTGTTATGAAACATTAAAAGACATTTTCTCTCTTGTGAGAGTAGACGAAATCCGTAACTAGGGTTGCATTAGTGTGGAATCACTATTATTGCATTTCGGCCTGAGACATTGGTTCTTAAGAAGGTAATGTCCCTCTTGTGTCATCGTAAGTGTGTGGTGATTGTTTGTGTAGGTATTAGGTCTTAGAATTTGATATATTCTAGGGTTTCTAGTAGTTACATAAGCCTTTTTCACTTTATCTATCCTTTAATATATTATAAATCATGTCTTGTTGTGTTTGTCACCTTGTATCCGTTCTTGGGTTGTTTGTTCTTCTCATGTGTGGACTGTTTTGTGCCGTGTTTGTGGACTATTTTGTGTCTTCGTGGGCTGTTCATTATCAAATAATAACATCATAGGCTCCCAGATGGGCACATAATAGGAATAACACCACTTTTATGATTAATACCCATATTTATAGCAGGCTTTTATATCAGTATTAATTACCCAAGTCAGTCTGAAGAAAAATAAGTCATAACCTACCTCGAATGCAGAAAACTAGGTCCAAACAGTCCTCAACACGGAGTATTCTCTTTTCGAATGGCCACCGAACCAACTAAAATATACAAATACAGAATCTAAACGTTAAACGAAAGCCAACAATACCCACATTGTCTATTTCTGAGTCGGAATCAAAATGGACCCCCGAAATGGATTTTCGAAATAGAAGTGTAAAACCAAAATTTTTGTTCATAAATATATTACCCATGATTCAAGGAAGTCATATAAGAAAACTCAAGTGAAAATGGGTTTACAACTGGGTTTAAGGTTGGAAAAAACTATTTTAGGCCTTTCGGACCAAAATTCTCAAATTTCACTTTTAAAATCGTGTTTTAACAAGCTTTAGATGACAAAAATCGAAGTAAAATAATTGAAATAGGAATTTGGAGCTTACCCAAGCTTGAACATGAAATAAATCTCTCAAAAATCTCTAACACACGAAGCTAAAAGTCTCAAAAATGATGAAAAATCGAGAGAAATTGATTTTTATATAGATGTCTAATTGTGATCCTTAAGTGACCAGGTCGTCGCTTAAGATGCTAGGGACACATCAGTTGGTCGCTTAAGCAGCCTCTTGGTCTCTTTAAGTGACCATAGGATCGCTTAAACAACTACATCAGCTAATGTTGCCCCAACTTCAGACTTGAAAAATTTCAAGTCTCCGTCGACCCCTCGAGATTCATATGGAATCTCGAGAATGCAAATGAAATATGATACCCTATCAATTTGATGCTCTGGACTCAATGAAAACATTAGATTTTTTAAAAGAGGTTGTTTTCATAGAATTGACCACCGAGAATCAATTTCACAATTTCTCAAATCAAGAGTCGAAATGAGATATAAAAGTCATAAAATTATATCAACCATTCTACCAACCCAAAATCGATGTTTCGAATCTACTGGCGCGGTTTGTTTTGCCATCTGACCCACAGAACAAAAAATATTGATAAAAGTCAATTATAAAGCCTTTTTAACCTCTAAAAATCACAAACTCGCACAAATCACGTCGAAATGCATTGAAACCCATGACAATCATCCTTACACCCTAGAAATATCATGTAGCAATTACAGAGAGGAAGAAAAATAATTAAATCAAATAAAAATGCATAATTCACAAAAAATCAAGTCGTTACATACATTTTTTCGAAAATTTGTTGAAAATGTAGAAGAGAGACAGTATAGGATACTCCCTTCGTTCCTAAATAAATATTCTTTTGGCTTGAGCACACCCTTTAATAGACTACTTATTCCTAAAAAATGAAAGATAACTTTATCAACTCACCCGTAATTAGATTTATCTCTTTCCAAGTTGATATTGATTATTATATTTAAACTCAAGGATATATTAGCAAGATTATAATGAAAGTATTCTTGAAGACTTAAACTATATTTATTTAACAATAAAATCACAACAACCTAGAGAGAGCCGAAGTGGCATCTATTTGATAGAAACCTCGCAAGTAGCATGGGGATGTATACTTCATTGTCACTTAATTTCCCTTTTGGTATATTAATTGGATGTAATTTCATTTAGTACTTCAAAAAACTTTCGTTTTCCATTATTGCTTTTTAGTAAATCTCACTTAGCCAAACAGAATTATCTCATCATAAATATACTTGAAGGTGACAAATCTAGATGAAGAAAAATAGTCTTGAAAAAGTAGTAGTATATGCTAAGTTTAACCCTGGACTCCGCTTCATTAACTTCAATTTTTCCATTTCAAGAGCCGAAGTAGCATCTGGATAAAAAGAGGACCACATTAAATAATGTTACAACCCTCTTTTACAAAAAGGCAAATATCCTATCATAATTCGGATATGTATAGATAAATTCAATTACTCTACATCACCTTTAGTTTTAGTGTTTGAGATTACAATTATTGCATTAATTTTTACTCAATCTTGTTAAGACTATAGCAAGAAAATCAGGCTAATTATTATGATTATACTCTGTGGGAGAATATGTATAACTTATAGCTATAGTCATAAGTGACTTCTAGCTATTTCTTAATGCTAAGTTGTAGCACAAAAAATAATCTAGTAAAGTACTAGTATTGTTTGTATATACTAGTACTTTACTATATTAATCTAGTAAAGTACTAGTATTGTTTGTACACTGAAAAAAATATTGGCACAAATTAATAATAACAAGAGTGCTTTGCGTCAACTACTGTCAACTTACATAAGAGAATCCTAAAAAATCAAAAAGTTGCATGGACAAGTGGGAAGTAACAAAATATATAGTACTTCATTTATTTTACTTCATCTTTTTATTAAATATTGATGTTTTATTTTAGTTTAATAAATTAAAAAAATAGCTAAATTTAAAGTTTCATAGCATTATTAAAAAAATAAATTTAATAAAATACACCTCTAACTAAATTTTTCTTAAAAAAATATAATAGATCAACAAGAATCAAGTAATACAATACTTATCTTGACCAAAAAAAAAAGTAATACAATACTTAGAATATCAATTGTCACAATTAGTTTAGTTTTATATAAAATGAACACTAATACAGCCAATGCATGAAATAATTTTTTTCAAAAACACATTTCAAGCAGAAAAATTCCAATGAAGATTTAAAAGAAATGAAGTCCAAATTAACTTTTTTCTCTAGTGAATTGTGACATTCATTCTCAAATTAGTATTGTTTTATTACCTTTTTATTTCCTCTCTTTATTTTTATTTGTCACTAATTTTTTAATTAAATTTTTATTTATTATTTTTGACATATTAAGAGAAAATAATTTTTCTTTTCCTATTTTATTCTTAACATTAATTACTTTTTTCTAAATTAATTTCAAGATACAATGTAAATATTATTTAATAAAATAATAATAATAAAATAATTATATTATTAATTATTTTTCTTAATAAATGTATCAGCTTAAAATGTGACAAGTATCAAATGGAGAAAGTATTTTCTTATACTCAAGTGGTCATTGTCGACATTAATGAGGGTTAAAAAGATAGTGGTGAAAGTGATGGTCTACAGTCCATGAAGGGTCAATCTTAGAGGATCATTGCATTTCCCAAATTTTATTCTCCTCTTTTTTCACAATGTTTATTGGGGTGAAAATTGAGAGTTAATATCGTGCTACCAAGGCTAAATAAGATTAAGATATATATATATATATATAAGATTTAAGATTATTTATTTTCAATATCTAAATATGCATATTTTTTTTATTTTAAACATAACCAATTTCCAATTCGAATAAATATTAAATAAATATTTGAAAGAGATACAAATTTAATAAAAAAATAATTATTATTTCATAAGAAAATAAAATATTTATATTCGCTCGTGATTTTGGAAATGATTGGTCATGTAATGATAAATGCGTTGAGGACAATTGATAGTGGTGATGATGATTGTGATAGTGGAGTTCTTGATGTTAATAGTTGTCTATGTCATCAGTGATGGTTGATGATGGTTTTGGTGGTAGTTGGTGGCAGTACTAATTTTGATGGTATAAATGGTTGTAAAGACTGATTGCACTAATGATAATGACTAACAGCGGAGGAGGAGATAGAGGCAGTGATAACGACGACTAGATGTGTTGGTGATCAATAGTAGTCATTGACAACAAAGGTGGTTTTGATGGTAAAGGTGATTAGTTGTGGTGGTGGTGACGGACAATTGATGACTACGATGATGGTTGACAGGCAGTGATAATGATTATATATGATCACAAATAATAAGTGTGAAAATTATTCATAATTTTTTTTAATTTTATTAAATCTTTGTTCAATTTAAAAATACCTCAATTTACAAGCAAATGAGGTAATTATTATAGCCAACAACAATTTATTTCTTACATTATAAAATCATCGAGACTATTTTATTTTGTTTCCCAACGTATCCCCACAGTCGGTAGCCGTGAGACTAATCCTCGATTTCACGGTCAGTGCACTAAGCGGTAGGAAACTGGCCACAAAGTTTTCTCCATTCACCAGAGGTGGAAATCGACCCCCAACCTCTTGCTTAAGAGGTGAGGTGCTGAACCACCACACCAACCCTTGTAGTTCATCGAGACTATTTTTTAGTGCGTGATTGTTTTTATTTTGTACTTTTTTCAAAATAAAAATTAAAAAGGAATTTTAGCTTTTATATTAATAATTTTTAATTATAACATTCATGACATATTAACACTATAAGATTTAAAGAGTATTTTAGTGTATTGTGTGTGTTCCTGAATCTAAGATTTTAAGATTTAAAAAACTATATGAACTTTTTAAAAGTTTGGTGTCTTTTTTAACTAAAATATATAAAAGAAAATGAAGAGAATATAATTTATTGATTTTAAGTTATACGTATTGTCAGTGTAAGTAAACTTTAAACTTTTTATTTATCAATTAAACTGGTTATCAAGCTTTACAATATTTTAAATTATACAGTGATAGAATTTTTACACTAATAATACTAATACTACTAATAATAATAATAATAATAAATAATAATAATAGTAATAATATATATATATATATATATATATATATATCCAATGAAATCTTAAAAAAAAAATGAAATAATACACAAAATTTATCTTTATTGTTATACAACTTTGATGGATGAAAAGGGACCTATTCATCCGGAGATAGAAAGAAGAAAAAGAAAGAGACATATTAAAGGAGAATCTAAGAGCCTGTTTGGCCATGAATATTTTTCTCTTTTTTTTTCAGAAAATTTTTTTGGAGTTGAAAATCGTGGTGTTTGGCCATAAAAATTTGGAAAATAATTTTGAAATTTTTTTCTGAAAAGGAAAAACAGGTTTTTGGTATTTTCCCAATTTTCCAACTCCAATTCTAACTTTTATTATTATTACATATAACCTCAATCTTTTAAATTTTTATATAAAACTCTCCTTATAATACTACTTTTTCAATATTACGTATAAAGCAGTTTTAAAAGATAAGATAATTATAATTTCAAATTTAATGCTATCCTAATTAATATATATCACTTTTTCTCTCTCATCATTTTGAGGCGGGAAGACGAGGTGGTAGTAAAATTGGATTCCCAGGCAGTCTGTAAGAGGGATAGTTTCAAGTATCTTGGGTCTATGATTCAGGGAAATTGTGAGATTGACAAGGATGTCTCCCACCGGATTGGGGCAGGACAGATGAAGTAGAAGCTCGTCTCTGGGGTGTTGTGTGATAGGAAGGTACCGCCTAAGTTTAAAGGCAAATTCTACAGGGTGATAGTCCATTCGGCCATGTTGTATGGAACGGAATGTTGGTCAGTCAAGAACTCTCACATTTAAAAATTGAAGGTGGCGGAAATGCGGATGTTGCATTGGATGTGTGGGCTTACTAGGGGTGACAGAGTTCGAAATGAGACTATTCGAGAAAAAGTTGGAGTGGCTTCGGTGGAGGACAAGATGCGAGAAGCCCGTTTGAGATGGTTCGAACATGTGAAGAGGAGGGACACGAATGCTCCGGTTCGTAGGTGCGAGAAGCTTGCTTTGAACGGTTTTTAGGCGGGGTAGGAGTAAGCCGAAGAAATACTGGAGAGAGGTTATCAGGCGAGACATGGAGCAGTTACATCTCACGGAGGACATGACCCTAGATAGGAAGATCTGGAGGACGCAAATTCGGATAGAAGGCTAGTGCCATTTTGGGTCGCTAGGGTAGAGCATTACTTGGTAGGGTATTATTCTTGTTATGACACCTTATTGCATGCTTTATTACGAATTTGTTTACTGCTTTTTTATTATTATTCCTTGTAGGTGACGTAGGTATGTACTGTTATGTTGTTCCATGCTTTATTAAGGATTTGTGTATTATTTCATGTCTTGAGTTGGAGGTCTATCGGAAACAGCCTTTCTACTTCTCCGAAGGTAGTGGTATGGATTGCGTACATCTTACCCCTCCCAAACCCCACTATGTGGGAATATACCGAGTTTGTTGTTGTTGTTTCTCTCTCATTATTCTTCTTCTCCCTTATTTAATTTTATCCCTTATTTAAGGCATTATTTCACTGCTAATGATTCTAGTTACTATAATATAATAATAATAATAATAATAATAATAATAATAATAATAATAATTTTTCTATTGTGATACAGATGTTTAAGGAATTATAGTCGTGTAATTAATAATGAATAATCATTTTCTATATTTATGGAATTAATAAAGTTGTCGCAGATTAGTTTACCACTGCCACAAATTATTCTCATTTTCAATTTGATTATATATATTATATTGTGTACATCTTTATTATACTATTCAAATATAAATAGTTTATACCATATATATGCTAAAAATATAAATCGGTGATACATATTTTTTATAAAAAAATATGTCAAATTTAACAAATTTATACCTTATATTGCAACTGTTCCCTTGATATACCATAATACTTGATATCTTTATACACAAAGTATTATATTTATACCCATAAATATATAAAGTATTATATTTATAACATAAATGTACAAAGTATGTTATATATGAAGTTTATACCATGTATATACCATATACACATATATAAATATACAAAGTATAAAGAAACATACTAAGCAAATCTATATATTTATGGTATATTATATAATATACCATAAATATGCAAAGTATGTTTTATATAGAAATAATTTATTCACACACAGTAAAATCTTTTATGTATAAGAAAATTAAAGAAATAAATTAACGGTACCCTAAAATTTAATAACTCATCATTTCCTATTTTTTATGAACAAAAAATAAAGGAAATAAATTAAATAAATTTTTTAAAAAATAAATTTATTTGAAAGATAATATTTGTTATTTAAAAAATAGGAAGTAGTGATCTGTTAATATAACATCCATATTTAAAATTTTCAAATATGAGAAACAACAATTAATGTAAATATTATATATGTCATAATTGAAATTCATTAAATATGACCATGTATATGTAATTATTTTTATAAAAGTTGTTAATTGTGTTCTTTTCCCATTAGTAGGTAAATTTTAGTTGGGTGATTTTGATAGTTTGTAAAAATTGGGACATAAAATCATATTTAAAAAAAGTTTTTCAAAAGTAAAAAAAAAAAAAACATGGCCAAACACAACTCCAACTCCAACTTAAAATTTTTTTTAATTTTCATGACCAAACGGCTACTAAGTTATTCAATTTGTTGATTATTTTAATTTTTATTTTGGTAACTGTTGATTCGCCATTATGTCCTTCATTCTTTTCCCTATTCCTTTTTTTTTTTTCAAAAAGTGAGACCATATTTTAAAAAGTTCCTTCTTTCCTCAATTGCACAAGGAGGTCTAAAAAGGAATAATAAGGTATTTCTTCGTCCCAAATTATTTATCTTAAATTTTTTAATTTAGTTTTTTTATTTTATTTTTCTTTTTTTATAAATTAAAAAGAGATATTTTTTTTTTCATATTTTAGTCTTTGCATTAATTACTTTTTTTTTTAAAATTAAAATATAAACATCATTTAATAGGAGTATTATAATAAACTAACCATATTATTAATTATTTTTCTTAATCAATATATCATCTCAATTTGAGACGGATAATTTGAAACGGAGGAAATATATAAGAAAAAGTTCAACTGTATTCTTATCACTAATCATACATATTAAACATCCTTTTTGAACCACCAGAGTTGGCATAATAGTTCAGCGCTATATTCCTTAAGTAAGAGGTCAGGAGTTTAATTCCCACGTTTGATGAATGGAGCAAATTTTGTGGTCAGTTCACTACCGCAAAATATGCTGATCGAGAAATAAAAAATTAATCTCACGACTGCCAACTGCGAGGATACTTGAAAAAAAAAGACATCCTTTTGAAGTTTCACCTCAATGGTCAACTTTGCTAGGCCATAGCCACAAACACAGAATATATATTTTTTCAAAAAAAACATACTGTACTTATGATGGAGTATTATTTATCCACCCAAAGGAAAAAAGAAAGAGAGAAAGAAGAAGGAACACCCAAGCAAGAAAGCAAGACAGAGAAAAAGAAAGAAAGAGAGAGAAAAAGGAAAGGGGCATTTTCTGAAAAAGTTTTCATTGCAAAATATAAGTTTACATATATAGAGAAAAGTGAGCGACAAGGGTGTGTTTGGTATGATAGAAAATATTTTTCATGAAAAATATTTTTCTAGATAATGAGTGGAAAATATATTTTATGATACTTGATTGGTGAATAGAAAATATATATTTTTCTATCTAAATTTTAACTTTACATGAGCATGTGGTCCTCTAATTAAAAATATAATATATTTTCTAAAACATAATATTTAACTACACATTTTAATCATTCGGTCAGTTCGTATGAGACATGACATCAATAATTATACGTTTATCTTACCAAATTTAAAAAATAATGTAATTTTTTATTACGTATTAATAAAATAAATTTATAATTACGTATTTTTTATTTTTATATTTATTAAAAAGTAAATTTTTAATACGATTTATGAAAGAAAAAATAAAAAATAGTGAGCTAGATAGTACTTGATTTGACAAAACAAAGCAATAACTTTTAAAAAATTTTGGTAAAAAATGTAATAAAAATTTATAATTTATAAATTGTAATATAAAGTTTTAATTTATAATTTTTTTTTTAAAAACTGTACTATCAAACCACTTCTTTATGTCAAATCATATAAACGTAATAAATTATTTCGTTTTATAAAAATTTTTGTAAAACGTAATAAATTATTACGTTTTATAAAAGAGTTTTGTAAAACGTAATAAATTATTACTCCATCCGTTTCGAAATAAGTGAATTGTTGGAGTATTTATTGGTGTTTCAAAATAAGTGAATCATTGAATTTTTTTTCAAATTTACCCTTATGATTTGACAATCAATTAACTTTTAAAAAAAGTATTACAAGGTCAACTTTTTCTTTTTTTTGGATAAAAATGAAAAGTTATGTTAAATTTATATCTTTAATGCTTTTTTCTTAATCAGTATATCAAAATTCAACAGTTCATTTATTATGAAACAGAGGGAGTATTACGTTTCACTAAAACTTTTTTACTGTACACATCCGCTATCAAACCGCTTTTAAAAAGGTATAATTATTATGTTTAGTCTATTTTGATAATTTATTAAATATGTGACCTATTTTAATCACTTTATTCATATTTTGATTTCAATTTTTTATAAGTTCCATCTTAATATTTTTTAAAAAATATTTCTTTTCACCTATGAGGAAAGTCATTTTCATTCTAACAAAGAAAAATCAGTTCATTTAAAAATTATTTTTCCAAAGTTATAGAAGGAAAAATAGGAAAATGTCATCATACCAAACACACCCAGAGAGAAGATGGTGTGTGTCTAGTTGAAGCGGGGGCAATTTAAAGTAAAACTGCAGCATTTGGTCTCTGCTATCCTCAACACCCCTTTTTTTTTGCAAAGCTTCCTTTGTCTTTCCCCCACCCTCACCCTCTCTCCTCTTTCTCTTTCTTCCTAGTTTCCCGGCCACTGTTCGCTGGAAAACTTACCCCCTTATTCCCGCCGGCGACCACTCTAGTTTTCGTTTTTGCATTTCTTAGCTCGAGGGAGCATAATACAGAGTACAAAAAATCTATTGAGTTTCTCATTTTTTTTGTGTTGCCGGAGTTTGATGAGATGAATCTCCGGTGAGAATATCTGGGTACTCTTTCTTGTTTTTCTTATCTGGAAAGATATCAAGAGAAAATGAAAACGCCGGCGAACGGTGCCGGAGTTCAGCAGCATACTGCCAACGGGAATCCTGCCGAAGGTCTGTCAATATCATAAATATAATACATATAATAAATATTATATTTTTTGGTACGTATATACTTTCTCAAGTAAAGTAATAATCAGATGCATTGTAAGAATCGTGGAATCAAAGAGACAAAGCTATTTTTCTTTCTCAACTTTTGTCTATTTCTTCAAACTTTAATTTTGCTTTTCTTTCCAATGAATTTTCCTGGAAAATATTGTTTTTTCCTTTTACTTTTATTGTCATATTATGTCCTTTTTTTCCTCAATAACATGTAAACTATGTTTTTTTCCTTGGAAAGAAAGATGAAAACACTTGCACGTTTGTTAAAAGTTGCTAAGCAAAACAAATGAGTCTTTTCTTGGAAAAATATTCTTTTACTTTTTTCATAGTTTTTCAATCTACCGAGAATAAATAGTTTTCCTTTATTTTTTCAAACCCATTTTTACATTTGGGGTCTTTTTTCTTGGAAAACTTTGATTTGTTGTAAAATAATAAATAAATAAATAAAGGGTGTGTTAAAAATTGAATGGTATTTTTTTATTTTTTTATTTTTGCAGTAGAGAAGAAGAGCATAAACTCAGAACTATGGCAGGCCTGCGCCGGTCCTCTGGTGAACCTACCGGCTGCTGGGACCCACGTCGTCTACTTTCCTCAAGGTCACAGTGAACAGGTACTTTTTTAATAATTCAACTGTGACCCTTTTGTGACTTGACGAGAGGGATTCGTCGGATGGCAAACACTCCAGTCCCGGGTCGTTTGGTGCGGAAAAAAAATTTCGAATAAGAATTAGAATTAATTTTACTCTATGAGGTTTAACTAATTCACAATTTGTATTGAAATAGTGGAATTACTATCCTATTTGGGATGAACTAGTTATATGAGATATCTCTTACTTTTCTCATTTGATCATTCAATCTATCAAACGACCCCTCTATGTTTTTCTTTCTTAAGATTTTGGATTCAAGCCAGAAGCAAAAGATTGGAAATTCTTTTGAAGGGGTAAAAAGAGTAAAATAAATCCTTTTGTGACTTCTAAGAATTTTTTTTCGTGGTTAATTAAGTGGGTAAAAGTTATGAGGTTAAGATTTAAATTACATAAATGTGTCGGCAGAAATAGTCGGGTGCCGGAAAGAACAAAATTTTATACATTTTATATGGCGCACCTACACCTTATATTTATACTCCTCCTCTTGAAAAAAGGGACCTACTCTTTTTTTTAATTCGTTTAAAATAAGTGATTTTTTTTTTAGTAATATTTTAATTTTAGTTTTTTATATGACATGTTTAGGACCACAAGATTAAAGAATTTTTTTATATATTTAATATAATTTTAATTTAAGACCTGAGATTTTTTTTTATTTTTTTAAATTTTGTATCAAAGTCATTCTTTTTTAGAAGAGGGAGTACTACTTATGTCAGGCTGCTGACGTGTATGGGTAAAATAATTGGTGTTAATTGTTGATTTTGATGGTAGAATACATTGTATTTATTTCGTTCTTTTCATATCCAATAGTAAGACTCATTTATTTACTTTTGGATCACACCTTTTTTTCCCCGATCTATTATGGTGTCTCTGGTGTAACATGCAACCTTGTATCAGTATCTGTAGATTTATGCTTATACAGAATTGGGTAATTTCGACAGATGGTCACTCATGTTTTGGCAATTGCCTTCAAATATCACTTTTATTTTTTTAAGACAAGAATATCATTCAATTATTTCTATTTTCCTCAAAAAATACTTGACATTTTAAAAACCTTCTTCTCTCCTAATTGGCATGCCATGTTGTTAAAATCTTATTTTCTTAATCATAAACTTATTTAATTCTTCAAATTCATTTATTCAAACTTACGTCTTATTAAATGAATTCGTCTTGCGAATTTTCCCCGAGTAAATTTATAAATGAATCAAATAAATCCACAAAGTTAACATAGGCAAAAAACTTTAGAAAACAAAAATTTATTATTTTTTATTTAGTTTTTTCATATAATTTTTATTTCTATTATACTATATTTTGTATTATCATATAATTAAATGCCAATTTATATTCTTTTCTCATCCTAAACCGACAAAAAACAAGCGATAACTGGATACGTACTATTTTAAAGATTCATTTGTAATAATAGATTTTTTTTAAATATTTTTTAAAAAATTTAATTTGTTTCATGACTAAATAATTTTTCTTTCCTTCAAAAACAGTACATTTAGTATGTATATGAAAATCCGAAAGCCATCATTTTTATTTCATTTACATTTTAAGAATCTTTAGTATATGAAATGAATAACTAAAAAATATTAAGTTAGTACCAATTCATATAAATACCTTGAGTTTTAAAAAAGTATATATATATATATATTTTGGAAACTCTAGGAAAACCCGCAGTCGCTACAACCTCTGCCACAGCCTCTTTCCTTCGGGGAGCACTCTGTGGTGAGCACTTTGTGCGCATTGGGTAAATCCCTCACTGTGTAATCGCTCATAAATCACACAGGAGATATAAACCGCACTAGGTAAATCCCGTGCGACGAGCTAGATTGAGGAGGCATTAAGGGGAAATCGATACCGCGACCTCCGCTTTGGAAGTCACTCCTCAAACCAACTCAGTTTTAAAAATATTATTAAGTAGTAAAATAAATAAATTAGAAAAACTATGAAAAGTATATAAAGGGCAGTCCGGTGTACTAAAGCTACCGCTATGCGCGGTGTCCGGAGAAAGGCTCCACCACAAGGGTGTATTGCAGCAGCCTTACCTTGCATTTCTGTCCAAGGCTGTTTCCAAGGCTTAAACCTGTGACCTCCTCCTGGTCACATGGGAGCAACTTTACCAGTTACTCCAAGGCTGAGTAATGTGCATAGCATTATCAGACGAATTATTTCCCTTTAAGTTGTGTGATTATCTGATATTTTTATCATGTATAATAATTTTTCTCATATTGAATAAAGAATAAATATAATTTATATATATATATTTTTTAAGAAAGACAAAATAAATATAAAATTTAAATATATATTTTTTAAGAAAGACAAAATAAATATAAAATTTAAAGTATGTAATTAAATTGTTCTTCAATGATAAATATATCACATGTTTATTTTTTTTTAAAAGGATAAAGTTTTAGTTAAATAAATTTGATAATTTAAATAGATTTATTTATTATATATATAAAAAAGAAATGATATGGCATGTCAACTAGGAGAGAAGAAATGTTTTTGAAGTATCAAGTATATTTTAAGAAAAATAGGGATAGTTGAGTGATATTTTTCTCCTAAAAGAAATAAAAGTAATATTTGTAGGTAATTTTCAAAACATGGGTCCATACAAATTACTCTACAAAATTTGATATTTGTTGTTTGTTTTGTTTGCTTCTGCGTATGCTTCCATGTGCACGTGCATTCACTATGTATTTTACCACACGGTTTTAGAAAAAGAACACGATGAAAAGATTGGAAACATCATCTTTAGTATCTTTGACTATGATGTTGCCAACAAGCAGGTAGTGGGGTTGTTAAGAGTAAAAAAGGGGAATAAATAATGTAACCTTTATGGCTGCGCTAAAGTGAACAAGGGTTCAATTTTTTATCCTATTCCCCAAAAAATAGAAGTTGAGAAGAATTTTCAGAATTTAGTTCGCAAACCTTAATGATGAGAAAGAAAATGCACCTTAAAAGTTGGCTTAATAAAGTGGGATAAAAATCATGAAGATTAAACTTTAAATTCCAGTAAAGACGAAAAAGGTACTCCCTTCTTTTAAAAAAAGAATGACCTACTTTCCTTTTTAGTCCGTTTCAAAAAGAATAATCCCTTTCCTTTTTTGCAATACTTTAATTTAAAATTTTCACATGGCATGTTTAGAACCACAAGATTAAAGGGCATTTTGTTATATTTAACACAACTTTAAGTTAAGGCAATAAGATTCAAAAGTCTTTTTTATTTTCTTAAACTTTGTGCCAAGTCAAAATAGGTCTTTTTTTTTCGAAACGGAGGGATTAGCTGATTTCTTCCAAATTGTCTAAGACTTGGTGGACAAAGCTACTCAAATAGAGAAAAGGAAGGAAATGAGAAGTTAGTAGGAGTACTATTATTTCCATGTACTTCCATGTTAGTTTTGTTAAACAATAACAACGTATTTAGTGTAAACAAAACTTGAATATTCTCAGTTAAGTAGGACAATTTTGAATCTTTACCTTTTCTCTAAGTCAAATTTTGATTACTTCCAAGAATTTCTCTGTGCTGAAACTGAAGTGTATGCCATGTAGCTAGCTAGTGTTGAATCTAGAATGGTTGTCTGGTTAAGATAGTCTTATGCCGAGTTATTCATGGGTCTAATTTGTTTTACTTTTGCACTAAACTTTTTCAGGTTGCAGCATCTATGAAGAAAGATGTAGATGCCCAAATACCAAACTACCCAAACCTTCCATCAAAGTTGGTTTGTCTCCTTCACAATGTTACCCTGCATGTACGTACATTCAAACTTCACTTGCTTTAGTATAAACTGGTCTTTTGAAGCCTTGGCTATTCAACGATGATGATTGTATGTTTTGTCATTAGGCGGATCCAGAAACAGATGAAGTTTATGCACAAATGACACTGCAGCCAGTTCCTTCAGTACGTTTCTTCTTCGCTCTGTCTACATTAAAAGGCGATGTTCTTGACTTATTTTTATTGGGAGAAAGAGGAAGAGGGAGGTGGGGGGTAGTGTGAGGTGTGCCTCCGTCATGGAGGATCTCGATTATAGCATATTCAGGTAGAATTTAGATCTCATTATATTAACCTTTGGTCATTTGCAGTTTGACAAGGAGGAGGGAGGTGGGGGGTAGTGTGAGGTGTGCCTCCGTCATGGAGGATCTCGATTATAGCATATTCAGGTAGAATTTAGATCTCATTATATTAACCTTTGGTCATTTGCAGTTTGACAAGGAGGCATTATTGAGATCAGATTTGTCTATGAAAGCAAATAAACCACAAACAGAATTTTTTTGCAAGACCTTGACTGCCAGTGATACAAGCACACATGGAGGATTTTCTGTCCCTCGGCGTGCTGCAGAAAAAATATTCCCTCCTCTGGTAAGAGCATATTAATGTTTCTCATCTGATACATTTTGGTTGTTTTCTATCTTTTTTGTGATAGCTTGCTTGTTCATTCTCAGGATTACTCAATGCAACCACCTGCTCAAGAACTTGTGGCTAGAGACTTGCATGATAATTTGTGGACCTTCCGCCATATTTATCGCGGTACATTTGTTTAGCTGCTATATATTGATTTAATTTCCAAGTGAGGCTAGATAAAATTTGGCTTGTTTCCTAAGACTTACCTTTCTCTGGTGATGCAGGACAACCCAAACGCCATTTGCTAACGACTGGGTGGAGCCTCTTCGTCAGTGGGAAGAGGCTCTTTGCTGGTGACTCAGTTTTGTTTATTAGGTATAATAATGATACTGGCAATGACATACCACCTTAATGTTATTATCTCTTTTTTGTGCATCCGCAAAAAATTATAATTGTAAATATGACCTGATGACTAAAATAGACTAATAGAGTACTAAAGTAAGATTCATGTAGGCCTCTGACTTCTGAGGCTTCGAAAGAACCAAGTCACCTATTGGATTCTCTTCTTTGATTGTTCATATGTTTTGGTCATCCTTGACGTTCTGTAATCTATGTCGACAGGGACGAAAAGCAGCAGCTTCTACTCGGGATTAGGCGGGCAAACAGACAGCCAACCAACTTATCGTCATCTGTTTTATCAAGTGATAGCATGCATATTGGTATCCTAGCAGCGGCTGCCCATGCAGCTGCAAACAACAGCCCATTCACTGTGTTTTATAACCCAAGGTCAATGAGTTAACTTTCTTATTAGGCCTATGCGTTTCCTTTTGCAAATTATCAATCTGTCTGATGATTTTATATCATGGTAATTAAAATTCTTAAACCTCTAATATAAACAGGGCAAGTCCTTCGGAGTTTGTCATCCCGTTGGCTAAGTATTACAAGGCAACTTATAGCAGTCAAGTATCGCTTGGCATGCGATTCCGCATGATGTTTGAGACAGAAGAATCAGGAACTAGAAGGTATATGGGCACAATTACTGGCATCAGTGATCTTGATCCAGTGAGGTGGAAGAACTCACAGTGGCGTAACTTGCAGGTATATAAGCTAAAGTTTCTTATAACTTGTATGCTATCTTTAATCATGGGATGTAGTGACACCTTCAAACTTTTGAACTGTCATTAGGTTGGTTGGGATGAGTCAACTGCTGGGGAGAGGCGTAACCGAGTATCAATTTGGGAGATTGAACCAGTAACAGCACCGTTTTTCATCTGTCCTACTCCGCCATTCTTTAGGTCAAAGAGGCCAAGGTTACCTGGAATGCCAGGTAGTGAACAAATTACAATCACAATATGACTTTTATGTCTGTTCTTTTTTTTTTTTTTTGGAGAGATAGTTAGATAACTTCGATTTTACCATTTACTCACAGTGACCGCGTAGTTAAACTGGTAATTAGTGGATGTCTTTCTCACGGAAAATAGAAGAAAAAATTTAAAGAAAAAAGGAAAATGATTACTCTTACTGAAAAAAGGACATTGGATGATCGTCCAATAAGATTTAGGAGACAAATATGCCTTTTTGTCCTTTCATCTTCTCTCTGTAATCGTCATGGTTTCCTTTCTTCTGTTCCTTGAATAGCTTCTACTAGAGAAAAATATTCCTAGACCTTATTTAAAAAAGCGAGCAATATCTCAGAAAAAATTAAAGAACATTTTATGAATATTACTTTCACCTCCAAAAACCATTGAACTATAAACTATAATCCTAGATTTCTGATCTTTAGAATGTGTCACTTCTTGCAGATGATGATTGTTCTGATCTGGATGGCATGTTTAAGAGGACAATGCCATGGCTTGGTGATGACTTTGGCATGAAGGATCCACAAGGTCTTCCAGGCCTGAGCTTAGTCCAATGGATGAACATGCAACAGAATCCTTCTCTGGCTAACTCAATGCAGCCAAACTACCTGCATTCTTTGTCTGGTTCTGTTCTACAGAATGTAGGAAGTGGAGCAGATCTCTCACGTCAGTTAGGTCTACCAGCACCTCAGCTTCCTCTGCAGAACACTTTACAGTTTGGTTCCCAAAGGCCAACCCAACAAGGTCAGCAGCTCGACCAGCTCCAGAAGTTACCAGCTACCACTTTGACCCCAGCAGGCTCCATTATGCAGTCGCAGCAACAGTTGTCTGATATCAGTCAGCAATCAAGACAGAGCCTAATTAACCAATCAGTGCCTACAAACCATGTCCAGGCGCAACTTTTGCAAGTGCGCAGTCTTGTGCAGTCTCAGAATGTCCTGCAGCATCAACAATCATTTCAAAATCAGCTGCAGAGGAACCTTACTCAGAATCTGCCGCAGCAGCAACAGATTATGAATCAGACTCAGCAGCAGAGTTTCATGCCACCCCAGCCGAGTGATCCACTTAACCAGACGCTGCATTTCTCTGATAGCCAATTACAGATGCAGCTTTTGCAGAAGCTGCATCAGCAGCAGCAGTCACTTCTAGCTCAACAATCTTTACTTCAACAACCATCCCAGCTTGGGCCAATCCAAGATCAGCAGAAGCAGCTCTTAGATGTATCACAGAACTTTTCCAGGTCACTTGCAACAAGCCAAATGCTAGATATGCCTCAAACCACATCCACCTCCACGTCTCTTTCCCAGCCACAAATTGCCCAGCAGCAAGTGACCACAAATAATAGCCAGTCTAATCTTTGTTTTGCCCAGCCTCTGAAGCTTCAGCAGCAGCAGCAGCACCAGCAGCAACCAGGAATTCTACCAGAACTCTCTGGTCAAGTTGGCCAGGTTCTACCACCGACAACTAATCAGCTTTCTGCAAACTGCAGTAGCTTATTAACAGGAGCTGCAGGTGGAGGCCAGTCAGTGGTTACGGATGATATCCCATCATGTTCCACCTCACCATCCACCAACAACTGTCAAAATGCGGTTCAGCCAATTATGAATGGTAGGATCCATCGAGGCACAGTTGCAGCAGATGAAGCAAACCAGTCTTCTCTACCCCTCCTGAGTTCCAGTGGATTAGAAGCTATATCCCCTAATAGAAATCTAGTTAAAGATTTGCAACAAAAATCTGATGGGAAGCCCTCATTGAATATCTCTAAGAGCCAGAACCATGGGTTTTTGACTCCTCAGACCTACCTTAATACTGCAGTTCCCCAGATGGATTATTTAGATAGTTCATCTTCAGCGACCTCTGTCTGCTTTTCTCAAAATGATGTCCAATTGCAGCAGACAACTAACCCGATGTCTTTCAGTTCTCAACCAGTTGTATTTAGAGATAGTCAAGATGGAGAAGTTCAGGGTGATCCTAGAAACAATGTTGCTTTTGGAGCAAACATGGACAATCAGTTGGGAATATCCATGATGCCTGATTCTTTGATCACAAATAGCTTGGTGGGGTCAAGGAAAGATGTTTCAAACAATATCTCATCAGGCGGAGGCATGCTTTCCAGCTATGAGAACCCCAAGGATGCACAGCCTGAACTCTCATCATCAATGGTCTCCCAATCATTTGGAGTTCCTGATATGGCCTTCAATTCAATTGATTCTACCATAAATGATGGCAGCTTCATGAATAGAGGTGCCTGGGCCCCACCACCTCAAATGCCTCGCATGCGGACATATACCAAGGTAGGTTAGCTTGGCAAATCTATGTCCTACTTCACATTGTTTTGAGTTGTGTACCAACTTTTTTGCCTCTATGCTCTCAAAGGTATACAAGCGTGGTGCTGTTGGAAGATCGATCGACATCACACGTTACTTGGGCTATGAAGAGCTTAAACAAGATTTAGCTCGTAGATTTGGTATAGAAGGACAACTGGAGGATAGACAGAGGATAGGATGGAAGCTTGTATATGTGGATCATGAGAATGACGTTTTGCTTGTTGGCGATGACCCTTGGGAGTAAGCTTTTGAACTTTGCTTCTATCTGATTTTCAATATGTGTGCATTTTCTATACTAGCAAGCAGTATATGCCCTTTCTGATGGTGAAGAGTTACTTGAAAGCCACGACTTCAAACTGAACTACTTTATAAATTATACCCATAAAACCTCTATCCCATTGTGCATGCATCCCATGGAGACTTGATAAAAGTAGCCTAAGCTTTTATAATCCTTCTCTACATATTTGTGGCGTACTGATATGTATTGCATTGATCATTTGATACTATAGGGAATTCGTGAACTGTGTCCGCTGCATCAAGATTCTTTCTCCGCAAGAGGTCCAACAAATGAGCTTGGATGGAGATTTTGGTAATGTCCAAAATCAAGCTTGTAGTAGTTCAGATGGGGGAAATGTGTAAATTAACTGGCTAAAGTTCCATCCGTGGAAACCTGCCATGGTTGGTTATTCTTCCCTTTATACACCATAGACATGTAAATCAGCTCTTCCTAGGATCTTGGTACAAGGACCTTTCCTTGGTTGAAAAGAGCCGTCACTAATATCTGACAGGAACAAAGCGGGAAGTGGGTGTGCTTCATCACCTCGCCGGTCCAAGTATGGTAGCTCGTGTTACGAGGGAGAAACAGGTCAAGCATAGGTAACCATAGAAGCACAAAATGCATGCTACAAAGAGTATTTAAAATTTCTTGGAGTACTTTCAATGTAAGATTGAAGTCCTTGATTAGCGTTGGAGTGTATAGTCGTTTACAACACACTCTAGTATTCCTGAATCTTTTAATGGAAAATCTCAAAGTAAATTTCAGTAGCTGACCTGAGACTTTAGTGTCACTTCATTGAATCCCGTGCTCTTTCTTAGTATGTTATTTCATAAAGAGGCAAATAGCTGATTGAGTAATAACGTGCATTTTGTTCAAGATAATGCTTTACTTTCGGAGAAATTAAAGAGAATAGTAAAGAGGCAAAAAGCAATAGCGTAATCAAATTATATCATGGATGACAAGATTGACTTGCATAAATATGCTGTATGATCAATGCCTAATCGAATGTTCTTTCAGAAAAAAACGAAAAATCAATGATGTCCAATAATTTGAACTCCTGCACGTTGCCTTTGAATCTGTTATTTCTGTCCTGTTTCAATTATTTATCACATTATTCAGTCAAAGAGGGTCGAAAGCGTATTTGGAGATGACCAAATTTGGCAGCTCCAGGTGAAGAACCTTCAAACACATATGGCAAGAATCCAGTGGCAGCTTTGTATCTTTGCTGAATCTGCAGATAGAAACACTACAGTCAGTAAAAAGAAGAAAAAAACATGAACGCCACAACTATAGAAAGAGTGGCAAGAACCGATACAAACAAAAGGCTGCTCCTTGTGTTCCAAAGAAGAGTATCTCGGCAATTGTATAAAGAATAAACCTGTAGAAAACTACCTCAATAAGTTGTTCATTGCTTCTTAAACAGTTCCTCCCGATAACACAAATTGTTCCACCAGAACCTCCACCTGTTATCTTTGCCCCAAACAAAGTTCCACCTTCAGATTCTGATGATTTAGAGTGCTGCATTTCTTGTACCAAGTTAACCAGCCTATCTGTCCCATTTGACCCAAGACCACATGCACTGTAGCTGTAATGACACTGCAGTATGAGAAACACTTGGTCAGAAGACCTCTATAGAGGTTATTCAGATCGAGAGAAATTTTAGAAAGGATCACAAGTATAGGGATGGCAAGGGGGCGGGGGCGGGGGCGGGGGCGGGGGCGGGGGCGGTTATAAGTAAACCCACATAATTTTCAACCCACCCCGCCCCGTCCGATATAATTTGCTCTTTTATATATAAAATTTTATTTTTTTAAAAAATATTTTAAACTTTTCACATATATCTTTTTAAGGATGGAATATGGTTATTTGCCTTTCCTGTCGTCATTTTTCAAGCTACTGTATCCCATAAATATACCATAATTCTTCATAGTTTACTGTAGTTGAAGGGCAGCAGATCTATTAAGCTTGGTTATGCCGTAATTGCATATTGTATAATTTTGTATTATAGTTGAGCTCACGTAACTCCATGTTTAGTATTAAAAAGTCAATTTTCTAGTTTTTTTTGGTTTACATCCACATAGACCAGCAATCCGTCCCGCCCCGCCTTATTATTGAAAAATATTATTTGAACCCGACCCGCCCCATTGCCATCCCTACCGCCCTGCCCCATTGTGACAAGTACCAACTGCAAAGGCCAATTCAAAAGAATCTACTCAAGAACAATAACAAAGACACGAATCAAATCATATACCTGATACATCAACTCTCCAAGTGCAGATAGTTGATAATTGGAAACTGCAGCTGATAATAATGCTTTGAAAGCCTGATTGCAAATGATACACATGTCAGTCAATTTGTTCATGATGAATATTAGGAATCTAATAGCATCAGGAGATAAAACGTATTAGACGTAAAGAACCAGAAACCTTATTCAGACATAAATGATTTGAAAAGAAAATTCAAATTGTGGACCTTAACTCGGAAGTTCTCATAGATGGGATGCCTAGTGGGTGCTCTCACAGCATAATTACACTCCTTATCAATTGTAGTTACAGAATCATCATGATCAAGATACTTCTCCACAAAATCTCGGCCAGATAAAGACTCTGGAAGTCTAGTTGCATAAGAAGCCTCATATCTGAAATCAGAAGATATATTACACATAGCAAGTAGAAAAAGGAGAGAAAAAAGACAGAACCACAAACTATATATGCATAAACAAACCTATGAGCTGAGAGGTTGCAAAGGTAATCCAGAGAAGCCTCTGTTTCAAGAAGATTCCTTCCATCTGCATCAGCATCGTCAGGGTTCAACCCGTTGATTTGCTGGGGAGTGGAAATGTTTGACAAGGAGGAGTGCAACTCCACAGAAGCAGAGGACTTTATTATCTTCCTACCCATAAATGCACCAACTCTAACAGATTTGTAGTCCGAACTGCCAACACTGCAGCAAACTCTCGTAAGTACTTGGAGAGAATAAGAACATAAGGCCAACACATTGGTAGAAATCAGTTAGTCATTAGGCGGAGGAACAGAACTACACTCCGGCTTAATTGGTTAAATTGGTGGGAAAGCGTGAGTTTTAGTTTTAGAACTCCTGGTAGAAGTCAGCTTGGTCCATTCTTAAAAAATGGTAAAACTAGAAAAAATAAAATAACACCTACTGTGTACGGGATATATGAGTATATTTGGTTTCTTTCTCCAAACTTGGAAAAAAGGCAAAAACATTCTTGATCAGCTCCATGAGAAATGTGCTTGAGTTAATCTATTCAAGAACTTGTTCCTTAATAAATAAATTTGACCTAAGTAAATATGACATGCGCAGATAGTAATGACTTACTTTAAATTTAAAACAAACTTTGACGGAGATAGAGATGCCTAAGTGAAAATACCATTGGGAAGTTTTACCTGTGTCTTATTCCAGAATCAATTCCCCAAAATCGGATGGTGGGTGGAATGTCAACAAGTCCTAGAACCTCAGCAGGCTAAAAGAAAAAATGAGTGCTAATTCTGATCTCACAGTTAGTCCTGTTAACAATGTGAACACATTTCATACAAAATTGCTGCATACCTGACACACCATAGCAAGAAGCTTGTTGGCCTCTCCACATGCAGAAGCCATCTGATCCATTACTCCGCAAGGAGCTCCAACAATATGATTCTCCACCTATTGAAGAGAATAAAGCTTGAGCTGGAAATGGAGGTTTACCAATCCAAGCAACAGAAAGAAAAAATATGGAAGGAAAAAATGAGAGAAGTACATGCCTTTTGGCAAAGCAGAGCCAGATGTCGGGGGTCAAGGTTCAATCCTGCAAAATGGACGGTTGTGCAATTCAGTCCATTAAACAAAAAAGAAATCCAGAAACTGTTAATTGTTCTATTTCAAATCAGCCAGATCTTCCACCAAATTTGGAATCTTTTCCATAAATTTGGAACCAGAACAATGAATGGCACGAATTTTGCTACTCGCCTGGCGACTATTAATTAACGAAGATATGTATGCAAAACAAATATGAATAAAAATGTAGGATACGAGATCATCAAAATCCCTAAAATGACCACTGATAAATCATCAAGGTATGTGACAGACATTTGTGTATTGTAATAATGGTGGTCATCTGATACAAATTCAGAATCATTGGGGAAATTGTTCTTTTTTTTTTTGTGGGGGAGGAGGGTATTCTGCTTATAAGTGTAGTACCATGAGAAGCAGCAACAGCAGTCATGCTGGCCACTTCTATAGCAGCAGAAGAAGATACACCTTTGCCCTCAGGAACACCAGAACTTACCTGTGTAATCAGGTCACAACAAACTTGCTTGGTCAGATGAAACAAGCAAAAGACAGAAAAAAAGATACTATATTGTACGAAAAGACCCTCTTATTAATTTATTATGAGTGACATAAATTGAAGTGTTAAACTAAACTATGTTACGATCTTGTAAATATTATGAATATCATGAAGGATCAATTAGAGTGATTCATTCCCTGTAATCATGTAATTAGGTTGATTACCTTTCCTTTCTTAGGACATGTGCGGAGTTTTCTCCAATAAGTTGAGGGAATAACGTACAGAATTTTCTCTCAATTTCTCTGCTCTCACATGGTATCTTAGCTAGACCAATCCCGACTCTTCGTTTACTCAATGTTGGACTTCCATAATATTTATGCATGCTCCATATGTCCAATCCTGGGTGTTAAAACTCCTTGTTGGTTGTGGGATGGGTAATTGGTCTTCTTAAATGGATTTGGGCTACCTCACCTCAAGGGCTAACCTTTGGGTACAAACTACATCAGCCAAATTGTAACGAAATGGATCATAGAACTAACTCAACCCCAAAAGCTAGCTCTTCTGGGAAGGATTGCCCAAATCCATACAAGGAGACCACCCATTCTTTTTACATCCGATGTGGGACTCTTCAATACCCCTTCTCACACCCAAGGTTGGACATCTGGTGCGTGTGCATTTTATATGGGGCCCTACATTGATACCCAATAATCGGGACTAGTTTTGCTATGATACCATCAAAAATTAGGTTTTGGGCCTAACTCACACCCAAAAGCAGCTCAAAGGGAACAATATTGCCCAAGCCTGATAAGGAGCCCAAGATTTCGTCCTTCATCGATGTAGGATTCATTTCATTCATCACCATGTAATATCCTGCATTTTGATTTTTTCGTTCTCAAAATTCCTCCCCTCATGAGTTTGCTTTACATGTGATTTAGGTCCAAAATCTACTTCTTTACATGATATCAAGAGCCGGACACGATATGATGTGTCCCCCAAGGTTCCGGAGGGTGGAAATACACCTGGTCCGTGAATATGCACGCACTGAATCAAACAGTGGAATCCCGGATAAAGGATGTCCAGATCGAGGAGTGGGTGATGCATGAAATGAATCCCATATTGGTGAAGGACGAGAACCCTGGGCTCATTATAAAGCTTGGAAAATCATCCTCCCTTTGAGCTAGCTTTTGGGGTGTGAATTTGGCCCAAAGCCTAATTTGAAACTAATGAAATGTTAAAACAGAAAAGGTAATAGCTACATTCAGTTAACTTTTGAAAGAAAAAGAAAAAGACCCAATTCAGAACGTCTGTTTATGCTGATACAATGAGCTATCACGTCTGCCAACTGATTATAGCAACTGTAATTTGGAAAGTAGTTAGTTTGTACAGAAAGGTCACCCTGTTTAGATAACGGGAATTTGCTTCACATTTGACTGTTTTTATTCTGTTTGGAGATCCTAGTGGCCTACACCGCATAATGAATTTCTAAATTTGACTCATCGAAGGATGGCATTTCTTTCTTCGGTGGGAAGATTCTTCATTGACTTGAACAATCGACTAACCTTCTTAGGTTCAGCCAAATAGCTAACTGCAATCTATAGAAAATTTAAACGAAAAAACTGGCACTGGAAAGGCTTACCAGAATGCTAATGCTATCCTCAAAACGGATGCCTAATTCAGTAATCAGTACCAGAATTGTCCCAGCAACATATGCTGCCCACCTACAGAGGATGCTTCATGGTTACAAACTGGCGGCATCCTATTAAAAGAAAGAGAACTAATATAGAAGAGTTCACTCACTTCTGGGCTGGGTCTCGGGCAAAATAATTGTATGCTTTCTCATATGTAATTGGCCGTCCATCCTCCATAAAATCAGAAAGGTCCATGTCAAAAGTTGGTCCACGATTACCAAATTCTGAGCCAAATGATACCTGGGATTTGAATTCATTAAAGGTAAGCTACGAGCTCCTATGAGCAAAATAGAAAATTAGATGTTGTAGTTGGCAACTATAACAGTTTCAAAGTACACGAATGACAATAGAGGTTAATACTCTATGCAAGCCAAAATGATTTATTTGCCTGAGTTTTTATCCCAGATATGTACATTATTGAACAGAATGTTTTGACTTCTCAAATGCTTATGTAAGGTTAAATGTCTATGCTCTATTTTACAGTAACTATTTTCCTTGATAAACCTTGTCGAACCTGTGTGGGATGTCAGATGCATGCCAAAAATTGAAAGTAATATAACCCGAGTCAATGTAACAGTCTATACCCGAGCTACTTAGCTCCCTATCTTCAAACCATATCTGAGGAACATATAGCATTACTCCACAATATTCATACCAATTGCCAACTGGTGAACAAATGCGACAACTGGCCTTACACTTCTAGGCCGTCGAGGAGATTGGAAGGCATGAAGCATATGAAGTATCAATTAAATATCATGCTTAAATGAAAATTGCTTCATCATGACCGAAATGTAACACTACTTTCAGACTTTATACCTGAGGATAATAACTTGCAGCTTCCTGATGGTAAAGCTCTGTTTTTGCAATTATTTAACAGAAAATTGACTAGCAAGTGCACCCACGGCATTTACAACAACAACAACAACATACCCAATATATTCCCACCAAGTGGGGTCTGGGGAGGATAAATGTATGCAGTCCATACCACTACCTCAGAAATGAGATAGAGAGGCCGTTTCCGAAAGACCCCCGGCTCAAAATAGAACAATGCTCAATATAAAACAATCTAGACAAGGAATAGACAAAGGACAAAATATCATAGAAATCCACATATCCAATAATATCATATACAAGATACACCAAGTAGTACAACAAAAGATACAACATTCTAAACTCATCCTAACCTTCTACCCTAATCCGCCTCCTCCAAAACTTCCTATCTAGGGTCATGTCCTCGGTAAGCCGGAGCTGCTCCACGTCCTGTCTAAACACCTCCCTCCAATATTTCTTCGATCTACCTCTACCGCGCTTGAACCCATCCCTAGCCAACCTCTCACACATTCGCACTGGGTATCCGCGCCCCTCCTCATCAAATGACCAAACTATCTCAACCTCGCTTCCCTCATTTGGCTTCCACCGATGCCACTCTCACCTTATCTCGAATAACCTCATTTCTAATCCTATCTTTCCTAGTACACCCACACATCCACCGAAGCATTCTCATCTCCGCCACTTTCATCTTCTGGATGTGGGCCTTCTTAACAGGCCAACACTCCGCCTCATACAACAACACCGGTCTAACCACCACTCTGTAGAACTTGCTTTTAAGTTTATGAGGTATCCACAACATTTAAAACTATCAATTTAAGGAAATATGATGGTTGTGTTTTCCTGATAATGTGCCAGATCACATACAACAACAACACACCCATTGTAGGGTAGTGAATATGCATACATTACCCCAACCTTGAAAGGTAGAGAGGTTGTTTTCAATAGACCCTCACCTCAAGTAAAAGCATTTCAAAGAAGTTGGAAAAATAAAACAGTGGGAGTGAAGAAGCCAAGACAAAATACTAAAGAAAACCTGACAAAGCATACCAAAAATGCTATAGATCACATGCAATGAGAATATCCAAAGAATTAAAAATACATACAATTTGAAGTACAGCAGTGGGTCCTTCCTTGGGCTGCCTAGCCTGAGCATGTTTCCACAATTTGTGCTTGCTTGGATGGTTTCTCTGAATCGCGACATGGCATGACTCCCTGGTAGGCATCTATAGAAGAAAATGATGACAACATATAGTAAATTGACAACAACGATATTACATGATGACAATGCCTAAAAAGTACTCCGTCAGTTTCAGTTTATGTGTCACCATTTGACTTGGCATGGAATTAAAAACGAAAAGACTTTTAAAACTTGTGGTTATAAAACAAGCCTTAGACTGTTGTAAACAAGGGCAGCCCGGTGCACTAAGCTCCCGCTATGCGCAGGGTTCGGGGAAGGACCCGACCGCAAGGATTTATTGTACGCAGGCTTACCTTATATTTCTGCACGCGGCTGTTTCCAAGGCTTGAACCTGTGACCTCCTGGTCACATAGCAACAACTTTACTAGTTACTCCAAGGCTCCCCTTCAAGCCTTGGACAGTTGTGCTCCCATAAATCATCTCATTAAGAGAATAGGCTTAAAGTTATTCTTAAATATAGAAGATGAATTAAAAAAGAAGTGTGCCACATAAATTGGGACAGAGCTAGTACCTCCTCGATTGAACACATTTTATATGAGGTAAAAACATATGGTACTCGGTGTAGTAGTCGAGGTGCACACAAGCGGGCCCCGACACCACAGTCATTCAAAAAGAGAAGAAGTAACACACACTTTAATAGTGAGCCAGAAGGCTCTAACGCTGGTGTGTATATCACTTGAAAATTTGATGATCTTAAGCAAGAAAATATAACGGAGATCACTAGTGAGGAAATAGGTGAAGATATTCAAGTATACAAGGGTAGAGTTTGAACTTTTGTACAAGGCGACGAACATTCAAAAAGTCCTGACACATGAAATATTCCCAAGCATAAATAAGGAAATATAAAAAGGAAAAAAGAGCCTTACCTGTAGCACTAAACTACCAGAATAGTCGGCAATTCCTCCCATTACGTCCAATCTTCCGGGTGCTCTTGAAACAAAAATTTCTTCCTGCACGACAAGAACAGAGAGAAAATCTAGAATCTAAACTGTCAATTTGACATAACGTTGGTGATGCAGACCTCCATTAACAAACAATAAACATAGATATCTCATATTCAAGGTTCTAATACATGTCAAGGCTATAAGCTGCATACATTCCTTGTAACTAAGCCCGAACCTGGTAATTTTGCAAGCCTTCTAGATTTTGTTAGCATGTTTACACAAAGTACCATTACGAGCTAAATTTCCTGCAATGGTATTATTGTAATCTTACAAATTCCAATATACCTATCGAAATTTCCATGCAATTTATTTCTGAAAGACATTATAATTAGCAAGAAAGATTACTCTGGTAAATAAGTGTGAAACAAAAACATAAGTAATGAATCCCTACATTCATATTGATGCACACTTACAAACTTTCCATTCAGCAGTTTTTCTCCATTTCTAGTGTGTGTGGGTGAGTCGTAGCAAGTAGTTAGGAGAGCTTTTGTGTAGCTGGGTTAGTAATCCTAGGACTGTGTCCATAGGTAGAAGCAGCTAGTTAGGAGAGTTTGGGAGAGGTGGGTGTCCTTGGCCTGTGAGTATGGTATTACTGTGTGGGTGTCTTATTTCTTATTTCTCTTATCTCTTATTTCTCTTATTTCTATTTTTATTATTTCTTATTTCTGTTATGCCATCCATCCTGTTTCATGTTTCATTGCAACCTTGTTTACTCTTCTTTATCTTGAGCCGGGGGTCTATCGGAAACAACCTCTCTACTTCTTCGGAGGTAGCAGTATGTACTGCGTACATTTTACCCTTCCTAGACCCCACTTTGTGGGAATACACTGGGTTTGTTGTTGTTGTCTTGTTGAGTTATTTAAAAAATTTATCACGTGAAGGTTGCTTCTAATGATTCTTACAGTATTATCAAATTTATAAACTAGACATCTCATACAAATCTCCAAAATCTGTGCAAGAATATATTTACACTGAATGAGACATACCTCCCAACTGAACATTGCAGCAGCAGCCAGATGTTCGCGTGTTTGGAGCTTGATATTATTTTGAGGATTACCTGAGGACTCTATTTCAGCCAAGCTCTTCAAGAAACCAAGTGTATCGGGGAGCCCTTGATGATCTCCATGAAGAATTGCAAAGTAATCACTTCTGCAAAGTAATTTAGGTGAATACTTAAATCTGGAGGAGCCATATTAGAACAATTAACATTGACATATAGACAAACAGATAGGAGTTAAAGAATTAACTGTCTTGTAAGACTGCTACGATCGGGAACTTCCTTATTTGGGAATTGAGTGCGTGAACTAAGTTCACTTTGAGCAAGTGAATACCATTCAGGGATAGCAATATCTTTTCCAGTAATCCTTTGAAGCTGATAACCAAGGACAATAGCATCTCCCAGCCTCCGCGCTCCACTAAGCTGAAATGAAAGTAACATATGCAAGTCATCAGTAGGGCAAAAGATACTGTTATATGCAACTTTGGTGGAATTTTCTGCTTCTAACCAACGAAGGGACCTAATGTCATCCCACGGTGATTTATCATCCAGTTCACATATCTTTCCAATGTACTATGTTTTGCTAATTTATCATATGAAAGAGAGATAATCTTACTTAGTAACTTTAACATAATTCTTTAAACTTCAATAACATATTAAGCAGAACCACAAGGTTCATATACGCCGGAACCAGATGCCGAACATCATCTTTTGGGTAGGGTAAAAAGCCCAAACCCCCTTCTAGGAACCAAACAGTGGCCCTTTTTACCATTGTTCTGTTTGTGACTCGAACCCTGTTGACTGTGTTAAATAAATAACATGATTTTAGGAGACATTATTTTTTTCCTTTTCCTAGCATAATTATAAGAATAGAATTCCCTTTTATAGTAATTGATTGTCTTTTCTTAACTAGTTAGGATTCACTTGTATAAATACCCATGGGATATAAAGACAAGCTAAAATATAGAGAAGCCTTTTTTTTCGTTCTCAAATGATTCAAGCACAATAAGTTTCATGAAATTTTCCTATTATGTCCACTATTGACTATGTATTGATAAAGTTTAATCTCTTCGAATTTTAGGGATGTGGATGGGTACAAGTTGTGGTACTCCGGCAGTGATACAAGAAAATCAAGGAACACACGGAATTGGCTCAAAACAGTCCAAACACACTCCAAAAACAGTCCATTAATTCAAAGAATCGAGGACTCTTTTGAAGACCACTCTCGGATTCAAGAATGAAATACAAGAAGGACAATATAACTAGGTGTTTGACACCTTTTGCAGCCAATAACAAAATTAGTTAACAACAATATGAAACAACAATGAGAAGAAGAACAACAACAAAAACGGCTTCGCAATACAAGATACAAAACGGATGCGAGATTACAAAAGAAAAAGGATAGATAGATAGACCACATAAAGGTATAATGTTAAGAACCCAATAATGCTAACTCTTGGACCCTTAACACTACACACAATAATAAATCTATCTTTGACAAAGACACAAGATCGGAATCCACCTCCCAAGCATCAATGTTTCCAAGCAAACGCAAACACAAGTGATTCTACACTTGTCTAAGCCCTAATTTCGATTTTGGTGCCTTAAGGAAAGAGGACTTGTGTGTCTTTGTCTTGTAAGACTTACAATTTCATTCATAAACTAAGTAAATAAAACCCTACATTGTTCTTTATATAGCTATTACAAGATATAAGTTAAAATGACCAAAAGGGCCTTCAAAGAGTGGGCTGCCCATCAAGTATAAGTTATGGGCTGATTTTGGTGTGTTTTGGGCCTCTTCTACACTTCAATTGGACACACCAAGTCTCGGGACCAACGCGCACCATATTCATGATTATTCTTGTATCAGGCAGTGAGAGGCGTCGTAATGGAGTGGGCATCTTAGTGGATGAGGAGCTAAGAGGGCAGGTGGTGGAGGTTAAGAGGGTCAGTGATAGGCTGATGACGATTAAGTTGGTCATTAGGGGGTTTACGCTTCATGTGTGTAGCGTTTATGCGCCGCAGGTGGGCTTGGATGAGGAGGTGAAAGCGTGTTTTTAGGAGTCTTTAGACGAGGTGGTGAGAAGTGTGCCTAGCTCGGAGAAGATTGTCATAGCGGGGGACTTCAATGGGCACATTGGGGTTTTTCTGGGTGGTTATGATGATGTGCATGGAGGGTTTGGTTTCGGTGACAGAAATGGTGAGGGGGTTGCTCTGTTGGATTTTGCAAGGGCCTTTGGGCTAGTAGTTGTGAATTCGGGCTTTCTGAAGAAGGAGGATCACCTGAGTACCTTCCGAAGCGCAACAACCAAGACTCAGATTGACTTCCTGCTACTTAGGAAGAGGGATAGGGGTTCTTTGTAAGGATTGTAAAGTCATTCCGAGTGATTATCTTTCAACCCAGTACAGGCTTCTGGTGATAGACTTGAGTATCAAAAAAAACAAGAAGAGTGGGCCGGAGAGAGTCGGTGGCTTGACGCCAGTTAGTGCGCTGGAGATGGGAAGAAGGTGGCGGGAATGGGGGTGTGGGTGTGGGAGGGTAGGTGGGACGCGGATGTTATGTGGGATAAGGAGTCCAGCTGCATCAGGGAGACGGCTAGAGAGGTGTTGGGGGTGTCGAGGGGTCGGGCAGGACGACATAAGGGGGACTGGTGGTGGAATAAATAAGTTAAGAAAAAAGTGGAGATTAAGAGGAGGGGGTATGTTAAGTTGATTGAGAGTAAGGATGAAGAGGAGAAACAAGTGAATAGGGAGGTCTACAAAGTAGCAAGGAAAAAAGCTAAGTTGGCAGTTACGACTGCTAAGACAACAACGTTTGAGAGCTTATATACGGGGTTAGAGGAGAAAGGTGGGGAGAAAAGATTATATAGGCTTGCTAAGGCTAGGGAGAGGAAGGGTCGTGACCTCGATCAAGTGAAGTGCATTAAGGGGGAGGACGATAGAGTTTTGGTGGAGGATGTTCACATTAAGAAGAGATGGCAGGAGAATTTTCATAGACTTTTAAACGAGGAGGGGGATAGAGGCACTATGTTAGGGGAGTTAGAGCATTCGGAGGTGAGCCGTTACTTCAGTTACTACTGTAGACGTTTTAAGGTTGAGGAGATCAGAGAGGCTATTCGTAGGATGTAGAAGGGTAGGGCGACGGGGCCTGACGAGATTTCGGTGGATTTTTGGAAGTATGTTGGGGGCAGGTTTAAGGTGGTTGACTGATTTGTTCAACGACATTTTCAAGACTGCGAGAACGCCTGAGGCTTGGAGATGGAGTACGATGATTCTGTTGTATAAAAACAAGGGTGACATTCAGAGTTGCAACAACTATAGGGGTATTAAGCTGTTGAGTCACACAATGAAGATTTAGGAGCGGGTGGTTGAGCGGAGATTTAGGAGGATCGTGCCCATTTCGAAGAATCAGTGTGGTTTTATGCCTGATCGCTCGACGACAGAGGTAATCCACCTGGTGAGAAGATTGGTGGAGCAGTATAGGGAAAGGAGGAGGGATTTACACATGGTGTTCATCGATTTGGAGAAGGCGTATGACAAAGTCCCTAGGAAGGTTCTTTGGAGATGCCTGGAGGTGAGAGGAGTTCCGGTGGCGTACATTAGAGCTATTAAGGACATGTACGATGGAGGGAAGACTTGGGTGAGGACGGCGGGAGGAAACTCAGGGCATTTTTCGGTCGAGACAGGTTTGCACTAGGGTTAGATCCTAAGCCCGTTCCTTTTTGCGTTGGTGATGGACGTGTTGACGCGGAGTATTCAAGGTGAGGTGTCGTAGTGTATGTTATTTGCGGATGATGTAGTGCTGATTGATGAGTCGCGGGGGGTGTGAATGAGAAATTAGAGGTTTGAAGGCAAACCCTTGAATCTAAGGGGTTCAGGTTGAGTAGGTCCAAGACGGAGTATTTGGAATGCAAGTTTAGTGACTCGAGTCAGGAAGATGGTGTGGTGGTGAGGTTGGAATCTCAGGATGTTTGTAAGAAGGATAGTTTTAAGTATCTTGGGTATATGATTCAGGGGAATGGCGAGATTGATGAGGATGTCTCTAAACGTATAGGAGCTGGTTGGATGAACTGGAGGCTCGTATCGGGAGTGTTGTGTGATAAAAAGGGCTTAAAGGCAAATTCTACAGAGTGGCAGTCCGTCCGGCCATGCTGTATGGAGCGGAGAGTTGGCTAGTCAAGAAATCCCATATTCAAAGATTGAATGTGGTGGAAATGAGAATGTTGCGTTGGATGTGTGGTTTTACTAGAGGGGATAAAGTTAGGAATGAGATTATCCGGGAGAAGGTCGAAGTGGCTTCGGTGGAGGACAAGATGCGAGAAGGCAGATTGAGATTGTTTGGGCATGTGATGAGGAGGAGTACGGATGCTCCTGTTCGGAGGTATGAGAGGCTAGCTCTGGATGGATTCAGGAGGAGTAGAGGTAGGCCAAAGAAATACTGGAGGGAGGTGATTAGGCAGGACATGGAGCAACTTCAGCTTACTGAGGACATGACCCTAGATAGGAAGGTGTGGAGATCGCGGATTAAGGTAGAAGGCTAGTGTGAGTGTGTGGGTTGTGGCTAGGGGTTAGGAGAGTTTGGGTGTGGTGGGGGTCTTAGGTATTGTGAGAGTATGTCACTACTAGGTGAGTATCCGTTTTCTTATATTTATTACGTATTGCTCGTATTTTCTCTTATTTCGGAATTCTCTGATATTTATTGGTATTATTTCTTATCTCTTATTTCTGTTTATGTTATCCACCATGTCTCTTGTTTCATTACGGCCTTGGTATACTATTCTCATTCTTGAGCCGGGGGTTTATCAGAAACAGCCCCTCTACCTCTTCAGAGGTAGTTTTATGGACTGCGTACATTTTACCCCCCAGACCTCACTTTGTGGGAATACACTGGGTCTGTTGTTGTTGTTGTTTTAAGAGTTCACTTGTATTTATGATTTGATGGCAAAAAAAATTATGGGCTGAAGAGGTGCATAATTTAAAGCTTATGAAATGGGCTAATGAGCGTATGTAATTAAATATTTTAGGAGAAGGCGTTTGTCCAAGTGACAAGCACACTAAAATATGTATACCAATTATGAAAAGGAAGTTTCGCTGGTTCGGGCAACTTCTTATGTATCCCCAAAGGATAGATGATATGGATTCTCTGCTAGCAAAAGTTATGAACATGTCTCCACCCGGGAAAGGAAATGAGATGACTTCGCAGGATGGGCCAAGATCACACACTATGTTTACACTAGTAGTTTCCGGAAACCAAAGTAACTCCCACTAAAGTACCTTATGCTTATTTAACCTTTTTTTTTTAATAAGCTAATTGTATTTCATTCATAAACAAGGCCGAGATGGCCATATATAAAGGGAAAAACCAAAAGGTAAAGAATCTACAAAATCTGATTCTCTACAAAGCCCACCCAATTTTCTATACAACTAGGGATTTTATGGGTGCACCAAGACAAAATAAGAGACCGGAGGCTATTCCTCGCTTGAGAAAAACTCGACTCCATCCCCTAAAAAACGCTCCTATTTCTCTCATTCCAAATAACCCACATTAATACAAGAGGGACAAATTTCATGTCTTACGCCTCCTCCTTCTATTCTCGCTTCTCCAACAAAATATTAAATCTTTCACAATTTTGGCATAACCCAAGAAACTCCGAACCACCAAAGCATATCCCACCATAATCTCATGGTAAAGACACAATGTATGAGTATGTGATTCACTTCTTCTCCGGTCTCCTTACACATGTAACACCAACTGACACAGACAACCTTATTCTTTCTAAGGTATTCTGCCGTCAAAATCACCCTTCTAGATGCTAGCCAAGAGAAAAAGCATGCGTTCCTCAACACCAACGCTATCCAAATTGCATCCATGGAAACACAAACTCCTCCCTAATTAGGAGATTCTCATATAAAGATTTAACAGATAAAATCCCATTGTTCCTCAAGACCCACCACAAAGCATCGAAATGACTTGCCTGTGAAGGATGGCCATCAATCTTTAGGGATCGGTCAGCTTTTAGCCATGGAAATGCCATCTAAATCTCAAATCCCAAAATGTCTCTCCACTATGTGACTCCCTAATTTGTTGGACCGGCATGTTCCTTTGGCATAGCATTCTATACAGAGTCTGGAAATCATCTTTCAATAAGCTATCCCCACACTACCTATGCCCCAAAAAATTAACTCTCCTCCCATTCCAACCTTGAATGAGATATTTCTGTTGAAATCATCCCGTCCCTTCATCATATTCCGCTACAAACCACATCCAAAAGGCATAGTGACATTTCTAGTTCTCCATCCTCCTTCTATTACCCCATATTTATCAACTATCACCCCTCTCCAAAAAGCTTGTACCTCAATTCCAAAATTCTCAAGTCATTTTCCCAACAAAGTTTTGTTAAAAACCGTCAAATCTTTAATTCGTAGACCTCCTCATTTTTTAGGAGATAAGACAGTTTTCCAATGTACCAAGTGAAATTTCTTTGCTCCATCCACCCTATCCCATAGAAAGTTCCTCCGCAAGCTTTCCAATTTTTCTGTGACTGAAATTGGAGCTTGAAACAAAGACATGAAATAAGTGGGTATACTCGATAAAGTGCTCTTAATAAGCACCTGTTGATTGGAAATGAAACATTGATGCTCTTTTCAAAATTTGTTCTCTCCGAGTACCAATCCAAATGGAAGAGTAGAAGAGTTCTGGTCTCCCCAAGGTTGGAATATCACTTTCAGAAGATTGATGAATGATTGAGAAGTGGACAGAGTAGCTGATCTCCTCCAAATCTTGAGTTGCTTTCAAAGACTATCAGCAGGGATAGATCCCATTAAGTGGAGGCATTCCAGAGATGGAGCTTTTTGTGAAAAATTAGTACACAAAGGAGTTGAAGGAGAAATCTAGAGGTAAGAGAGGACTTCGGAAACAGATTTGGAAGAATAGGGTGCCTACCAAGGTGAAATGCTTTTCTTGGTTAGTAACCAGGAAAGCTTGTCTCATACAAGAGAGATTGAAAAACAGACGTTTCCAGATTGCATCAGGTTGTTCTTTTTGTAATGAAGCTGAAGAGACCAATAGTCATTTGTTCTTGCATTGCAAAGTCACAACACAATATGGGCTTTATTCTTGGCTTCACATAGTCGGAGTGGGCTAAGATGAAACATACTGCTGATTTGTTGAGTTGCTGGATAAGGAGAGGGGGAAGCAAGAGTCAAAAGATGTGGTGGAGCATAATACCATCTTGCATTTGGTGGTCACTCTGGCAGGAAAGAAACAGTAGATGTTTTGAAAATATAGCAAATTCCATTGAAAAAGTAAAATGGAATTGCATGACTACTTTTTACTTTTGGTGTAAAGAGGAAGTGTTAGAAGTAAATATACAGTTAATAGAATTATTAGGCTTTTTGTAATCTACCAAATGTTACCTTTTTTTCCTTTTTGTTTGTTTTGTGTGGAACCAATTTTTGGAGGTCTCCAACATATTCTTAATGTTGATGAATACAACTTTACCTTTATCAAAAAAACAAGCACCTCTTTTCCTTCTTTGGACAAGCATCTTTTTTGCCACCCCGCTTATCTCCTTTGACATCATCTTATTTTGATGTCAAAAGTTATCACTTCTTCCTTATGTACCATTTATGATGGAATACTTAGTTATTCTCTTCACTTGTCTTCTCCTATCATTATAACTCTATCATACTTTATCATACGAGTGTAATTCCACGGTACCACATCGCCTTTGGCGGGGGTGATGCATCATATATATGATGGAAGAATGGATTTTTCAAGACGACAGAGCTCCACATTAGACATCATACACTTTTCAGCTATCACTGGTGAGCACCAACTTGTCACTCGGGGAATTTTGCTACATTATGTATCTAAGGTATTTGGGTGCGCGGAGGCCTTGTTCCAGTACTTCTACAACTTATGACATGTCATAGAGGCTTCATAGACTAGACTACTCACAGTCTCACATTATGTATATGTTTTGCGTCTCTTCCCTATTGTCATCTCATGTGACACTCATGTTTACATGGTTTTTGAACTAAAATGTTCCATTTTATGAAGATGTGCTCAAATAAGATTTATGTTTATGAAAATAATTTAATGACGACTCTATGTTTTTCCCATGTACACAATGTAGAGCTAGTCCGCTCGGTTGAGTTAAGGCACCAAGAAGCAATCCACCCCACCAATCATTTGGGGCATGACAGTTTATTACCTTTATTGATTGTTGCACTAGGATGACTTAAGTGTATTTGTTTAAGGCCAAAGTGAATGTTCTTTTGCTTCAGTCATTTTTTACAAGATGATTTGTACTCAATTCGAGCCTTGGAGTAACTGGTAAAGTTGCTGTCATGTGAGATCGTGGGGTCTTGGAAACCACCTTTGGCAGAACAGCAAAGTAAGACTGAGTACAATAAACCCTTGTGGTGAGGCCCTTTCCCAGAGCTTGTGCATAGCGGGAGCTTTACTGCACTGGGCTGCCCTTTTTATCTGGAGTTTAATGGGATAATCCAAAATCCATTAAACTAATTGTCCTTATAGCAGTGAACAAAATGGGGTTATTGAAAGGGAGAAATGGCATTTGTTAGAACTTGCAAGATCTCTGGTATTTATAATAAATCTACCAAAAAACTAATTAGGGATGCTATTTTAGTTGTTGCATATCTTATCAACAGAATGCCACTTAAAACCCTCAACTTTTAAAGTCTTCTCGAGGCTTTAAAGGGTGAGAATAAATACATTGTTCCTCCGAAGGTGTTTGGGTGTGTCTGCTTTGTTAAACTTGATCATAGAGCTCTTATACGTATCTTTATTGAGCATTTTCCTACAAAGAAAGGGGAAGTTGTTAACCCATCGAGAGAGCCTTTATTAGCAATGATGTTATCTTTCGAGAGTCCGAGCCTATTTTAGTATTACACCTTTACCTTTTAAGGGGAGAGCTATAAAGAGGAAGAGATGATTCTCCATAGTTCCACTATTGAAATTACTACCACTGAGAAAATGAAGTTGGAGAAAGAATTCAGGGTGATATTGTTGGGCATTTGGATAGACATGATTTGATAACTTATCAAGGAGAAACAAACTAGAGGAAATCGTTATGCAATTTGTCGAAGATAAATCTTCTTCTACTAATGAGTTACCTATAAGTCCTAACGAGATAGATTTGCCAATTACTTATAGAAGAAGATCCAGATCTTGTACAAATTCCTTTATCTAATTTTCTCTCCGATAACTTTGTCACCCTCGTATAAAACCTTTGCCTAGTCTATTTCCTAGATTGGAGGGAAGCTTTTGCAAATCCTAAATTGAAGCAAGCTATGATTGAAGAAATAAAGGTCCTATTTAACTTGTCAGAAATGAATGTCCTGTTTAACTTGTCACTTCACCATCAGACAAAAATTTGATTGCCTATTGTTAGAATATGAGTAGGAATAGGAATAGCATATAGAATCCTACTTGGAAAAGGATTGGAATGTAGTGTCTATAAATAGGACCTCGATGTAATAATTCAGATACAACAATTCAATAATATTCTTCATCTATATTTCTCACATGGTATCAGAGTCTCTACGATCTTGATAGAGAATCAAAGAGCTTCCACTGCCGGCGGTGGCTATAGCCCATATATGCCGTCCCTCTGGCAAATGATCATGTTACTAAAAGATTAGGCCATCGTGCTTCTTTCCAAGGACTACTTTCTCATATCTTTGCATAGCACCGAGCATCTTTCCAAGGACTACTTTTTCATATTTATTTTTCGTAGCACCATGCATCTTTCCAGATTACTTTCTCATATCTGAGTTGCATAGCACTGTGCGTCTTTCTAGTGACTCCTCAGATCTAATTTGCGTAGTTTCATGCGTCTATCTGGTGACTCCTCAGATCTGATTTATGTAGGGTCGTGCCATTATTCTAACTCATAATTTCTCTTTTTCAATAAGGTCGTGTCGTCATTCCGACCCTACCAATATTATTTCTCTTTTCAGTAGGGTCGTACTACTATTTCGAACCTATCCATATAATTTCTCTTTCTCAGTAGGGTCATGTCATTATTCCAACCCAACACATAATTTTTTCTTAGATTGTGACCACTTTTCAACCGTCAAATCTAATAATCAGGTGCGTCGGCAATTTTCCAACAACAGATCGACTGTCCGGCGATGTTTACTACTTTTCAAACCACTTTTTTAGTTTGTTCCTTTTTAATTGAGGTCTCCCCGACATCCAGAGCAGTCCTTATCAGTTTCCTTGCAGATATCTTCACCAAGTCCCTCACCGATCCTCGTATTAGTTACATCCATAAAAAGCTTGGTACATATGCCTTGTATGCACCAGCTTAAGCGGGGGTGTTAGAATATAAGTGGGAATATGAATAACATATAGATCATACTTGGAAAAGGATTGTAATACAATGACCTACTTGGAAAAGGAATGGAATGCAGTGTCTATAAATAGGGTCTCAATGTAATAATTCAGATACAACAATTCAATAATATTATTCACCTATATTTCTCACAACTACAAATCTATCTTCAGTATCAAACATAAAATTGATGGCTCAATTGAAGATTCAAAGCAAGGTAGGTGGCTAAAGGATTTTCCCAAGTTTATGGAGTTCAATATCAATAGATGTTGACCATAAGAATTCTTTTGTTGGCGCAGCTAATGTTGATTGGAACTTACAACAGTTGGATGGGTAAAAATGCATTTCTTCATGGAGACTTAGAAGAGGTGCATATGGAGATTCCTCCCCAATTTGATACTGAACAAAGTCGGGGAAAGGTGTGAAGACTTAAAAAAAGTCTTGTACAGACCGAAGTAATCCCCAAAAAGACAGCTTGACAAATTCTCCAAAGTGACAATCTCTTTCAGTTACCAACAAAGAAATGACGATCACACCCTCTTCATGAGACATAAAAAGGGTAAACATTATTCTCGCTATTTCTGTTGGTAACATAGTAATGACAGGAAATGACCCAATGGAAGAAGTTAGCAAAAAAATTTGAGATCAAGATCTAGGGAAGTGCAGAACTTATTTGGGATTGAGGTTTCTAGATCGAAAAGCAGAATCTCTATTTCTCACAGGAAGTATATTCGAGATCTCTTGAATGAATCTAGTATGACAGATTGCAAGCTAATAAAATCGCATATTTGAAGCAATCACAAGTTACAAACATGGGTCGGATGGTAAGTTGATAAAGAGAGGTATCCGAGGTTAATTGAGAGACTCATTTATCTCTATCACACTAGACCAAACATGACATGCTTAGTTAGCTTGGTGAATCAATTCATGCATGATCCCCAAGATTCTCATATGCAAGTTGTCTTTCAAATTTTGCGGTATCTGAAGTCTGGGAAATGTTTGTTTTTCCCAAAACATGGTCATTTCTAGCTAGAAGCTTTTACAGACGCGAATTAAGTTGGATCTTTAGATGAAAGAAGATCAACATAGTCATTGTACAAAACCTAGTTACTTGGAGAAGTAAGAAGCGAAGTGTAGTTGCAAGCTCAAGTGCAAAAGCAAAATATAGAGCTATGACCCAGAGTGTTTGTGAGCTTCTTCGGCTACAAAAATTACTGGAGGTATTAATATTGTTCGAAAAAGGGAACCATTCCTTGTACTACGACAACAAAGTTGCAATCATTACAGCTCAGAATCCTATTCAACATGACTGACCAAAGCATATTGAAATTGATCGGGACTTCATCAAAGAGAAAGTAACTAGTGACCGACCAAAACATATTGAAATTGATCGGGGCTTCATCAAAGAGAAAGTTACTAGTGGCACCTTGAGTTTGCTTCGTGTACCAAAAAGAAAACAACTAGCGCATATGTTTACAAAAGGACTTCCCATACTTTGATTTGCAAGTTGGGCATGTGCAACATCTTTGCTCCAACTTGAGGGGAGTGTTGATTGTGTTAATTAATTAGCATTATTTTAGGATACTTTATTTTTCCTTTTCCTAGCATTATAGAAATAGAATATTTTCTTTTATTGTTATTGATTGTCTTTCCTTAATTAGTCAGGATTCACTTGTATAAATACCCGTTCTCATGGTATGTAAGGAGTACGGACATATTGAAATACAAAGAAGCCTTTTCTTCTTTCTCAAATTCAACAAACCTAATTTTATTCTTGGAGAACGTGAGATCTTAAATTTCAGAAGCAATTCCTCAAGTTAAACCATGATCAGCAGATATGAAAATTCATTTATAGGCAGGAGAGCAAAACTTCTTCTCGCTACTGTGGTTCAAATAAAAAATGATACCATTAATGGCAAACAAACACTGAGCATATAAAGGAAGACAAATTTTGGAGAATCTTACCCCATGTGAAATGTGATTTATTCCCATAGCTGTATCTTGAATTATTCTAGCAGCCACCTAAAGAGCCATGAAGAAATAGATGAAGAAGAATGAAATAAAACATAACATTATTAATTAATACTTAGATTTGAACAAGTTCATTACGAAAAAGGAAACTTTAGTGGGTACTATCTCTGTAAGCAATTCAGACGACTGCAACTTTTAGGAGACAATGCAAAAGGCTACAACTATCAAACTATTCTCTTTATGAGCTTAGAAGACAATGCAAAAGGCTAAAACTATCAAACTATTTTCTCTTTATAAGCCTCCTAGAGACTTCAAAGTGGAGGCTCACAAGCATTTTTTTGCTAGTTTCTTGTTGTGCTACATTTGAGTCTAATGATCATCAACCATTAGCATTGTCATGCCTTCTGGCCTCCTTGTATGCGGTTAAACAAAACATGTGTCAATCCTTCTTGTAGAGTGCAGAAGAAGAGATTGAAGTAGCAGAAATTCAACAACAAAATACCTCGTAAGATCTCACAAGTGAGGTCTGGGAGGGTAAAGTGTATGCAGACCTTACGACAACCTTGGGGAGGCAGAGAAGGCTGTTTCCCGAAGACCCTAGGCTCAGATATAGCAAATCCAGGTACAAAGAAGAGGAAAATAGTGAAGAAAATATGACAACTAACAAGAGAACAGTGTAAAATCTACAAGAAAAACAGTAATTAGCCACAAAATAAACAACAACTATAGATAACTACGACTAAACCCTAAGCTACCATACTACGGTGCACGACAACGCTCCTACCAACTAACCTTCTACTCTAATACGCTTCCTCCGCATCCGCCTATCTAAGATCATGTCCTAGGTAACTTGAATATGTGGCATCTTTGTACCTACTATATCCAACCTCTTGCACCTCCATAAAAGTTGAAACTTGACAATGCTGAGAATTAAACTCTTTCCCCCACAAAAATTGAGGAATATAGAACATGCTCCAATCTTGAATTATAAACAAAGCTCTTGCATGAGAAGACGGCTCCAATATATTATAACCATAAGACTTGGAAATCTTACAGATGAAAATTGTGCAATGAACTAAAGTCCTTAGGTGATAACCCTTTTAACGGGCATTAGGGTTAAGACTTGATACAAAAGAAGCTAAAGGAGTTTCTCAGAGAACATATCTACAAAGGGCTGCCATATAAAATTTTCCCTAACATCTTTTAAATAACTTGATAGTTCCCAATATATCTCCCGAACTACAACAACTATGATCCAAGAATCAACAAACTAGGTCCAACCGAACATGGCATGATGGAAGGGCAGAATCCTGAGTACCTATTTCTATATGTCATAGATAAGGTATAGTGCTGAAATAAACAATTAGACATGCAAATTTTGAGCTAACGTATGTCTTTCAGGAACTACTCAACTACATAATAAATCAACTAAGAACACAAGCATGGATATCAGTTACTGTGGTGATATTCTCTATTTAGTTCCTTTATATTTATCAGAAAGCATATCAGAGAACAAATTGAGTAAACATATCAGAGTGATGCAAGGTTATTTTCAAATTTGCTGCATTATCTATTATTTTTAGGTATATCTTTTGAATTGTCCCTTTAAAAGCTTTGGAAGATCCCTATCAAGCGTATTAATAAATGTTCTTTTTAATGTGGTAAACTCAATTCCTCAAAACCACAACCCAGGAGCCTAACAGTCTTCATTTCCCTTTTCCTTTTTGCTCTTCTGTTGGTGACTTACACCCAACTTATGGTTGGGATCCTTACCAGTAGGCTATCCATCTCTTGTTGTTAAGCATACAAGTAAATGTAGCATTAATTAATGATCATCAACATTTGATGATATAAAATTCTTAAATAATTGGAAAATGATTATATATATGGCGCTTGTCTGTTTTAGTGGTTCAAAAGCTATACCACGAAATTAACTTGTTAGAATATGAGTAAGAATAGGAATAGCATATAGAATCCTACTTGGTAGGACAGTTATATTCTAACAGAACTGAAAGAAATACTCCACGCTTTAAGTTCATAGGTAGGACAGTTATATGCTTTAGTGACTACATCCATTGGTGAAGAGTAAGTGGATACTAGTTTCTTGTAATAAAGTTTGCCTTTGATAAATCCAGCATTTATTGAAAGCTTGCTTTTGGTTGTCTATAAAATGAATTGCCTAAGTTTCTTTCTGTCAGTATTTACTAACTATAGCCAAAAGAGCTGTTTAATTTGTGTCTGTGTATTGAGAATAGACATAAAAGAGACAGCAAAGATACCTCGCCACCATTGACTCCTCCATCATAGCATGGTTTCAGTGTAATAGCACGTTCAATATAGGGAGCCCAGCATCCACTGAGCAAATCCCTCCGGATCATCTCTACACCAGCTTGGTAATGCTGCATTGCATACCCACTCATGTGCTTTATAATTGTATTCCGAGTAAAACCAAGGTATATGTAAATAACAAAACAATAGCCAATGCATGTACCTCAATCATATTCCTCAGAAATGGTTCTTCATTAAAGTAATCTCTGCGTACAAAGACAAGTGGCACCTTGTATGCCAAGGCTTCACTTGTTGTGCCATATCCAACTTTACCTGAAAGAAAGTATATGCTTGATATGAAGCTGCAAGACATCTGAAGCTGCAATAAAACCTTACAGAACTTTAACATTCCCTACCGAGCAAGACGTCTGAAGCTGCAATTGCATCAGGAGTGTAAAAGTCCTTCGGAAGTTTTATGAAGTTGGAAGGCATCTCCTGATCTTCAGAAGCACCACAGACCTTTACCAGCAACACAGACCATACTTTAGAATAAAGCTCTAGCAGATTTCAAAGCAACTAGAATGCGCAAAGTGGAAATTTACCAAAGGATTAGAATAACTAACCAAGCATATCCATCCTTCAGGCAGATATTCCTTTTTCAGCTTCCAACCAGCAGGCTGCATGAGAAATAGTATACAAGATTGTTATCAAGTGCACAAGAAATGTGATGCCTAGTCTACTAAGGGTACCTTAGATATTTACTGAACCTCCAGGTGCATTTTCTTTGGAAAAACACCTAATAGTCCAATCACTTACTCCCACAATATCTAGGAAGATTAACTAAACTACACCACCGCGCCTGCTCATGAAATGCCAGTAAAACCTAATGCAAAAACTAAAATTCGAAGTCTCAAAACCTATCTTCTAAGGATCCACCAATAGAAAAATAAAACTAGAGTTGCTAAGTTGAGAATTTGAGAAGAGCTTTAATTTATTTTATTTAAAAAAAAAAAAGAAATCTGAGAAGACTAGTCTCTGGCAAGAAAATATATCAAACTCATCTAGCATTCCTTTAAAATGAGACATTTACCTGCCCACCAAAATTATAAATAAGGACTTTATGGCTGTCTAGAATTCCAAGGTCTTCCCGAACCTGTATCACAAGAATATTGATCACATGAAAAATTAGGCACTTGTCAAGAGGGTGACTTAAGATTGTCAAGTCACCTTTTCCCGAGTTTTGTGTAACCTTCTCACAACAAGGGGAACATCAATTACATCCCGGAAAGCAGGCACTGCAAGGAGTGTTGGTTTTAACAAACAATCAAAATAGTACTATGAGATATAAAAAAAAGAAACAAAATTAATATACTGAGAATAACACATCTATTCAAATGCAGTACATGAATGTTCAATATTGAATCCAGAACCAAAGCAAAACTGAAAAGGGAAATGGAAACCGGGTAAAATCAAACTGCATAAAATAGTTGAGAAATGGAAATTACATACTTGGGCAGTATCCTGGCAGACGAATTACAAACTCACATTGAGAATAATCCTCCGCTATCTGGATTAACATCATTCATCGGTCGCATTGATGTTAGATTTTCCAACGGAAATCAGATGAAAGCAAGGATTATAAGTTTCAATTAGAACGTCACAAGATGTTACTATGCTAGTACTAAATGCATGGCATTTTAGCTGAATAAATATATAGTAGCTTCAGTCTCCTACACAACTGTTTGATGGTTTTGTGGAAATTCTCTTTCAGAGTATTTGGGTGGAAATGAGAAGGAAAAACCTGACTAGTGGAATATATAATTTTTACATTTCTTTTGCTGAATATATATCTATTGAAGATTCGGTAATCACCTGCCAAATTATTGAACGATTGTGACATCCAGCAGCCATAACATAACCAGCATAGATGAAATCCCAACTGCCAAAGTTTTATACAATGGAGAGAGACAAATTAACAGCTTCCTATCTTCTTATGCGGTGGTAATTTTGCATTTTCAAGAAAAAAACAATATGATGATCTCATACATCCTAGACATAAAAAGAAATTCTAAAGGACGATGTGTCAGTATTCTTTTCTTTCACCTTTCCCTATAACAGACAACAGCGACATAAAAAACTTACAATGGAAGTGGTATTCTAATTTCCAAAAGTAAATATGAATGAGCTCATATAATTTCAACTATCCATTTTACAGAGAGTTCCTATGTTGATTACTTAACTACTGGAATTTATCACAACCCATTATGGAGTCACCTAACGTGTTAATCCAAAGATGTATAAATAATTAAGAGACAAGAAAATATAGGCATATAATGAACTGGTCATGAAAATGAAGGTAATCACCTCAAAAGCTTGTTAACTCTTGACTCTAAATTAATCATCCAGTGAAAGAGATGATAATGTGATAGTAATCTTAATATAACAAGTTCTTCAAGACACTCTAGTAGATGCACATCCAGTCATTAATGTTCAATCCGCTGGCAAAAGGGCAACATGCCCGTGTCCCTATTCTCTCTCCAAGTTACAGAGAGAGTTACACATGCTAAGTAGCAGAGATATAGACATTAAGGTCATGTTGTACATGGACAAATAGGAGGACGAGAATTCTAAAATTCTGGCAGACATGAGCATGGACTGGACAATATTTTATTGCACGTATTACGTATGCAAGCTTTTATGAAACCTCAATCAACCAGCAAGGTAGAAATTGCAAGAAATATTCATAATTGTGTACAAAAGAAACACATCACTGATCCTTAAACACCTCAATTCCACCTTCCTCAACTTGCCATAGCTCAACTTCAACGCAGTCTATTGATTAAAAAGTTTGCAAACTGGAAATACTTTGCAGGTTTACCATGAAAACTCCCCTACTCGTGCAGCACAACATTAAGCAACGATATTCACACAATCCCAGCATCCATGAGCTATTTATGTATATTATATGAGATATAACCTAAAATTCAACAACACGAGTGTGTTACCTGAAGTTTGTGCAGCAAATTGCACGAATTCCAGCATCTGCAGCTGCTCGGCATGCAACAGGAACTACATCTGAGATCTACTAATGAAAAAAAAAAATTATGCAATTCACATCAGAAATAAACTCAAGGACAAAGAATAATGTTAGTTTAATTATACTTAGCAGGAACTTATAGCCTTATTAACTGAACAATACACCAAGGGAGGTGCAGTTCTTTATTTAATTATGAAGCATGAGCCTTATAAAAGACCTTTGGACTCATGTTGACATAATATCCGAAATAGCACAGGTTCAACTGCTAGGCATCAGTGTCTATTGCATATCTCAAATTCATTCAGCCTTCAACCACTGGACATATCTAGTCCTTGGCACTCAAATGTACCCACATATTTTTCCTTCTAATAATGTCATGATTGAAGAAGAAGGAGAAGAAAGAGAACAAGGGAAGAGGTGAATCACCGATCATTCCATAAAATACAACATTTATATTACCAAACAACTGAAAATATATAAGATACTGACATTTATTAGAATATAATGCATGTAAGTATGCTATAATAATTGGATTTACGTCATTACACAATTGATAAAAGATATACAACAACAACAGCAACAACTAAGCCTCAACCACGAACAAGTTGGGATCAGCTATATGCATCATTTCTAATCATGTTTCTCCATTTATACTCATCATAGGCCAACATCATATCAAATTAACAAAGTAAAAAGTACTACCAGTTCAACATACTTTTTACTGGTAAATATCTGATAGAGCTAAAGGACTCCTAGAAAGCATAGGAAACTCCTGGAAAGCATAGGAACACAAACATACTAATATGACTAAAAGCTATTCTCAACTAATTACTGCCGCTTACATAGATCTTTCTCTTTCATTTTGCTCTATCTTTCGCTAGGTCTGCATGAATTCAAAGAAATTGTAGGTCTTTCCAGATAATTTCCTCCCATGCAATTTTAGGTCTACCGTCATCACTTTTATAAGCTTCACTCATGGTTTCCCATCTACAATCAAGTGTTAAAGCAAGTGTGAGAAATATAAGAGAAAAATATTATTGAATTGTTGTCACTACATTATTACATTGAGGCTCTATTTATAGACAATACATTCCAATCCTTTTCCTAATAGGACACTACATTACAATCTTTTTCCAAGTAGGATTTTATATGTTATTCCTATTCCTACTCATATTCTAACACTCCCCCTCAAGCTGGCGCATAGAAGACATATGTACCAAGCTTGTTATGGATATAACTAATATGAGAATCGGTGAGGGACTTGGTGAAGATATTTGCAAGAAAACTGATAAGGACTGCTTTGGATGTCTGTGAGACCTCAATTGAAACGGAACAAACTGAAGAAAATGATTCGAAAAGTAGTAAATACTGCCGAAAACTGGTATAAAATATACGGGTCATCTCAAAATCAAGAGACGAGTAGATCTTGAACGTGAAAGTCACCGGAAACTTAGCCGAAACATGCTCACACGCCGGATTATTAGATTTGATGGCTGAAAAGTGACTACAATTTGAGGAAAAAAAAAGTATATGGGTAGGGTCGGAATGATGACACGATCCTACTGAGAAAGAGAAATATGGGTAGGGTTGGAATCACGACACGACCCTATTGAGAAACAGAAATTATATGGGTAGGGTCGGAATGATGGCACAATCCTACTGGAAAAGAAATTATATGGGCAGGGTCGGAATGATGGCACGACCCTATTGAAAAAGAGAAATTATATGGGTAGGGTCGGAATGATGGCACGACCCTACTGAAAAAGAGAAATTATATGGGTAGGGTCGGAATAATGGCACGACCCCACATAAATTAGATCTGAGGAGTCACTGGAAAGACGTACGGAACTACATAAATTAGATCTGAGGAGTCACCAGAAAGATGCACGGTGCTATGCAACTCAGATATGACAAAGTAGTCCGGAAAAATGCATGGTGCTACGCAAATCAGATATGAGAAAATAGTCACTGAAAAGAAGCACGGTGCTAAGAAAAAATAAATATGAAAAAGTAGTCACCGGACAGATGCATGGTGCTACGCAAAGATATGAGAAAGTAGGGGAAAGAAGTGTAGTGGCCTAACTTTTGCTAACCTGATCATTGGCCGGACGGGCGGCATATATGGATTATAACCGCCCGCCGGCAGCGGAAACTCTTTGATTCTTTACCAAGATTGTGGAAGCTCTGATATCATGTGAGAAATATAAGAGAAAAATATTATTGAATTATTGTCACTACATTATTACATTGAGGCCCTATTTATAGACAATACATTCCAATCCTTTTCCTAATAGGACACTACATTACAATCCTTTTTCAAGCAGGATTTTATATGCTATTCCTACTCCTACTCATATTCTAACAACAAGAATGTAAATACTTTCGAGTCCTCATATTGTTTTTTTTAGCAGCCAACAAAATGAATCATCCATGCAAGATGCTGTCTCATTGGGGTATGCATGCTACATAGTGCAACTAAAACTATAGTATCCTTTAGGTGTATAAGCAATTCAATCTTAGGCTTATATTTCTTGAATTCAAAGGCACTTGGCTGCATATGTTGGCTTCACTTCTCAAGTTTACATTTCTTGAGGTATATCCACTTAGATAAAATCACATTAAGGTTTCTAAATAGTTTTACATCATTTGACAGACAAAAAAGAGCTTGACAATTCACCAACTACATTTAGTAAAACTAACTATCCCACTTCCCCTCTAATCAGAATCTAGACTCGTCTGATTATGCAAGTTCAGCCCCTACTTTGGTGCTGCTTTTTCTTAGTCATGATTTATCTGTGATTGCCAATCCCATTTACAGTTCAAAAAGAGATATTTCCTTTCAAATATCACCTATATTTCAGATTGATGAAAAACAGAGATGCTTTTTGATTAAGAGAGACTTCCATTTTGAATTAACCAAAATTCCTTTTAATTTAGAAATTTCACTTTTATCTAAAATTTATTTCTTTTTTTTAACAATTGAATTTTAGTAATGATATTTTTGATGCCGTAGGTACATTTCTGATTTTCAATCAATTCATTTTAGTCATACATTAAAAGAACTTTTGCTCCCTTCAGCAAATTTCCCCAGATGAAGTGCCAAATGTTTTCACTCTTCACGGCGCTGTAACACAATGTAGTACTTCTGGTTACAGGAGAAATAGATCTTAACTAGCTTGTACTAACAATACATCAATGATTGTGTTTCAAAAATTAGCAGTACAAAATAAAAGCAGATGCCGTGTAAGGATCATATTACCACTAAGTCAGCCTTGATAGATTTCAACCATTCAACTTCTGCTGCCAAGATCGAATCCCTGGTTAGTACGGCTGTCTGGATATACTGGATAAAGAATTAGAACAAGTAGCAATTTCAATCAAAAGGCCTGATATGAATAGAAATCAGATAAGTAACTGCATCCATAGAACCTTTTGCCTCATCATAGACTAAGTGGCCCACCTTTTCCAGTGAAGCAAGACGGTCAACTGTCAAAGCATCTGCTTGAACAGCACCACAGTCCAATAGAACCTGGAACACTAAAATCTCATCCTTAGAAATATTAGGGTACAAGTACATAAGCTTTGATCAAAGGTCAGAATGCTGGTGCCTCCAAAGATAACATGTTCCAGCTTCAAAACATTGACCAATTTTCTGAATAACAGTACATTACTTTTCCCTTTTTTTCTGTAGAAAAAGGTAAAAGCTAAGATCATCAAGGTTAAACTATTTCATCCTTTCACATAATGTAATTGTGAAGGAAAATTTTGTTCTGCAGATCCACAGGATTAAAACACCAATAAAAGTCCCTTTTTAATGCAGCTATCTGTTGATTAGTTCAAAATCAAACAGCAAAGGATGAAATCATGAACAACGTTTCCTTGAAGGATGCAATCATGAGGGGATAAACTTGACTTCACAGAGAACAAGCATTTGTAGTCCCTGATTCGCAAGAACCAAAAGCATGCAACCGCGGCATACAATGCTCAGTTATCTTAAACTGACTAACCTTATGGATGATTTATCAAAAAAGACTAACCTTACGGATAAAAAGTCCAGGAGACTGTGTCTTAGTAGTATAAACATAGTCAGGAGCACCCGTAACCACATGAACTTCGTGTCCTGCTTGAATTAGATGACGGACAACCTTGCATTACAAAATCTAAAATTAGGGAATATTGGTAAAATATACGAGTAATTAATGAACATTGCAGGCTAGTTTCAGATTTAAAGAAAATAAATCAAAATGTGATGGTATAAACCAAAAAAAAAAAGAAAACAGAAGAAGTGGCCACTCCTTATGTCATCTAATCTTAATTGTGAGAAATAATAAACAAGCACCCTTTGCCCTAAGTACAAAAAAATGATGTCAATGTTAATTAACTAAATTCCTTAAGTAAAAGAGAAAGAGATTTCTCCTGAAGCGGAGACATTGACTAGCAAGCAGAATATGAACAGAAAATCCTATTCAATCATGACATAAGCTCTCTTCAGTGGCTTTGTTTGCAGAGACAGTTCTGTCAGAGAGACATGACATAGTCAAACTGTTCAGCAGTTCTTAATAATGCTCCTAAAAAATCTAACTTCATGGGGAAGATAAACTAAGTAGTTAGCGGTAATTCTCCTCAAAAAGATCTAAATGCATAAGGCAGGTAAACTATCAGCACAAAACGGACACACTCGGAATGATCTATTTTAGTGTTGCATCGTTCAACATTGACATTAATGTAGTGATACACAAGATGATATGGAAGGATTAGGGAGAGCTACCCAAATAGAGGCCCCTAACAAACTTATGCTCAAAAAAAACGAGCCTATAAAGAAGATATGGAAGGGTCGGGGCTAAATACAACATTGGTGAATTAACCACCGCTAATAACAAGGAAATAACTTCCTACTACTATTGAAACGAGAAAGTGGAGGAATAACCTCCTCACTGCTGTCTGCTAATAACTGCCTACCGCCTACAGCGAAATAGAAAAACATAATTAATAGATAAGTTATCTTTACTACTAATAAGCCTACAAACAACAACAACAACATTATAACTAGCTGCTGAAGTAATATACTTGCTGATTTGATTTTCCATGTGTTAACTGTTGATAGACTAAAAGGATGTGCTAACATAGCATCTTTTGTCTAAAGAGAGGGTACCTTGTATTAATTGTTGGAAAATTTGATAGATGACGGCAGTAAGCCACATAATCATTTTTTACCTATATTTGACGGTGTCTTGGTATTTATGACTGAATTGTTTTGACTTTTCCCAAAATAAAAAAAGAATATATTATCCCAGAAAGTTAAACAAAATGCAGTATGATTTACCATCAAGGAACAATTTTTAGCCATAAAAGAAGTGATCTAAACTGGTAATAACCTACCAATAGATGACGTCGTTAAGGAATTAGCAAAACATTCTACAACATTTATTCTCGAAATAATTATACAAAATTGGATCAATCAATTTGAACCCACAAAGGTCATTGTTAATTCCAGGAATGCTCAATGGTCAATACAAAACACTCATTTCCCAGAAATATACATTCACATACCAGAAAAAATACAAAAAATTCAATTGCAGTTCAAAAAATTACCAAAGGAAAACATGACAAATTAAATCCCCCCCCCCCCCCCCCCCCCCCCCACCCCAAAAAAAAAAACAGTACCTCAGCAACACGGGTGGCATGGCCAAATCCATGACCAGTAACGTAATAAGCAAAGACAATTGACTTCTTCTCCGATCCCACCATTCTTCAACAACAATTTCCACTCACAAAAACTTCAAAAGGTCACCAAAAAGGTAAAGTTTTTATTTTTTTTATATGTGAGAGCCTAAATGAATTTGCAAGGGATTAAATTCAAAATTCTTGATAAACAAAAGCAGATCCAACAAGATTTATGGGGCAAATGTTTATCTGATGTCAATACTTATATACACATAGAAAGTAGTCCTATAAAACAGAATGCTGATGCGTGTTGGGGGGGGGGGGGGGGGGAGGGGGAAATCCAAAAGTTTTAAGTGCATCTGTGGTAGGTATTTAGTGGAAAGCAGAAACATGATGAACAAAAATGCATCGAGAATTGCGAGGGCGGGAGATTGCGGATTCTCTCTGTTTGGTTGTTGCAACTGACTTCCATCTCTACCCTTTTTTTTTTTCCTTTTTCTTCAATTTTTGCCCTTTAATTCCAATTCCAAAATATAATTAACTCTATCGGAAAAGAGTCAAAATTATTTTTAAATTATGTTAAATTAAATAAAAATACATTTTGTTAATAGTTTGAATAAAAAATGTGTCATAAATAGTTGGGTACAAAAGTAACCTAATTTTTACTTAATTAAGTCAACGTCATATTCTTTTTTCTTTTTTAAAAACAAATTCTTTTTTTTAATAAAATTACTATTATTTTTGAAAAATCCTTTTCTTGTTATTTTCTTTTAAAATCCCTTTGACTAATTAAAATAAGTGGGATGTAATTTTTCTCGTTCTTTATCTCATTTTATCAAGTAAAAATTAGTGATGAGATTACTATGACATTGATTATATATAATCTATATTATAGCTAAAAATTTGATTGAAACTTAAAATTTCATTTGTACCACATAAATTAGGAGGGAGAATAACATATATTATTTGAAAATTATGCAAAAAAAATCATCATAGAAATCACAATAATTAAAAATTTAAAATATTCAAAACATATAAAAAATTTGGTTGAGTCTCGAAATTTCATCTATGTCATATAAATTGAGATAACATATACTGAAACAACAACAACATACTCAGTATATTCCCACAAAGTGGTGTTTATGAGAGGGAGGGAGGGAGGGAGGGAGGCGGGTGTGAATGTACGATGTCCATATCATCACCTTAGAGGTGAGATAGAGAGACTGTTTTTGATAGATCCCTGGCTCAGGAAAAAAACAGGCTATAAACAAAATAATAAAAGAACAAGACATATATTATTTGAAAAATACGTAAAAATTATTATAAATTATAATAATTAACAATTTAAAAGATATTTAGAAACCATATAAAAACTTTAATTGATTATCCTAATCTCATCTATGCCACATAAATAAAGACAAAGAGAGTAACATATATTAAAAGAAAATAACGTAAGAACTACTAGAGATCACAATATTTAACAACTTAAGATATTTAGTAGCCGTTTGGCCATGAAAATTATTTACATTTTTTCAGAAGATTATTTCACTTTAGTGAAAAAAGTGAAAACAAGATGTGTTTGGCCATGAAAATTCCAAATACAATTTCGGAACTGTATTTGGAAAAGTGAAAACAAGTTTTACTTGTTCTCACTTTTTTCACTCATACTTTTCTCACAAAATTTAAAAAACAATTTTAATTTATATTCATGGCCAAATACAACTCCAACTCCAACTTCAATTTCAACTCCAACTCCAACTTCGAAAAATTATGATTTTCATGGCCAAACGGAGCCTTAGAAAACGTATAAAGAATTTATTTGACTTTTCAAATTTCATCTGAATCACATAAATTAAAAAAAAAGTTACATATGCTGAATCTGTACTTGCATGGGCTTCTCTATTAGTACAGTAATAATTTAATTGAGAGAGAAAGACCCTCCCCCCTCTCTAGAAATTTGTTCTCCCCAGGATTGTTCCTTTTTACACTATTCAAAGCGAGTTAAGCAATGCGTAATGACAATTTTTGAAACCCCACCGGAACCCCCAGATTTATGTGTCAGCCACATGGCCGTCGATGACTTAGCTAAACCAACCTTTTGAGACATAGGAAGAGATGCCTACCTATCAAACTCGGAGCAATTCATCTCTCCCTTCTTAGATGATAATAAAAGGAACTCTACCTCTTAAAGCGATGAAATTCTCCTAACGGAGGTGGATAAACTGCATCTATACAGTCCTTGGAAATTCTCTATTATAATTAAAGTGGTAGGGTGGAATTTCAACCACCGATTCCTCCAATCCAAATTAACTGAACTCTGAAAGCTTCAAGAAGAAATATCATTGATAGATCTAGGCTTCCACTTTTACACCATTAAGTTTAGTCTAGAGACAAGCCAAAGAAAAACGCTACAGAAGGGATCATGGTTCAACATTGGTTCTTATATTTTGGTGAGAATTCAGAAACCTAATCTCGTTCCTAGTGACTCACAAACCTAAAATACCGCGATCTGGTTACACTCACCATATCTGCCAACTGAGTTCTACGATAAAATTATCTTAGAAAGAATTGGGATAAAAATTGGTAAACTTCTCCGAATTGATTCTTGCACCTCTTCGATATTAAAAGGTCGGTAGCTCGTATTTATGTCTAGGTACAACTGAAAACACCATTGCGTACTTCGATGATTATAGGGAAACACAAACAACCAGTCTTATTTGAGGGAAGGGTTTTCTTTGCAAAGTTTGTGTTCAATTGGGCAATCTGGCATTAAGATGCCCACATGTAGTCTATGAGGAAACCCAACCAAACCCTTCAACTAGCCATAATAATACCTAATTACACCAGAGTGAGAAATTTGAGTGGAAGATGGTTGTTTTCAATAAAGGAAAAAAGAAGAAGACTTCGACCCCCAACAAGCTGCCAGATCAGCCAGTAGCCTACCCCAGACAAGGCATCAAGGTCAAGCATTATGATGCCTAGTTAGGTCGGTCCCTTGGTACGATTGGCTTTAAGAGACCACCACCGCCTATAGTCAAGGATCCAATAAGGATCTCCGGTGATCCTCAGAGTTCAAATCTAAAGGGTAAAAGAGTATCCTCAGAGATTGGCCGAACCATTATCAAGATGGAAAAGACAAGTAACACCTCCATAGGTGTTGGCCCATCAAAAAAGGCCCCTAGAAAAAAGGCCTCATGGCTCCTCGGAATCAAACTTGTGTTTGGACCAACAATAGGCCCATAACACTGATAGCCCATCAGGCCCCTTTGGTTTAAACTTAAATGAGTTAAATAAAAAATATTCTTCCCCAAAGTCAACTCCCACATCCACTTCTAATTAGGGAACTATTCAAAAAATAACATCTCTGATTAACGTCTTTCCTCCTCCTCGAGCATCTAAACCAACTACTTTCTTAAATAATCAGTTACCGAGGCCTGATAACATTCTTATCAGCTCTGTGGATAAAGGGGTTGAGGTGACCACTCCTCCTTCCAACAAAGGCCTAGAGTACCTTACTTCTAAGAAAATTTATCCTAAGATACCAACCAGTGGCATTAAATCTACATCTCTTACACTTGAGTTCAATCTGACTCAAAATCTTGAACATGATTCCTCCACCAGTAATGAGGAGCAACCCCCTCATCTCTGAGCCTCTGCCTCCATCTCACCAACTAACCTCTTGGATGGAACTAGGGTTGATGGGGAAAACTGTACCACTCTATCTCCAACTAGAGGAGAAGAAAGTGACCTTGGTCATTAAGAACCCCTCTTACCTGGCTCAGCTCATTATGGAAGAGATGAATCAGGGGTTGGGCTATCTGGGGCAGAATATCTAGATGTTAGCATTGATGGACACCTCCAACCAGATATCCACCTAACTCCTATCTCCACAAATCCTCTCTCACATAATGAGTTAGGCAAGTCTAACCTAAAGATTCATGGGATGCTAAAAACAGTTCCAAAATTTGTGATAATCCAAGAAGGAACTCCCTTAGACTCAATGACCCAATTCTGTATGGACAACACTCCAGAGATGGGAGAGAGAGAGAAAGCCTTAGAATCACTACAAAAAAAATAGAGAAATAGAAAAGATTCTAGCATCCCTCAAAATCCCATGAACAGATATAACAACATTAGAAAGACTACTAACTTCAAAATTTGAGGATTTAGTAAGCGAAATGGAGACAATCCTGTTTCCACAAGACCTATCCTCATTAACTTTAGAGATATTCCCTCTCCAAACACTTAGCTCTACTTCATTCCCTCTTTGAACACTTAGCTCTACTTCATTACCAAGATAACACCAATATCCAGAGTGTCATGGCCCGAACCAGGGTCTGGCTATGATGGGTATCTCAAGTCCGTCATAGATCGGAGACTAACCCCTTAGCCTAATCCAACAGAACATAATATAAGGATAGTAGCGGAATTTTGAATATATCACAAGATATATAAGCATGGCTCAAAAGAAGTCTAAGAATTCAACAACCAATCCCAAGTCCACAGTAATCCACAAAGCATCTAGACAATCGAATACTAATAATAGTCGGGACATGCCCCAATAGCCAAAAATAAGTCCAAAAAAAAGAGTCAATAAGATAAAGTATTAGAATCCTTGGGGGTTGCAGCACACAGTGAGGGACTAGGTCCCTAAAAATCAATCACAAGTGATAGAACAGTAAAACAACTATGAGGTGCTGGAAAATATAGGCAGTGCAGGAAAGTAAAAACATAAGATTTTAATGTGGAAACCCAGGAAGGGAAAAACCATGACTTGCTCACAAGCACTTCAAGAAATCTACTATAAGCAACCTCCTAATTACAGTCTAGATTTTAGCCTACCTCTAGGCTCCTTTCGCTTGTAATAACTCTACTACATGCTCATCTTGGCAACTCTACTAAGGTCTCTCTCTATTGATTAACTCTAATCAGTCTCACACTTAGGCAGCTCTACCTAAGCACTTCACTCAACAAATTGAAACACTACTCTTATAACATGAGTAGTTAATTACAAGTAGAAGTATTTCTGATGCTTGCATCACGTGAGGATACAACATCCAGAGACGGTTAATGGGATGAGCACTAGCATGTAAATCACGTATAAGGAATAAAATAATGTCATGATCAATAATCCAAAATCAGTCCAAAATCTAAATGCACACAAGCATATGCATATAAATATATAATGTGCTGGGGTAGGGAACAAGGATTAGCATGAGACTTAAAATATTAACCTGGACCGTGTAGCTTAGCCATCATAAATCGACACCCACGGGCTATATAGGTTTAGCTCCTCCTACTGAAAAGGCCCCAATGCGTGTTAGCCGTATGAACTAGAGGTATCATGGAAGACTAGGGATTCCTTCGTACCTTTCGTGATCCATAATATAAATATACATAGTAATATATAAGAACACAGTCATCTAGACCAATCCACACGTCGATGAATGTGAGTTTTCAGTATAAGTCCCCTCAGGACATCCACCTTCACGGCTTATCTACACTACCTCCTTTAAGCCCATATTAAAACATTTAACTCATAACCCAACCATTATATTAAGGAGTCAATCATTAAGGCTTCATTATGTGGTATCGTTATACCAACTACAACTTTCAAACAAAATATAATTCACCCATTACCTTTGGGAACCCTTGTACCCCAAACTACATTATTAAAATCAACTTGGGGAAATTCATTGTACCACTACAAGGTTTCAAGATCATCCTTAACCATTTTTCCATTTATGCAATGCATTAATTTTAAATAAATAAGTCAAGCCAATTGATAAATCACATTCCAAAACCAATTATGCAAGTGGGCTAGGGTTATTAATGAGTGGTAATCCTACCACTCATTTGCACTAACCATGCATGCATACTACCATGTTTTGTATTAGAAAATAAGGCATTATATGGATTTAATTTCACTAACACCCACATTTTATAGGTATAAAGTAGAGAAGGTGAACATATATGGAATGGAGCTAAAAACAGAGCAAATGGAAGCAAAAAAGAGTGCAGCTAGAAACCTAAAGCAGTCAGCCTCAGTTACCATGACTGTTGTTCTCAGGCCGCGGTTGCAGTTAATCCAGGTGGTCAGCTGTAACACCCCAAAATTCAATCCCAAGGCATCACACGATGCTTGGAACCACAAATGATCCCAAGCTAACCCATGAACTGTCATACTGTTAAGCAACTAAATTATGGCATAATAAATAACTATTTACTATATTGAAACATAGTCATACTAAAGATCTAAAATAGATACAATACTAATGAGGCTTTACAATTTGATAAATCTGAAGAATGATACTGAAATTTACATAACTGACTCTGACTGACATCTATGAAGCCTCTACTATACTGACTATAAATAGTTGGGACATGCCTCCAACTACCACTAATCAATACACATGAAAGTAAATGAACTATACATGAATTAAAAACTATCTGGAGTTCTCAAAGTAGGAGAACTCATCACCTATTGGCTGGAATCCACAATTGTCTAATCCTGATGCGTAGGCTATAAATGGTACCTATATTATGAGAAAATATAGCCACACAGGCATATATGTGGATCAGTACTTCTGGAATGTAGTAAGTATGCAGGGGTAAATGCAATAAGTACAACTGATTTCATACATAATTGTAAAACGTGCATGCTAAGTGTAAGTAGACTCACCAATAAGCTGTAATAAACTGAAAGCTAAAAACATCTTAAAATATGAGTAATAAACATAATCTGATAAGCTGGTGAATCTCTACACTTAGTTTCTATAAAACTTACTTTAATAATATAAGTATAACTGAAGCTGGGATATGATAACACATAGATACTGTATGAATACTGGGTATGTAAAACTAGATTGTACTTAGTCTGAATAATTGGACCAAAACTGTAGAGTATTATGCATATGAGAAAGGGACTGACTGAATAACATGAGGTAACTGAGCATTGATTCATAAAGACTGTTTTATCTAAGAATGGAAGACCAAACGTATAACATGATTCTAAAATAGTCTGTAAACTAAGGTACTGAAATACTGATAGCTTGATAACTGATAACTATACGCTATAGTCAAGCAAACCTAAAACTGAACTGAGTTGTTGATTACTAGACTGAAACTGTGGCTTAGACTGTAACTAAGACTGTAACTGAGACTCATACTAGAACTGAATACTGAGTTTTGATAACTGAGTGTCTGATATCTGGGATTATTGATAACTGTATTACTGATAACTGGGTTACTGATGACTAATATACTACTAATTGAGTGATTATTTTTGACAATCTCGATCTTGTAGAACTAGTTGAGATCCGTACTGAGCTGAGTGACTGTATCTGACAGTCCTAATCTTGTAGAACTAGTTAAGTTCCATACTGAGCTGAGTGACTGTATCTGATAGTCCTAAATCTGTAGAATTGACTGAGTTTTATACTGAGACTGAATCTGAAATTGAAACTGTGGGAGGTAATCATCTAACCGACATGACCCTTTCTAAAGATATTAAGGTCCAACCTGTAACCCCAGTTGGAAGGGTGTCAGTACTGTCCCATGGGTAAAGACACTGAAAAGGTACCCTCATCTGGCAGGTACTCTAATGAGAACGGTGGTACCCTCATCCGATAGGTTAAAACACCTCATCAACCCTCATCTGGCAGGTCTGATGTCTCAACCTATGCTGGCTATATAGTTTTAGAATGCAAGAATTTCTTCTAAGGATCACACCCTCTGCTGAAAGGTGAGTCCCCATCCTTGGGTTTACTCGGTGCTGAATTCTACTCCCATCTGAATAGACACTGAACTGATTCCCTAGTTCGTACTAGTCTTGACTGAACTGTTACTATTTGTACTTTTTAACTGAACTGAACTGAACTGTGTTCACTGAGTTTTGTTGACTGACAGAAATACTACTGAATTCTATTAACTGACTGAATACTATAGAGGTCTGAACTGAATACTGAATACTATTAAGGTCTGAACTAAATATTGAATACTACTGAGGTCTGAATTGAATACTGAACTGAACTGGACTGATACTTAGATTAATGAGGTTTTCCTGAGCTCTGTAACTGACTGAGTTCTACTGAGTTTTGTAACTGATTGATAGTACTACTAATCGTTACGTGATTGATACTGTTCTGTAACTGATACTGGCTCTAGGTAAACAACTAAATTGTCGGGTATTAAATACCTCCAGGACTCGATATCAAGAAAGTAAAGCATGGCATGATCATAATAACATAACAATAGTCAATTGTCAACAATGTTTTCATTTAGATATTTTGTCAAACACTTGGAGGTTAGGACTTGTACATGGATGAGAACACATGGTAACATGTCATGATTACCCTATTTAATTCACATGGGCATTCTATCAAGCACGTGGAGATTAATACTTGGACATGGGAATATCTTAAGAACATGGGGGCATAGCATGGTTTCATAACCAACACCATGAATTGGGAAAATTACATGAAATTCACTTGAAATAGGACATGGGCATTTCATCACAACAAGTAAGGATCAAACATGTGGAAAACATAAACTTAAAATAAGGAATTATTTCTAATTATCTTGAATATAGGATCCACGATGGAATCAAACTAAAATTCTAAGGACATGATATGTGAGCCTTTGTTTAAAATCATTCTTGTAGGCATTCATCAAACACTTGTAATTCATGGTTTAGGCTAAGCATGGGAGTAGTTGAAAATAGTAGTAATAACATAATTTCACCTCTAAAATCATCGATTAGATTTTAAATTTGACAAACACTACCATTCAAATATGTAAGGTTTAATATCACCCATAATTTCATGGAAACATGATATAGGTTTGAGATTCATGAAAATTTATAAACAAAATTCATGGGAACATGTAAAGATTATAACTTTAAACTTAAAATTTGAGTTTTAGGCTCCATGGGTGAAAGAGGACTCATGGATGAACTCCCACATACCTTAAAGCTTTAATCTTGAAGGAGAAACACAATCTAGAAAGCATTCTTGAATTAGAAAACTTGATTCTTGATTCTTTTCTTAATTAAAATTTCATGGAGTTCTTGGTGTTCTTGAGGAGACTAGGGTTTTGTTGGAGAGAAAAAAGGTGATTAATAATGTATCTAATGTTTTTAGGGCTGAAATTAAGTGTTAGGGTCGTATTTGGGTGAGGGGAATTGACCAAAGTGTCTCTAAACCTTTTAGGAACTGAATTAACATGTAAAACAGCTTTGGATCCGCTTCAGTTTTTCTTGTCGGGGTACAGTTGACGCATCGCATCCAGATCGCGTTGGCTTACTGCCTCACACGAAAAATGCCATAATTTTTTACTCGAGTATCAGATTTTGGCGAAATAGTTATCGTTGGAAAGCTAATTCAATTATATACAATTTGGTGGGTCTTGACCTATAAAATTACATGTATATAAAAAGTTATGCACATTTAAAGTAGACCCTTGTAAAATCAAATATCAAATTTTGGACAAATCAAATGATCTTTGCTCAACTTGGCTCTAAGTGATTCCTATGAGCATTTTTAACCTCAAAAGAAAATCAAACATGATGATAAAGATTTTGAAACTTGTATTCACATAAGAATCACTTAGATTATAGCTTATACACGTAAGAACGACGGTTTATAGTCTAGCCCGAAAATACATGGTATTACATTATCTTCCCCTTGGGAACATTCATCCTCGAATGAGACTGGTTAGACTGAGAGTACTGTACGAAGGTAACTGAAATCATATTCTAAATATCCATGACTGAAAACATGATTGCAACTGATTTCGAAACATGATATATGACCTGAATATCATGAACTGAACTGATTTCGTGAATACATGCACTGACATGAGAATGATTATAAGACTAAGATAGAAATGAGAGAGTCAACTAATGAGTAACCATTACTTCAAGAGGGATCTTCTTTCTTGAGAAAGAGATAAAAGATTCAAGACATGAATAATTGGGGTGTTACATCTCCTTCTTGGGATACTTCATCCCCCGAATGATATTGACTTGGCTTAAATACTAAAGAAAGACTGAGATGATGCATAGAAAACTTACAGACGAAAACATAACTGAATATCTGGGATCTTAAACTGATGCATGATGCATGAACTGAACTGAATTTATGACTTACATGGTCATGAATGAATTACCTTATGAATAGGAATGATGGAAAACCATAGGAACTTGTCAGTCTGACTGCTAGACTAGATTGCTGGCTATACAGACTGAATTATACTGAGATCTTATAATCAACTATACATTCCACTTGTACACCAACATGACATTCAAGCCTATCTCTATAACCACACATGAACTTGTTGTCAAACAATCGTAAAAGCATCTTTCTCATTTTCTCTAAACCTCTATCCCTAAAATTTTTATACATTAGTCCAAGAAAACACAAATAGAATTTTAACTAATCATGACATAAGGAGAGGTCACTGAAAGCTAGAACATGAGGACCTGAAGCATAAAAGAATAACTTTGACACTCAACTAAGGCCTGAGGAATAAAGTATCAATGATATGAATTCATCAGAGAGGTTCGGACTAAGGACACACATGACATAAACTGAATTTCTTTGATCATTATGAGTGAAGCATGAGTATCTGGATCTGATCATACTGTAAAACATGAGTACGTGAGTCATGAGCTGCATGACCTGAGTTTGAAGTTCATGATTTCATGGAACATGATCTATACTACTGCGTAAACTGAAACTCCTCATAATAGAAACTGAAAGCGTACATAGTTTTTCTATAAAGTGCATGAATATGAGCTATGATGAGGAAGATGACATATTAGGCATGAGTAGATATCGTGATGGCTGAAAAACTTTATACTGAGATAAAAATAGCTTGGAAATCATCCTCCCTTACTGCTTTTCTACACCCACTAACACTACTACTAGAATCTGAGGGCCAGACTTGGTTACTTGTTCTATTATCTCCTCCTTAGCTTTAAGCCATTACCTCAAGTCTGTGGCCACTTTACTAAACTTTAAACTGAACTGAAATCACTTTACTCTAGAATCTAGGGTATAATAATGCACATGAATGATAAACTCATCCACACCATTATACTTAATCTCGATTCAACAAACTTAAATTCTTGCATACACTGTTCAAGGCTGCTGATTCACCTCTGCTGATTCACCTTTCGTACAACTAGACCCTTAAATAAATAATCTGCTCAATCTGAATAAGACCATCCCAACTCTACTCCTGCTAAAATCCTAGGTTTATAATACTAATTCTAGATCACATACTGAAAAATAATTCTAAGAAGAAATCTAAAAGCACATCTGACTTTAGCTTAATGCATAATTTTCATGAACATGAATGAAATATTTCAAAATTTAGGACATAAAGGCACTGATGGGATATTTTCTGAGCTAACATGGAATCCCAGAATTATCCATAGGGACTGGATAAGAAAACACTATCTGTAAGGACTTAAGCTTCACTGTTTCTGTTGCCTCAAAACTAAGTCAGAGTTAGTGTGAATAGAGCAAGATGAGGATCTGCATAAATTTCTTAGATAATGCTTCTACTGCACGATCTGAGACTTGAAAGAAAGGAAATATTTCCTGAATGCCTTGTAGCCTCTCGAAGAAAAGTACAGACGTCTCTGTACCATTCTACAAAACTCTACTAGACACGGTTTCATAGACACCCTAGGACACTTGAACTCTGTGCTCTTATACCAAGTTTGTAATGCCTCAAAATCTATCTTGAAACATCATACGACGCTTGAAACCACAAGTGATCCCAAGCTAACCCAAGAATTGACATACTGTTAAGCAACTAAATTATGGCATAATAAATAACTATTTACTATGCGGAAACATAGTCATACTAAAGATATAAAATAGATACAATACGTATGAAGCTTTACAATCTGATAAATCTGAAGGATGTAACTGAAATTTACATAACTGACTCTGACTAACATCTATGAAGCCTCTACTATACTGACAATAGATAGTTGGGACATGTCTCCAACTATCACTAATAAATACACATGAAAGTAAATGAACTGTACATGAACTAAAAACTGTTTGGAGTTCCCAAAGTAGGAGAACTCGTCACTTGCTGGCTAGAATCTGCAACTGTCTGATCGTGATGCGTAGGCTATAATTGGTACCTATATTATGAGGAAATGTAGCCACACAGACGTATATATAGATTAGTACTTCTAAAATGTACTAAGTATGCAAGGGTGAATGTAATAAGTAAAACTGATTTCATACGTAATCATAAAACATGCGTGCTAAGTATAAGTAGACTCACCAATAAGCTTAAATAAATTGAAAGCTAAAAACATATTAAAACATGAGTAATAAACATGATCTGATAAGCTAGTGAATCTCTACACTTAGTTTCTGTAAAACGTACTTTAATGATATAAGTATTACTGAAGCCGGGATATGATAACACATAGATACTGTATTAATAATGGGTATATAAAATTGGATTGTACTTAGTCTGAATAACTGGACTAAAATTGTAGAGTATTATGCATATGAAAAAGGGACTGATTGAGTAACATGAGGTAATTGAGCATGAATTCGTGAAGACTGTATTATCTGAGAATGCAAGACCAAGCATATAACATGATTCTAAAATAGCCTGTAAACTGAGATACTAAAATACTAATAGCAGGATAACTGATAATTGTTCGCTATGGTCAAGCAAACCTGAAACTGAACTGAGTTATTGATATGATTACTAGACTGAGACTGTAATTAAGACTGAAACTGAGACTCATACTGGAATTGAATACTGAGTTCTGATAACTGAGTGATTGATATATGAGATTATTAATATGTATTACTAATAATTGGGTTACTGATAACTGATATACTATTAACTGAGTGAGTATTTCTGACAGTCTTTATCTTGTAGAACTAGCTGAGTTCCGTACTGTGCTGAGTGACTGTATCTGATAGTCCTAATCTTATGGAACTAGTTGAGTTCTGCACTGAGCTGAGTGACTGTATCTAATAGTCCTGAATTTGTAGAATGGACTGAGTTCTATTCTGAGACTAAATCTGAAATTGAAACCGTGAGAGGTAATTATCTAATCGACATGCCTCTTTTTGAAAAGATTGAGGTCCAACCTATAACCCCAGTTGGAAGGGTGTCAGTACCGTGCCACGGGTAAAGACACTAAAAAGGTACCCTCATCTGGAAAATACTCTAATGAGAATGGTGGTACCCTCATCCGACAGGTTAAAATACCTCATCAACCCTCATCTGGTAGGTCTGATGTCTCAACCTATGCTGGCTATGTAGTTTTAGAATGCAAGAATTTCTTCTAAGGATCACACCCTCTGCTGACAGGTGAGTCCCCATCCTTGGGTTTACTCGGTGCTGAATTCTACTCCCATCTGAATAGATACTGAACTGATTCCCTAGTTCGTACTAGTCTTGACTGAACTGTTACTATTTGTACTTTTTAACTGAACTGAACTGTGTTCACTGAGTTCCATTGACTGACGAAAATAATACTGAATTCTATTAACTGGCTGAATACTATAGAGGTCTGAACTGAATACTGAATATAACTGAGGTCTGAACTGAATACTGAATACTACTGAGGTCTGAACTAAATACTGAACTAGACTGATACTTAGATTACTCAGATTTTCCTGAGGTTTGTAACTGACTGATAGTACTACTAATCGTGACGTGACTGATACTGTTCTGTAACTGACACTAGCTCTAGGTAAACAACTAAATTGTCGGGTATTAAATACCTCTAGGACTCAATAGCATGAAAGTAAAACATGGCATGATCATAATACAAAACAATAGTCTATTGTCAATAGTGCTTTCATTTAGACATTTTGTCAAACACTTGACGTTATGGACTTGTACATGGATGAGAACACATGGTAACAAGTCATGATTACCCTATTCAATTCACATGGGCATTCTATCAAGCATGTGGAGATTAATATTTAGACATGGGAATATCTTAAAAACATGGGAGCATAGCATGGTTTCATAACCAATATAGTGAATTAGGAAAATTACATGAAATTCACTTGAAATAGGACATGGACATTTCATCACAACAAGTAAGGATCAAACATGTGGAAAACATAAACTTAAAATAAAGAATTATTTCTAATTATCTTGAATATAGGATCCACCATGGAATCAAACTAAAAGTCTAAGGACATGATATGTGAGCCTTAGTTTAAAATCATTCTTGTATGTATTTCATCAAACACTTGTAATTCATGGTTTAGGCTAAGCATGGGAGTAGTTAAAAATAGTAGTAATAACACGATTTCTCCTCTAAAATCATCGATTAGAGTTTAAATTTGACAAACAATACCATTCAAACATGTAAGGTTTAATATCACCCATAATTTCAAGGAAACATGATATAAGTTTGAGATTCATGAAAATTTATAAACAAAATTCATGGGAACATGTAAAGATTATAACTTTAAACTTGAAATTTGAGTTTTAGGTTCCATGGGTGAAAGAGGACCCATGGATGAACTCCCACATACCTTAAAGCTTTAATTGTGAAGGAGAAACACAATCTTGAAAGCATTCTTGAATTAGGAAACTTGATTCTTGATTCTTTTCTTAATGAAAATTTCATGGAGTTCTTGAGGAGTCTAGGGTTTTGTTGGAGAGGATAAAGATGATTAATAATGTATCTAATATTTTTGGGGCTGAAATTAAGTGTTAGAGTTGTATTTGGGTGAGGGGAATAGACGAAAGTGTCCCTAGACCTTTTAGGAATTGAATTAACATGTAAAAAAACTTTGGATCTGCTTCAGTTTTTTTGTGTCGGGGCACAGTCGACGCGACACCTTGAGCTCGCATTGGCTTACTGCCTTACACAAAAAATGCCATAACTTTTTACTCGGGTATCATATTTTGGCAAAATAGGTATATTTAGAAAGCTAATTCAATTATCTACAATTTAGTAGGTCTTGATCTGTAAAATTTCATGTATATAAAAGTTATACACGTTTAAAGTAGACCCTTGTAAAATCAAATATCAAATTTTGGACAAATCAAATGATCTTAGCTCAACTTGGCTCTAAGTGATTCCTATGAACATTTTTAACCTCAAAAGAAAATCAAACATAAGGATAAAGATTTTGAAACTTGTATTCATATGGGATTCACTTAGATTATAGCTATACACATATGAACGACGGTTCATAGTATAGCCCAAAAATGCAGGGTATTACATCAGCAAAGCACGATCATGAAACCTAACCGTGGTCACTGACAAACACATACGATCACGGAACAGCGGGAATAGGCCTAAGGGCAGATTTGTAAAATGTCATGGACGAATCCCAAATCATATATAAGCAAAACCCTTTCTTCTTGGGGTATTGCTTACCTCATAACATAGTTTTGAATTCCAAGCTTGAAATCTTAATTGGGCAAGTGTCTAATTAACTTGGGAGGCTCAAATTTCTTAGTTTCTTTATGAAGGATGAATGCCTGGGTTGACCCACATTGCAAATTTCTCTTTACTTTTTTCATAAGTATCTAAGTAATTTAGTCTTAGGGTTATGTTGAGCTAGAGTATAATTGTGTGTGGGAATTGTTGTGTTTGCATGGATTTTAGTTGTTGAGTATGGATTTCACCATTGCTTGAGCTTATGTGTTAGAATTTGATGGGCGAAAACTCTAAATCTCCAAATGGGTTTGATAAGTGAAAGTTCCAAGCTCTAGAAACCGTTTGTCATCCTCAAAAGAGGGATTTAGGTGAATATTAGGTAACCCATAACATCCTTGAAAGAGGGTTATCGGGGGACAAAGCAATGGTGAACAACTAAGCCTATGGTTTACTACCCTTTGTAATCTTAGAAATAAGTGCTTAGGGAGTGTAAATCATATCAAGAGATCATCCTAGAAATAGGGGATGCTTAGTTGAAGTTTTGGGTGGTTATATAAACTCCACACTTATTAGGTGCTCGAAAGAGTTAATGGGTAAAATCGTTGGGGTCTTATTGAAATATTGACCTCAATGATCTTCGACCTAGCCTATCCGTTAATTAACAACTAAATTCCATAGTAAATCAACATTACCCTACATGCTTTACCTCTAAGGATACATAATACCAAGATCTCTCCAAACCTTACATTCAAATTAAAGATAGCATTTACTGCATATTTGTTAAAGGTTGTGTGAAAAGTTTTCAAACAATTCCCCCATTAAATTATACATGTCGTTTTCATTAGCATTTCGGGTAACCTTATAGTAACTTGAGCACCCCTAGGTTTGTATTCTATAGTATTCACTCCTTGAGATTCGACCCCAATTTACATTGGGTTACTTGACAATAACCGCCTCACCCCTCAATCATGGGAGTGAGTTTAGCGTTATCAAAATAGCGCCGTTGCAGAGGAGTGAAATATAGATTTCACTTTTGTGGTGCTATTGTTACTTAGGAATACCCAAAGTGGGATAATTTACTTTATTTATTATTTTTGAATATTTTGTAGGTGATCAAAGTATAAACGGAGCGATGAGCAATAATGCAAGTAATTTGGGCCCCTTTGATACCCCACTAGACGATGAGGGCCAATTAAATAAGGTGGGGTAAACAAGTGCGATTCGCATCCCGCCTACCAACAGGAATGGTGTGTTTCGTATGACTAGCGTTATGTTTCACATGTTGCAAATGAAAGGATTATATGGGGGTCACGCATATGAGGACCTAAATGTCCATTTGAAGAACTTTGTGGAAGTTTTTACGCCATTTAACATAGCATATATTAAACAAGAATCCATTCGGCTTCGACTCTTTTCGTTTTCACTAACGGGCGAAGCGGTGTTATGGCTCCGCTCACTTCCACCTGATTTAATTACATCTTGGGAGAAGCTTACCACGATGTTCCTTGTTAGATATTTCTCACCATTGAAAATTCTTTAAAAGCGGGATGAGATTGTGAACTTTCAACAAATGAATGGAGAACCATTGTTTGAAGCTTTTGGGAGGGATTTAATGTAAAACTAGCTCAATGTCCAAATCATGAAGTCCCGAATAAAATGCTCCTTGAGGTTTTCTATAGAGCTCTTAACCCATTGTGATGGGTGTCTCTATAGTGAAATTTTTACTATCTTGCAGCCTTCAGATTGATAGGTGACGTATCAAAATAAAATCAGGGGTGGCACACCCGTGATGCTGATGCTCCTAGGACCCCTTCTACTACCTCTGTGGTGACTAATGAGCAAAGAAAATAATATGAGAAGAAGGAGGAGAACATAGACAAGATGATGACCCAACTTGATCTTTTATCAAAACATGTTATGGGTGCACCCACGAAAGCGGTAAATGCCATAGCATCAAAACCTTATGATGATGATGATGAGGCAAAGAGGTTGGATGAAGAAATTCTATATTTGGCAACTACTCGGAGGGTTCCTGCCCCACCTATCAAAGGTAAGGTGGGAACCAAGATTGAATAAATTATGACCTAGAGAGAGATTGGAGAGATAGAAAATGTGAGTATGACCACTACATTACTCTTTATGATAGGGATAAGGCCAAATACTCAAATGTCATCGACCCTAAAAAGTTCAAGATCGAAGATATTTTGGCAAGAATCTTGAGTAGAGTTGAAGGTACAAACAAAATGGTCTGTGAGTTGAAGGGTGACTTCTTTGTGCTCTCCCAAATAGTGGTGTCTTACTCCACCTCCATCAAGAAATTAGAGAACCAAGTTGGGAAAATCTCCACACAATTAAATACATGGGCTAGCGGTGGACTTTTGAGTGACACAATTTCTAACCCAAAGAATGGAGCATAAGTCCTAGCAATTATCACTAGATGTGGAAAAGCACTTGAAGAGCCTCTTAGAGGTGATATGAGTGAAAATATGCCCAAGGCCAAGGCAAATGAGGTGATGCCTTAAAGAAGAGAGGAAAATGATGAGAAAGAGATAGATAAAAGTAATGAGAAAGTGGGAAAAGTTAAAAAGCCACAAGGAGAAGTAAGGACAACCATCCATGTTCCTTCCCCGTTCCCTCAACAGTTGAATAAAAAGGAAGAGAGTAACAAATTGAGAAAATTTATGACAAAACTTAGCAATCTTTCAATATTCCACTACTCGAGGTGATCCAAGAGATTCTGGGATACGCTAAGTTAATAAAGAAGTTAATGTCCAAGAAAAAGCTTTTTGAGGGTGATACCATTGAGGTTACTCATGAGTGTAGTGACGTCATGGATAGCAAAGTAGTGGAAAAGAAAGATGACCCTGGACCGTTCACTATCCCTTGAACCATTGGGACTCATGAGTTTGCAAAAGCTCTCTGTGGCCTTGGTGCAAGCATCAACCTAATACCTTTTGTCATCTATAAGAAACTTGGCTTGGACACTCCTACACCGACCTCGATGCGGATTTAATGGTAGACCGATCCACAAAAAGGCCGGTGGGTATATTGTTTGATATCTTTATGAATGTGGACAAATTCATTCTATTGGATTGTAAGATGGACCAAGAAGTGCCTATTATTCTTGGTCGTCCTTTCTTGGCCATCGAGAGAGCCATTATCGATCTAGAGCTGGGGGAAATGAAAATTTACAACTTAAAGAAGCAAACCACGGAGCTCCAAGTAGTATCCGTGGTGGATGTTAAAAATGAGAAAGTGAATGATGAGGAATTTGAGGACCCGCCATAGGATTGAAAAAAGAAACATATTATGCCACACTGATAACACAGGCGCTAGGTGGGAGGCAACCCACAAATGCCACGAGAGTGGCTCGTATTTTTTCTATGTTCTCGTAGTGTAGATTTTGTCTTTTGTATTTGAATAACTCATGCATTTGTGGAACTTTGGATTGCATTGGATGAGCTTAAAAAGGGAAAGTGTTCAAGTCTACTTTGAAAAATTTGAGCAGGGAAAAATCTATGAAAATTGAGTAAAATGCTGAACATGGGAAAAAAGGGGAGCAAAACTGCTCTCAGTTATCGTGATCGCGGCCCCCATACGCGATCACGGTTGCACGAGTGTCAGTGGTAGTAGTCCTCTGACCGAGGTCATGGTCACTTCAGTCATTTAACTCCTAGTTCCCCTTATTTCCCTCACACTCCCTTTCAAGATTGTACTCTCAAATTTAGGCTAAATTTTTGTCAAGTTGTGAGATCTCAAATAACCTCTTTGTGCATTCCTTTTTGCATTACAACTCTGGTAAGTGACATGAATCCATGCTTTTAGTTTTGAAAATAGGCCATAGAGTGCATGATTAAGAAAGGGCCTAAAATTTCTAATTGTTATGCTTTCTATGTTGTTATATTTATTATTGGTGTGATATTAGCTGCATGATTGAGTCTAATCCATCTTTTCTAACCTCTTGAGTTCTCAGAATCAAGGTCTACAACTTTTCTTACACTCATATTTTTAGGATTCTCGCCAAGCTTATCAAGATCGAGATTATTCGTTAGTTTGGACAACTGTATAAGAGAGTCCAAAGAGGCAATATGAGGTTTTATCTTCTCCACCCCACACTCATCCACTTCTATCACTATGATCATTCATAGATCCTTGTAGTGTGAGGGTGTGTTGAGTGTTTTGTACACTCTGCAGACGGCCTTTCCATTATTTAATCTTATTATAAGTGTGCCCTCTCTAATATCTATCGGTGCTCCCCTAATAGCCAAAACTGGACATCCTAATATGATTGGTACCTTTTCATCTGCATCATAGTCAAGAACAACAAAGTTAATAGGAATAATGGAACTTACCAATAACTATGAGAAAATCCTCTATGATTCTTTTGGGGACCACTCTAATTTTGTCCGCCATATGGGGCACAACTAGATAAGGCCTTGGCTTTACCAAACCCAATGTTTTAGACAGAAAAAGGGTCATCAAATTGATGCCTGCACCTAAATCACTTAAAGCTTGAACATCACTTTCTGTAATTTTTATAGAAAGGGTGAAACTCCCAAGGCCCTTGAGGTTTTTGGGAATCTTTCTCATAACCATAGAACAAAACTCTTCAGTAAGTGCTACAGTCTTAATATCACCAAGATTTCTTTTATTTTCCACCATAAACTTCAATTACTTAGTATTCTTAGGCATTTCCTGCAAAATATCTAACAAAGAAAGGTTAATGTGAATCTCTCTGAATGTGTCAAAGAACTTCTTAAAACAGGAATCCTCTTTGGATCTCTTAAACTTTTGAAGAAATTCTAGTAGTGGTTTTTCTTGAGATAGCTCAACTAACTTTTCATTTAGGTACTCATACTTCCCTTTCAGTCAGCTTCTTTGGCTTCCACTTTCTTTTATGTCTGCTTTGGGGTGATTAATTTTGCTTGCACCTTATTATTTTTCTTTAGAGTGATATCAACCAAGTCTTTACCACTCCTCAAGGTTATTTCTATCACATGCTTTAGATTTTTTGTATTACTAGGCAAACCTCCTTGAGGTTTTGTGTTTTATTCCTAAGATAGCTAGACCAATTATATCTCTAATTTCTTTTGATCCAACTATTGATGTTTGACCTCTAAAACCATTTATTCTTAGTTGGATAGAATCTTTTTCAAAGTCTCTTCTATTATGTTGGCATGCGGGTTGGTTTACACACCTTGTTGCTACTGAAACTACTGAGGTTAGACATGATTATTGCCCTATAAGAAGTATGTTATAATAGTAGGCATTGACATAGTTTGGGTTCTTTTTTTGTGCATTGCCCACAAAATTGATTGGTTTTTCTCCACATAAGTCTGCAGAATGACCACTACTACTACAAATGTCACACCAAAAATTTAAACCTGTTGAAATGTATTAACTTGGTCTTGAGCTTGAGCGACACTCAACTTATTGAAATACGTCATCATTTGATTATGAAAAGAGGCCAACTATGAAGAAAATATTGTGATACTATGTAGCTAGATTATACTTGCAGGTTTCTTTACCATACACTCAATACATCACCCTTTCACTCTAGATTGTCATATGCAATATGGTCAAGGAGAGTATATAGCTCATCATAAATTCTATCTAAAGCCTGACCAGCTGATTTTGAATCAAGAAAATTTTTATATTATGGTCAAGATCTTTAACAAAAGTATGAGTTAATACCTCACTTGTCTGTTAGTGATATGGGCAATATCTAAGAAAAGACTTGAATCTCTCCTATGCATGATAGAGATTTTTGTCTGGCTTCTACTTGGAACTTAGGATCTTTCTCCTCAGCTTTGCAGTTTTACCAGATGGAAAGAATTGAATAAGGAACTACTTTGTCAAGTCATCCCATGTTGTGATTAAGTTTGAAGGTTCTACCTTCAACCATTCTTTGCTTCACCCAATAGTAAGAATGAAAAAAAAAAGAGTTTAATGTAATCCATAGAGATTCCAGCGAGATTAAATTTTTCATTGATCTATAGGATATTTTGTAGATAAAATGGATCCTTATGTGGTAAACCTGTAAAATGCCCACACTATGAAATAATCACACCATGTTTTACTTAGGATTAAATTGACCTTCTGTGTCTAGTTTTTGGACACTCGAGGTTATGTTTATTGCGAGTGAGATAGCCACATCACACGCTATCCTACAGTCTTGTTCATCTTTCATATTTGTAGGAATATCTAGGCCTACTAAAATTGTGGGATTGGATAAAGAAGGTGTTTCTCTCTACAACTGGTGCAAAAGTCACTCTGGTTTAATATATGGTTTAGCCAAATCCGTTTCCCTTGCTAGATAAACATTTAAACCTATACTTGAAATTCAGTATCTAAGACCAAGTTTTAGCACTTACCAAACACAATAGTAAAACTAAAAATTAGAATGTTACTAATTGTTCATGTCCCCGACAATGATGCCAAATAGTTATTTCACCGAAGCGCACACACAAGTGTACTTGTTAAACAATTTGTAAACTGACTCTTGTAAGCTGAATATCAGCCCTACAAAGACATGGAGTTTAGCAGATAATTCAATTATTGTATTACTATTAAGGTTAAACAAATATGATCTGCAACCATAAGGAGTAAGAGTTTTTTTCTTATAAACCAAATTTTATAAATAACAATAATTTGAAACTTGGATTGCAAACAATATATGGAGAATTCCAGGGTTGAGGCATCTACTTCACATTCATGCATAACTATGGTTTCTCGTTGGTGTTGGTGTTTTGTTGTGACTATTAATTTATGAGTTTGATCATATAACTCAGAGATTGTCCTCTATGTCATCTACCTAAATTAGTTTAACAACTACATTGTTGAGTAGGGATATGAGTCTCTAGGATGCACTAAGTTATCTTTCTATTTCATTAACCAAGTAAGGCAGTTAGGTATATCCCTATTCTAACCATAAATCATCCTTTAACAATTAGTATTAAATCAATTAAAGATATGATCCACACTCCCTACATTATTCATTTAGTTCCTCCACTTATGTGGTTAGTAAATTAAGAGACTTGGGTTTATACTATAGTTTATCACTCTTTAGATTAATAAAACAAGAACACAAGAATAATCACATTACTTGATATACTTATGCACCAACCTTTAAGCCACAATTAAAGAATCATGTTGTAGCCTCAACCATAGAAAGAGGGCATTTATCCACTCAGTCATACAACGAATCACCATTAAATAGTTCATAAGTAAAACTATAAGAAACTAAAATTTAAAGAAGAAAAACCTTAGAGCAGAGCCCTGGATTTTCTCTTCTCTCCAATCTTTTGTTCTTTCAAAAGTTCCTCCTAAATTTGGAAATGTACTCCTTATACAATCCTTCAAGTCTTCCATAAACTTTCCCAATTGAAATATAATCAAAGACCACTTTTCCTACAACTTAAATGAGTGAAAAGATATCTTTTAGATATCCTTGAGGAGGGCAGAGGGAGTGGAGGGGTTATGTCGCATAGCCAATTACCTGGACAAGGTGTAACCCCTTGGATTTTAAACCCTGGACGCTACACGGTGCTTATGATGCTGAAGGACCATAAGATAACCCATGACTGATATCTATAACTGAGCACTGAATAATATATTCTAAAATGTAGAAAACCAGCAAAAAACTTGCCATAAGGTTCAATATTGAAATAAAACTGAATAAAGTATAACAATACCAAAACTAACAACTGTCTGAAAGTACTCTAGTCTGAAAAAGCCTCTAAACTGTCTGAATAAGGAGTTGATGGGACAATCCCCAAACTAACTCCATCTACTAAAATACTAGATCTAATGTAATAATAAAATAAGGAAATCCTCAAAGGATGAGGACTCACTGCTAAGTCTACCACTGCTGGCTGAATCTGAACTGCTAAGGGTGCTCGTGATCCCATGCTTCTGAACCTATGGTATAAGACACCATAGCGTAAGAGAAAAATATGCGTCCCTATGTGAGAATGTACTGGTATGCTATATGAGGTAAGGCTGAATGCAGGTTCATATACATGAACTGTAACTGACTTCATAATGTGAACTTGACTGAGTGAGAATGCAGGAATGAGTACATAGACTATAACTGAAATCGTAGTATCACTGAATATTGAATTCTAATAACTGGATTTCTGATAACTGAGTCTACTGATAATGAAAATGATTGACTGAATCTGAGATCAAGCCTATCTAGCGGGTGATCTCTGAATCTATAGAACTATCTAAGTTCTTTACTGGGCTGAGTGACTGTTTGTAACAGTCCTAATTTCCTTAATACTAATTTGAGTTCTATTCTAAAGACTGAGACTGAAATTGTGGGAGGTATTCATCTAACTGACATGCCCCTTTATGAACTAATTGGGGTCCAACCTGTAACCCCAGCTAGAAGGGGGTCAGTACTGTGTCACGGGTAAAGGCAACTTCTATGGAGTCAGTCTTAATCTAACGGGTGACCCCTCAGATCAGTTCTAAACTAGCGGGTGATCTCTGAGTTTGTCAGTCCTATCTAACGGGTGACATCTTATACCTACTCTGGCTACGTAGTTCTGGAACTTAGGGATTTTCTTCTAGGGAACTCAATCCTATGTTATCGGTGAGCCCCCATTCCTAGGTTCGCTCGATGCTAAGTCATACTCCCAGCTGAAAGATACTAAAATAAGTACACTGGACTGCACTGGAATGAGACCGAGTTTACTAAGTTTTCCTAAGTTTTGAAATTGATTGAGTTCTACTAAGTTCTCTAATAGACTGAAAGTACTGATCATGACATGACTGATACTATTCTGTGACTGACATTGGCTCTAGGTAACTAGCTAAATTATCGGGTAAGAAATACCCCAGGACACGATAGCATGGATTATATAAAGCATGACAATTCTTGAATAACATGACAATGGTCTATCATTCACAATACAATCAATGAGGCATTTCATCTAGCACTTGAAAGTCATAAATTTGTAAATGTATAGAGAAGCATATTAATGACTCATGATTTATTCAATAAGGTCTTTCATCAAATACTTGGCATGCATTATCTTATACTTAATTATGGATTTTTTTTCAACATGCTATAATGACTCTATCTCATTCACATAGACCTTTTATCAAACATATGGGGAGCATGCTTTGATCATACAAAAATTAATACAACTAAAGCATCATGGCTATATCAACTCACTTACAAATTTAAGATTTTATCATGAATATTATGTAAGTTATCACATACTAGGATCAAATCTTGAAACTTTTAATCTAAGACATAAATCAACACCCAACAACAACATGAACATGAATATTAATTCACATAATTCATGAAAACTTAAATATATATAATCTTTGAATTTAGAAAAAGAAATTCTTGAACTTCATGGCTGGAAGGGACCCATGAATCAACATCTAACATGCCTTAAGACTTGACTTTAAGAAGGTTGATGGTGAAATTCTTGAGTTTCGAGTCTTGAACTAAGAACCCTAATGCTTGTTCTTGAGAGAATTTGAGAGAAAACAAGTATACTTTGGTGAATAATGGTTGAATCTCTTGTTTTAGGGCTATATAGGGGTGGGAAAAAGGCTAAAAAACCCTGGGGTCATGACTGTTATAATGACTAATAATTGGGCACAACGTGGAGTAACGATGGCATTGATACGATACTCGATGCATCGCGCCATGATTGCGCCAAGCCTCATTACTTTTGACTGGAATTCCTGTAACAATATTGACTAACGCGATAGGCGATGTGGCAATCCATTATCATGTTGGTCCACTATTTTGAGTCACCGAACAAGGTCTAAATGAGGTCCAAAAAATCTAAAACTCATTCGGAAATCCCTATTGACATCCTTGATCATGAATTAACAAACATATAGACATTTAAATAAATTAAGTCTGAAAACTTAGCTAGAATTTTATAAGTCTAGGACCCCTTGGCAAGCTTTAATAGACTGAATTAAGCTTAGGATTTTGTGGTATCTTACAATATCTCCCCCTTGGGAACATTCATCCTGGAATGAGACTGACTAAGCTGAGATTTCTAATAGACTGAACTTATTTACTGGACATGAACATCTAAAGCATGACTATATCACCGACATTACTAATTTACTGAAATTCATACTGGACATGCATATCTAATGTATGGATACCTGACTTATGAATGCATGACTACATATGCAATGGTGACTGATAGCAAGTTTGAAAGGAAAATCTGAGAGTAAAACTAGATGGGTTTAAGGAAATGAAAGCATCAGGGAAATCATAAGGTTTCTCCCCTTTTAGGACACTATGTCCTTCTAAGAATGCTTACTTCACTGAGATACTGAGGCAATGCACAGGGCACCTACGAACTAAATCATGACTAAATATCTGAGATCTGAAACTAATGCATGATTCATGAACTAATCTGAACTCGCAACTACAAGGATGATCTATCAAGGAATAGTTAAATTCCTGAGATTTCTAATAATATGACTAGATGGAAAGATGGGAAAAAACAAACCATACGAATTTGACTGTTTGACTGCTAAACTAAATTGTGGCTTTACTGACTGACTCATACTGAAAACTTAAGCTCAACTGGGAGCAAAGGATCTAACAAAACATATCATGTAGATAAAAGATTCATAACATACTCAAATCTATGTTAGGGGAACTTTCCTGATCATGGCAAGCCTGAAGTGCATAAAACCTATTCTGATGCTGACCACTAGTGGTACTGGAAGTGGTGCCCTGTTGATGTAAATCTTTACCCCTCTGAGCCAAAACTCTACACTCCTACAGCCTCTGGCCTGGCTTACCACATCCAAAACATATCTCTCTTCCTGCTTTATATGTAACTAGGTGATTCCTACCACACTCTTTACAAAGCGGATAGGTACGATCACTTATCACACTATCCTGGGTTTCAGAGCCTGGCGCCCCATCATGACTGCCATTCCTGAACTTTGGTACTGGTACACTAGCTGAAGATGGAGCTGGGACTAAAAAATTCTAACTATGCTGAGAACGATTACCACCCTATGACCCTGGCTGAGAAAAACTATAACTACCTGTTCTGACTCTCTTATTTACTCTCTCTTTTTCCTTAGCTTTCTTTGCCTCAATCTGTTGAGCGTGCATCATCAGCCTATAAAGATCCATGTCTCTAGCAATCCTACACTCCTTAAACACTAACCCAGACACACCGATCACAAACTTACTCATACTTGCTCTAGGGTCTGCCATCTGCTCAGGGGCATACTTAGACAACTGGTTGAACTTGAGGCAATACTCGTTCATTGTCATAGAGCCCTGTCTCAGGTTCATGAATACTTTTATCTTAGATTCCCTCATCTCAAGTGGGAAAAACTTATCTAAGAACGTATCCCAAAATATCTGCCAAGTCATGGGAGCTGCATCTTCCTCTCTACTCTTCTTCCTTATCACTACCCAATCATAAGCAATATCTTTCAGCCTATAAGATGCTAATTCTATACTCTCCTCTTCAGAAATATACATAACCTAGGTGATCTTCTTAACTACATCAAGATAATGCTATGGGTCTCCTCATCTACCTTTGACCTAAAGAATTCTGGCGGGTTCATTCTCATAAAATCTTTGATTTTGGCTACGGATAAATCCCCATATTACTGAGGTAGAGCTACAACCTAATGGTTGCCCTGAACATTAGTAGTCATATCTTGGGCTAGCGCCTGGAAAGTTGCCCAAAACTCTACATATGACACGTTCTCATTTAGAGGATCTGAGGGTTGAGGTGGCTGGTTATCATTTTTATGGGAATTAACTCTATGAGGAGGCATATTCTATTATTGAAAGGAAGAAATAGATTAGACTGAAAGTTTAACTTGAGCTAAAGCTCACTCACACATGAATACTGAAATAAGGGAAGCTGTTCCTAAAATATCTTATAGCCACCCGTACATAAATATGATGCACAATATACCCATACACATGACTATACTAGATGTGGCTTTTCAGACTTCCTAGGACACTGTTGAAGCTTAGGATATGATACCAAGTTTGTAACACCCCAAATTCTGAACCCCAAATGCTATACGGTGCTTATAACCCCGAAGGACCACAATCTAACCCATGACTGATATCTATAACTGAGCACTGAATAATATACTGTAAAATGCATAAATCTGGAAGAACACTTGTTATAAAGTACAATACTGAAATAAAACTGAATAAAGCATAACAACACCAAAGCTAAAACAACTGTCTGAAAGTACTCTAGCCTGAAAAAGCCTCTAAACTGTCTGAATAAGGAGTTGATGGGACAATCCCCCAACTTACTCCATCTACTAAAATTCTAGATCTAATGTAATAATAAAATAAAGAACATCCTTAAATGATGAGGACTCACTGCTAAGTCTCCTGCTGCTGGTTGAATCTGAACTGTTAAGGGTGCCCGTGATCCCATTCTTCTAAACCTATGATATAAGACACCATAGTGCAAGAGAAAAGTATCCTTCAGTATGTAAGAATGTACTAGTATGCTAGATGAGGTAAGGCTGAATACAAGGGTTCATATGCATGAACTGTAACTGACTTCGTAATGTAAACATGACTGAGTAAGAATACAGGCATGACTGCATAAACTATAACTAAAATTGTAGTATCACTGAATACTGAATTTTAATAACTGGATTTCTGATAATTGAGTCTAATGATAATGAAAATGATTGACTAAATCTGAGATCAAGCCTATCTAGCGGGTGATCTTTGAATCTATAAAACTATCTAAGTTCTTTACTAAGTTGAGTGACTGTGTCTAATAGTCTTGATTTTTATAATACTGATTTGAGTTCTATTCTGAATAATGAGACTAAAATTGTAGGAGGTAGTCATCTAACCAATATTCCTATTTCTGAACTAATTAGGGTCCAACCTGTAACCCCAGCTATAAGGGTGTCAGTACCGTGCCACGTCTAAAGACAACAGCTATGGAGTCAGTCCTAATCTAACGGTGACCCCTAAGATCAGTCCTAAACTAGCGGGTAATCTCTGAGTATGTCAGTCCTATCTAATAGGTGACATATCATACCTATGTTGGCTACGTAGTTTTCTTCTAAGGATCTTAGTCCTATTTAACGGGTGAGCCCCCATCCCTAGGTTCACTCGGTGTTGAGTCCTACTCCCAGCTGAAAGACACTGAACAAAGTATAATGAACTAGACTGGACTGAGACTGAGTTTACTAAGTTTTCCTAAGTTATGTAATTAATTGATTTCTGCTGAGTTCTGTAACAGACTGAAAGTACTAATCGTGACATGACTGATACTATTCTATAACTGATACTGGCTTTAGGTAACCAGCTAAATTATCGGGTATGAAATACCCCCAGGACTCGATAGCATGGATAATATAAAGCATGACAATTCTTGAATAACATGACAATGGTCTATCATTCACAATACAATCAATGAGGAATTTCATCTAGCACTTGAAAGTTATAAACTTGTAAATGTAAAGAGAAGCATATTAATGACTCATGATTTATTCAATAAGGTCTTTCATCAAATAAATGACATCCATTAATTTATACATAATTGGGGATTTTTTTTCAACATGCTATAATGACTTATTCTCATTCACATATACTTTTTATCAAACATATGGGGAGTATGCTTTGATCATACAATAATCAATACATCTAAATTATCATGGCTACATCAACTCACTTGCAAATTTAAGGGTTTATCATGAATATTATGTAAATCATCACATACTAGGATCAAATCTTGAAACCTGTAATGTAAGACATGAATCAACACCCAACAACAACATGAACATAAATATCAATTCATAAAATTCATGAAAACTTAAATATATATAATCTTTGCATTTAGAAAAAGGGATTCTTGAACTTCGTGGTGGAAGGGACCCATGAATCAACATCTAACATACCTTAATACAGGACTTTAAAAAGGTTGACGGTGAAATTCTTAAGTTTCGAGTCTTGAACTAAGAACCTTAATGCTTGTTCTTGAGAGAATTTGAGATACAACAAATGTACTTTGGTGAATAATGGAAGAATCTCTTGTTTTAGGGATATATAGGGGTGGGAAAAAGACTTAAATAACCCTGGGGTTGTGACTATTTTAATGACTGATAACTAGGCACCGATGTGTTGGTCGACGCGGTGCAGCGATGGCATTGATGCGATACTCGACGCGTCGCGCCATGATCGCACCAAGCCCCCAGTTCTTTTGACTAGCATTCCTGGAACAATATTGACCAATGCGATAGGTGATGCGGTATGCCATTATCACATTGGTTCACTATTTTGAGACATTAAACGAGGTCTAAACGAGGTTTGAAAAATCTAAAACTCATCCGAAAATCTCTATTGACATCCTTGATCATGAATTAACTAAGATATAGACATTTAAATGACTTTAAGGTCGCAAAATGAGATTGCCAACTTTTGAAGGTTAAAAAATAAACTAAGTCTGAAAACTTAGCTAGAATTTTCTAAGTTTTGGACCCCTTGGCAAGCTTTAATGGACTGAATTAAGCTTAGAATTTTTTGGGGTCTTACACAAAGGAGTGTGTCATTGGCATATATAATTTCCAATTATTTTTTCTCTTTAACTAGGAGGTATGTCACAAGGAACCTACCCATGCTATGGGGGTGCAGCGGAAGATCCCCTCATCAGGTTAAGGGTTTGTCCAATCTTCTCTCTCTTCCTTTAGTTTGCTTGTTCCTTCTTTATCCATATCTTCTAGATTTTTTGAAGTCTTAATTTAGCTTTATAATCCTCAAATTGTCTCCTAAAAAATCTCATAACAAACATTAGTCCATACAACATATTAGAACTCACCAAAGTACACTAGAATAAGCATAGTGCAGGCTAGCCGAACTAGTTTCCTTGCCCAAACTCTATTTTATTCTTTTAACTCTTGAAATATTTATAAGCACCTTAAACACTATAAAAATTCAACTTATCATAAAATTAAATATATACTCTCTTTATACTTTGTTAAGCACATTAACTTATCCTCAAAACGAAGCCAAACACATGTAGATATCAGTACTTAGGTGTATAAATACACCTAAGATCATTTCACTACTCCTTTGAATTTTGTACGAGTTTCTAAAGAGTATGTTATTCCTATGGAACTATCCGGCACACATCCATAGTATCAAATTGATTTTTCCATTATTGTTAAGCCAAGAACTAAGCATATTTCTATTCTTTCTGATAGGAAGGCCATATTAGAGTTGAAGGAATTGAAATAGCAATTAAAGGATTTCTTGGATAGGGGTTTTACTAGATCGAATGTGTCTACTAAGGTTGCTTCTATCTTATTAATGATTAATAAAGATGGATATATGAACATGTGAACTAATTAACAATAATTCAACAAAGTGATTATCAAGAACAAGTATTTTCTTACTCATATTAATGATTTGTTTAATTAGCTTCATGGTATTTTTGAGTTTTCTAAGATTGACTTGAGATATGTCTACTATCTATAACACCCTAGGTTTTTTAACCTTAGAAAATTTCCTGGATTTTTGGTTTCTGGACAAGTTACGACTAGGGGGAATGAGCCGCACACTAGGGTACGAGTGGTATAAGATAGGTCATATGCTGACCAGTGTTGGATGGGGGTTGAATTTTGTTCCTGAAATAGATATAACTTGAGTGGTACAAGTCATATTGGTGGATACGAGTTTTTGGGTTTGGTTCTTTCCTCTCTTAATCTTTGACCTGGAAACTTAAGTTGGATTTGAGTACGAGTATCTTACAATGAGCTGTAAGCCAAGGTACGAGTTATACCATGGACTCATATGGTGGATAGTGTTAAAACCTTTTTGATTCTATTCTGCTAGAGATACGGGTCAAGGGTACTAGTCATATACTTGGGTACGACTTGGTTTGTGTGAGTCGTACCTTGGACAGTGTTGGGTCCAATGTGGAGGCCTTGGGTATGAGTGGTGGGTATCGCTCGTATAGGTGCGTATGATTTGTATGGGGTAGTTGTACCCTATGACAGGATTTTTATGCAGTTTAAGAAAGGGCAATCTATACATTTCCCCACTTAACCTAATAAGTCCCCACAACTTTTAAATCATTTAGGAGGTTATTTTCCTAATTATTCTATTCATTAACACTTAAAAAACACTCTTTAATCCTCTTTAAAGTTCTTGGGCAAAGAAAGCTAGGGTTTCATCTTAAGGATTAATTTAAGGCTTTTGTTGGTGACTTTTGTCCATTATCTTCTCAATTAAGACATGTATTCTTCCCTCATTGTTAGTTCTAACTAAAGGCATGATTTTATACAATGTTTTAATGGCATGATTTATTGTATGGTTTTGGGTTTTCAAATATGTGTTGGGTTTTTGGTTATAATGGCTTGGTTATGGTTTTCCCATATTTTAATTGTGGTTTTGCATATTTTAATGGTGGTTTTGGATAATTGGTTGCATGGGAATGGTCACACGGTAATTGGTTTTAGTTTTGAAAATACTATGCCCCCAACATGTTTGATAAAATGCCTATGATAATGCTTTTACTATATTATTGTGTTTTTAATGGAACTATTGCATGGTTTGAACTTGGTAATGGAACTCTAAATGGTTTAAATGGTTTGGTAGTCATGGTTATGGTTAATTAAACATCCTCGTGGGTACAATAGAATCCCCCAAGTAAACATGCTGACAAATATCTTTGTGGGGTACAATGGAATCCCCCAAGCAAACATAATGGAATATTTGTGGGATACATGGGACTCCCCTAAGTTAACTTTGTAAATGGGTACACGGGAATCCCTTTACCTTAAAAGGTTTGGCTAAGGAAAATACTTGTAAGTTATAGTCGGTATGACAATACCACTATTAATAGCCTTGGTTAATAATAAATGGAGTAATGGGTTAGTTGGTTGGAAATGGTTTTAATTAGGCAATAATGACGGGGTATGATAGCTAACTGTGAAGGTAGGAGTTCAATGAATGAACACTAGAAACTAATATTTACCGACATAAGGGGTTGGTCATGGCAACCATATATGATACTATGAGATATGCAGGAATCCTCTAAGTATACTGTACATATGCATCATGGAGAGCTAGAGGTACTTGAGAATCCCTTAGTTTTATAGTATCTCCGGTTCATGTGGATACATACACCGGGGCCCGTTCAGGGGGTTACACTGGACCATATAGACCGTAGGTGGTTAAGGATGGCTAAGCTACACATACCCAAGTTAATGCTTTCAAATGCATGCTAAACCCGATTTTCTTTCCTGGCATGGTTATATATATATGTAAATGCATATGGTTTATTTACTTGGTTTTACTAGATAGCATTATTTTATCCATATCCTGAGTTCATTCTAGCATTCACCCGCTAACCCATCTTCGAGTGGCTGTATCCCCATGTGATGCAAGAACTGGCCATTTTGCTCCTCTGTATAGTGATTGGATTTCAGGATCAACTTTGGATTGAAGTGGTGAGATTCTATCTTGCTAGAAGGCTCCATTTCATGTTATGGATATTTTCATATACTTTTACCATATGATATTTTCATATACTTTGGTTATTTTATGGATATTGGTTTCGGATATGGTTAGGGGCATGTCCCAACTGAATATTAGTTTTCTTTTTGTTAGAGGATTTTATGGAACTACCATGGGTTAGTATGGGAGGGATCGGTATTGGTGTCAACCTTAGTAGTGGTACTGGAGTTAGGGCTGACACTGGTTGACTGTGTTATTGGTTGTTCCATCCTCTTTTATTTTAGAATTATATCTAATTATTATGGAACTCATATGGTTATGGTTTTGGATTATGGGTTGGTTTGCTATTGGTTATTGGTTTGTATTAGACGATTGGGCTCGTTTGGGTGGTCACAGTTATAGACCTATCTCAGAGTTTTATATTATACAATAACACTATCTTGTTATATGTTTGGAATCCATTGACTCAGGATATGCGTAGGTCAGTTAGGTTAGGTAACAGGGGTGGTCTCCGGTCCTTGTTGGACTTGGGATGCCCATTATAACAAGTCTCTACTTTGGTTCATGTCACCATCATTTATAGATTAGAGCTTTGAATGTTTTGACGATAGTTTTTTTGACATAGTATGGCTATTATGAGTTGTTGGTTATGTCTTTTAGACTGACTAATACTCGAATATTTATGGAATTGATGAAAAGGGTAATCTGGCTTTATCTTGTTTCCCTTGTGATTGTGTTTGTTGATGTTATTTTGGTTTATTTCTAGAATGAGGCTAAACATGTGAGACATTTGAGGGTTGCACCTCAGAGATTGAGATATAAGTAGTTTTATGCCAATGATGCCGCCCAAATTACACCTCCAATAAAAGTATAAAGTGGTCGTTGATTAAATTTATAACCCAACTAGGTTAGGGTCGATCCCATGATGAATAGGTTGAAATATATATATATATATATATATATATGTTTATCTATACAATTAGTGACTTCCAATAAAAGGTGAATTTGTGAACTTTAAATAGTAACAATTGTTGATTTCATTGGATTTGTAATTAATGAGAAAGAGGAACTAGAACTGTGCTTCCATAACTTCATAACTCTAGAGATTCATCACACTAGAGATCTCATGTGGTGCTTGACATATAGAATTAATAGTTTATGTTCATCTAAATGAATTTACGCCCCTATTAGATGACTACCCCTATTCACGAATTAATGTCTCATGAATTTTGCATTACTAACCCCTAATTAAATGGAGGTTGATCGATCCACATTTGATTATTAATTCCCTTCCCATCCATTACAACTTCTTTTGTTTCGAGTAAGGTTAAGGCAAGTTATAACATAGGCCAATGTCAGAAAGCAATCAAATCAAAGAGAATCATAATACCTTCCTAAACACCCATTGAGAATCAAATCATACTTTTACCATTACTTTGTTAATCTATCATGGTTTCCACAACCCCAGATGTGTTGTTTATATACTCATAATTATAAGAACACAATTTTAATTCTGAATATAAATCATAATTAGGAACTTACAAAGAAGAAGACGAATACCACAAATCTCACTTTGAATTAAAACCCTACATATCGATGTTAATACTTCAAAGAACAACAATATGCCTCAAAAGTATCAATAAATGTAAACTAAAACATTAAACCTATTAGGAGTATTTATAGACAAAAAGAAATCCTTTCCTAAAAAAAATAGGATTGCAAGGTCAGCAGTGGAATATAGGTGTCAAGTCATAGGGTCTGTCACCAACTCATTGTGTGTCTTCAAGCACTTATTGTCTTATACTTGGTTAACACTGGTGATAACTCATATGGTCAACCTACAGCTCGTAGGGTGACCCTTTGCCACTAGATCTATTTTTCAAACTCTCACATATTCATTATCTTCTACCTAGGACAGCTACTGGTAATGACTCATTATGACACCCCATGAGTCGTAGGGAGCTCTTGTTGGCACTAGGGAATATTGTCATCTTTTGGGACTTTTCACTGGTTGCTTAAGACAACTCCATGCAGTGTCTCATACCTAAAACTATGGGCTATAGACTTCTGTCATAGTGAGTTTATACTTCAACTTCACAAAGCCCAAAATTTACGCGTGTCACAACAACCGTGGCTATAAGTCATATCGTGACCTAACGACTCATAGAACTGTATCAGTTTCCATACTTGTGCACATTTTACATCCCTATTCCTTTACTCACTTTCAAACATTATTTCCTTCAAAACTACCACAAAGCATCATATTCATATAAATAAGCCCTTGACTTAGAATATTTTCCTCGCTTTAAACATCAAAATTGTTGTAAAACCATGACACATGAACATTCTCAACCTAGAACATTTGCATGACCTCAGGAAAATAAAACAACACAAAACTATGATGCTTAATCGAGAGAAACTTGTCACAACCTAACTTCTTAGATCATGATGGCGCCTACTATAACTCACCATTAGGCAATTCAACCCTGTAGTCCGAAATGGCTAGTAAAGGACTACCCAAATATATATTGAAAAGAATATAGAATAGATGAAATAAGGGAATCAAATACACAATAAAAATTACAAAATTTAGTGGTATTAGTACAAGATCTTCTAATACAATAAGAGTACAAAAGTGGAATAGATGAAATAAATTACACCAATACAACTTATCTCCGAATACAACATAGAGACAAATCTAGTACAAAGGAAGGAGGTAAGCAATACTCCAAATGTCAGGAGCTCACTCTAAGTCTCTAATCCAAGGCTACTCCACACGATGCACACATCAACGGAAATAATCCGTACTATGATCTACAGGTTGCATAAGTGTTGTGTAAGTATCAAACAAACGGTACTCGGTAGGCAATTGCCAACTGAGCTCCAAAGATAAAGAAGACACACATAACATATAAATTTTCACAATTAAAAAATTAGGTTAATGATGGAACTTTTCATGACGTACCTTGAAAAGTAATCCTATCACCCAACTTATACTGTAATAGCCCGAACTTTCTTTAAGTTAAATCTACTCTCCAGAAGAGTTAGTGATGACTTCCTAAATGATTAATGTTTATATTAGATATAATTTCCTAAATTTCTATATCATGTGGGAAATTGAATTATCTTTCCAACGATACCAATTTTGTCCAAATCCGGTATCGGAGTAAAATGTTATGAAAATTTTACAGAGAACTGTCGGAACTGCCCAGAAGCGATGGTCAGGCGATGGATCATCAAGATAGAGACGAAATGTCGCCCAAGAAATCGCGAATAAGGCAGTGAACCCATCTTCTGGCCAAGTGAAATGGTCAGGACCGACAGACCGTCGAGCGAGTAACGAACCATCGCCCAAATCATCACCACTTCCGATTAGAGATTTTTAAGCTATTTTTAAAAGGTTATTTGAGTCTTTTTCCACCCGTTTTAACCCCTAATTATGCCATACCAGAGTTCATTAGGGTTTCTCTCAAAGATCAATCCCCAAGAACAAGAAATCCTAGGTGTTTAATCCCAAGTCAAGAATTCAAGCTTTTCTCCACCTATATTCAAGAAATCATCCACCCAGGTATGTAAAGTGTTGATTCATGGGTTTCTTTCACCCATGAAGCTCAAGAATCCCATTTTAAACTCATGAATTGTAATTTCCATATGGTGAGTTGATTTTAATTATGTTGATGTGGTTGTATGAATCCCAAGTTAGAGTCTTTATGTATTTTTCATGAAATTATGCTAGTAAGTGGGTTGGAAACTTTTAAATTGAGTTAATTAAAGTAACCATGATGTATGAACTAGTGTATATGCCTAAGTCTAAGGTTGTGCATACAATGTGTTTGATAAATGCCCAAGATAATAAGAATCATGGTTTAGGACTCAATTATGACCAAATTGATGAACCCATGCTTTACCCTTATGTTCAAAATAACTTCCATGTTATTGTTATGCATTGAAATTATTTGATGGATTGTTTATGAGATTAGCCCTATGAAATTATGAAATGTTTATATGCATTCCTAGTCATGTACCAAACAATGATAATTAAGTGCCTCATGAAATTCCCCAATAATTTTATTATGGATTGTTGATTATGGTCGTGAGTCCAGGAAGTGTCATGTCTTGTCAATTTCATGGTATCGAGTCCTAGGGATACTTGTACCTGACAATTTAGCTATGTGCCTAGAGCCAGTGCTAGTTTTCAAGATACTCTCAGTCAAGCCATGTTCAGTAGAATTCAGTCAGTCTCATGACTCAGGAAAGCTCAGTAATCTCAGTAATCTTAGTCAGTTATCAGATCTCAGTAATATTCTATCATTCAATAGAACTCAGTGAACTCAGTCCAGTCAGTTTAGTATAATTAATTCAGTGTCTAATCAGATGGGAGTAGGATTCAGCATCGAGTGAGCCCAAGGATGAGAACTCACCTGCGAGTAGAGGGTATGATTCTTAGAAGCAATCCTTGCGCTCCAGAACTACGTAGCTAGCGTAGGTTGAGATATCTAACTTTTAGATGAGGGTTGATGAGGTGACCTAAACTGTTAGATGAGGGTCCCACTATTCTCCTTAGAGTACTTGTTAGATGAGAGATTACTTACAGCTTGTCCTTACCAATGGTGTGGTATTGACACCCTTCCAATTGGGGTTACAGATATAGATTGGACCCCAACTCAATTATATTATCTTATTTGGGGTATGTTAGTTAGATGATTACTTTCCACAATTGCAGTCTCAGTCTCAGTAATAGAACTCAGATAATTTTACAGAATTCAGGACTGTCACATATAGTCACCCAATTTAGTATAAAACTCAGCTAGTTCCATCAGAAATAGGATTGTCAGACACAGTCATTCAGATAATAGTATATAAGTTATATGAAACTTATGTTATCAGTATTCAGATTCAGTGATGTTATGATCTTAGTTACAGTTCAGGTATTCATGCATGTATTCTCAAGTTCATGTTATTCATTCAGTTAGTATTTTTTATGCATATAAACCCCTTTGAATTTATCTTACCTCACTTGCATACCAATATATTCAATTGTACAAACGCATTTATGCTATGGTGTTTTATACCATAGGTTCAGAAGTACGAGCTCCACTTGCATTCTTAGTAGATCATATGTTCAGCAGCCAGACTAGTAGTGAGTCCTTATCATTCGAGAATAGCATGATTATTTTATTACTTTATTATTTCAGTAGTTCGGAGTTAGTTGGGGACATGTCCCATTAACTCCACCGTTTTAGACATTTTAGAGGCTTCCAAACTATAGCATGTTCAAACAATTATTTTAGTTTTGTTTTGGTATTTATATACCGTATTTCCAAATGTTATATTTTATCAGATATTTGAACCTTATGGCCTTTCATCCATTTTCCATATTTATATAGTATATTATGCAGTGCCCAGTTATAGATATCAGTCAGGGGTCATCTTGTGGTCCTTCTAGGTCATGAGCACCGTGTAGCATTCCGGGTACTAGATTCGGGGTGTTACATATACAAAAGAGAAAAAAGACAAAATATCCCAAGGTAAGGCTTCTAGAATGAAACCGAACCATATAAGTAATCATAATAATGCGAAAATAACTTATCCAAAATACCAATCATGCCCAAAACCAGGTGCCAAATTTGAGAACTACTAATACAATTCGAGAGTCAAATACATCAGAAAATTAACCACAAAGAAATAATGTCTATCTTCGAATACTCATAAATACATAACTACTATAGAAAGATAAAGGAGAACTTCGAACACATGAATGTCTAACCGCTACCTTGGAAGCTCCAATAATTGCTCGAGTCAAGTAAGCTGAGGCGCACACGAGCTAGGACCTACACCAAAAAGGCGCAGTAGGCATAAGTACGATCTACTTGTACTCAGTAGGTATCATAGGCCGACCAGCAATGTAGTAAATAAAGCATACAAAATATACACTAAGGACACGTCACCTGCAATCAGAAAATATCCCAGAATGGTATCCCACACCTCTTGTACTAAGAGTTGTAATATATCTGTAACGCCCTAAATATGGTACCCGAAACGCTACATGATACTCATAATCCTCAAGGACCATAAGCTAACACGTGACTGATATCTATAATTGAGCCTTGAATAATAATGGCAATATCATAAATGTGGAAATATGAACTGAAAGGTCATAAGGTTCAATACTAATACTTAACTGAAAATATGGTCTAACAATACCACAACAACTGAAATAACAGTCTGAACATATTATAGTCTGCAAGCCTCTAAAATTGAACTGTCTGAATGAAGAGTTTATGGGACAATCCCCTAACTAACCCCATCTGCTAAAATAAACTGAGTACTAAAAGATTGAAATAATCAAATAATAACATCCTCGAATGATGAGGACTCACTGCTGATTCTGACTGCTGAAATTGGAATGCTATTGATACTCTAGAGTGCATGCTTCTGAACCAATGGTATGAAACACCATAGCGCAAATGCATCAGTACAATTGAATGTACTGGTATGCAAGTGAGGTAGGCTGAATGCAATAGTTCATATGCATGAACAATACTAACTGACTGAATAACATGAACGTGAGAATACATGCATGAATATGTAACTGTATCTGAGATCGTGATAACACTGACTCATGAATTCTCATAACATGGATTTACTGATATCTGGGTACTAGTACTGGGATACTGGAAGACTAAGTCTATTGAGTACTGAGGAACTGATGTCATATTACTAATGAAGGAATGACTGTTTCTGATAGTTCTGATTATGAAAAACTGGTTTGATTGACTGTATTTGACAGTCATAAAATCTGAATACTGGTAACATGAATTTTGTATAATTAATATACTATTAACTAGGCGACAGTGTCAGATAGTCCTAATTCTAATGGAACTACCTGAGTTCCGTACTAAGCAGAGCGACTGTATCTGACAGTCCTGAAACTGTAGCACTGAACTAAGTTTTATTACTGAGACTGGATTCAAAACTGAAAATGTGGGAGGTAATCATCTGACCGACATGCCCTAAAACTGAACTAGTGAGTAACCCTAGCTGGAAGGGTGTCAGTACCGTGCCACAGGTAAAGACAAGCTGTGAGTAAATCCTCTATGACAGGGAGCTCTTTCATCAACCCCTTCTAGTAGGAAAAACTCAAATGAGGTGTCTAATTCCTAAACTCATAGGGTAAATCTCAACCTACGCTGGCTATGTAGTTTTGGAATTTAAGGATTGCTTCTAAGGATCACACCCTTTACTGGATAACAGGTGAGTCCCTATCCTTGGGTTCACTCGGTGCTGAATCCTACTCCCAACTGAAGAGACACTGAACTAATTTAAACTTAACTAAACTATTACTGATAGTATCTTTTAGTTGATTTGAACAGAGTTCACTAAATTCCATTGACTGACGGAATACTACTGAGATCTAATAACTAACTGAGATTACTAAGATTACTGAGTTTTCCTAAGTCATGTAACTAACTGAATTCTAATGATCATAGATTGAATGGGAGTATCATGAAAACTGACACTGGCTTTAGGCACATAGCTAAATTATCGGGTACAAGTACCCTCGGGACTTAATAGCATGAAACTGACAAGACTTGACACTTCATGAACACATAACCAATATCAACAATTCATAATACAATAAGTTGGGGATTTCATGAAACATATGGTTGTCATAATGTTGTACTTGGATGGAATTGCAACTAGAGATGTCATACTTTCATCAACCTAATCCCATGCACATTCCATCAAATACTCATAATGTACACAATATAATAGAAGTTAGTCTTGGTCATAAGGGTAAAACATGTATTTATTATTTGAGTCTCAATTGAGCTATAATATCCAATTTCTATCCTCCTAGACATTTTGTCAAACACCCTACATGCAAAACTTCGGGCATAGGTAAAATCATCAAATTATACTTTATAAACAACTCAATACATGGATTTCATCTTGTATGCTAAAATAGTTTCATGAAAAACAATAAAGATTCCAACTTGGGTATCATAAAACAAGATAAACATGGTTACAATCAACCGACAACATAAATATCATGTTTTATAATTTGAAAGAGGTTTCTTGGACTTCATGGATGAAAGGAATCCATATATCAACACTTGACATACCTTAGTTCCTGATTTTACAAAGATTGACGGAGAGATTCTTGAATTTAAGTATTGAATTTGAATCCTTAATTGAAAAACCTAACTTGTTCTTGAGAGAAACTTGAGAGAAACTCTATATTCTTGGTAAAATATGGCTGAATCATGTGTTACTAGGTTTATCTAAGGATAGAAAATTTATCATTTTTCCCTTAAAAATATGGATATTTAATGACTAGAAATTGGGTACCAACGCTACAAGTGATGCAGCATGTTGATGTCTGCGATGCAATACTCGACGCGTCGCGCTATGGTCGCATCGAGCCTTATAAGTTTTAGCTCTGGAAGCTTGCACAAATGTTGACCAATGCGATTGGCGATGCGGCCCGCCAAGATCGCATTGGTCCACTATTTTAGAACTCCAAACATGATCTAAACGTGTTCCAAAAAATCTAAAACTTTTTCGGGAACACCTATTGACCTTCCTGATCATAAAATAATAAAAATACGGACCATTAAAGGATGTTAAGGTGGTGAAATGAGATTGCCAACTTTTGAAGGCCAATAATAGGCTAAGTGTGGGAACCTAGCTTGAATTTTCTAAGTCTGGGACCCCTTGACAAGCTTAAAGGATAGAATTAAGCTTTGCGATTTTACGAGGTTTTACAATATCTCCCCCTTGAGAACATTTATCCTCGAATGAGACTGACTGAGAGGGGAGAAAAGATAAACTGACATACATACTGAACATGAACAACTGGAACATGATTTAATGACTGACATGTCCGATAAATTGAATGTATCATACTGAACATGCATATCTGATGCATGGTTAACTTATTCATGAATGCATGACTAAATATACAATGGTAATTGATACCAAGTTTATCATGGAAATTTGAGCATGAAATTGGATAAGTTCAAGGGATACTGTTTCCTTAAATTAAAAATGCTAATGAGCCAGAAATTAATTACTAGATATGCATGAGAAGAAAGACGTGAACATAACTGAGTTTAGAACATGATACATGAGTTGGATATCATGATTTGAACTGAGTACCTTGAATACACAGCTTACGGATGATGTCGGAGTTTGAGCGTCAACTCATGAGTACTCCTTACCCCAAACTGGATTCATTACAAAAAAAGAGAGCGACACGTTTATATCATGAAGGTTCGGAGAATTATAGTGTATCTCCCTCTTGGGACAATAGCTCCCTCAAAGAATACTGATTTTGCTGAGATACTGAGGAAAACTAGGGTGATGCATAAGGCACCTACGAACTAAATTGTGGCTAGATATCTAGGATCTGAAGCTAAGACAAAGTGATTAGACCTTACGTACTACAATTGAGACTACTGAAAAGATTTACATAGGTGTTGAGAATGAATGCATAAATATATACTAATTTTATATGATTAACTGAATAACTTATATCTGAATACTGGACATGTAAGATTGAATTGTACTTTGTCTGGATAGCTAGACTGAGACTATAGGGCATTATACATAGGAGGTAATAACTAATTGGGTAACATAAGGTAACTGAGCATGAGTGAGGGAAAACAATATTACCTTAGGAACACAAGACCAGGCGTATAATAATGATTCAGAAATATTTTGTAAATTGAGGTACTGTAATACTAATAATTGAGTAACTGATGGCCATATGCTATGGTCGGGTAATCTTAAAACTGGATTGAGTTTCTGATCTGACTACTGGACTAGGACTGGGACTGAGATTATAGCTAAGACGGTAATTAAGACTGTAATCGTAACTAAGACTGTAACTGATACTGAATGTTGGTTTTCTATAACTGAGGGTTAGACTGGTACGGGAGTATAGAATTCTGATGGCTAAGTAACTAATAGCTGAAATCCATAGTTCTGTAGGACTATCTGAGTCCTTTACTGAATATTAATTACTAAACTGACACTGAGATAGGAATGGGTCAGGAATCTTCCCTTGTGTATTTCCTACACATACTGGTAGTACAATTGGAACCTAAATGCCTAACTTTCAAAGATTTCATAATTGGACAGTTCCTGTATACCTATCGGGCTATGTTAGACTGACTCACTGGGGTGGGGAATGGAAAAAGGTCCTATTAACATTTGTTCTGACCTTAAAGTAGACTGTTATGCAAAGAGTTACAAATGAAAAATGAAGCTCTTGAATCTGAAGAAACTTGAACATGTAAATGAGGGATCTGTAACATACCAGTGGCTGCATCAGGAGGACTTTCCTGATCCTACCTGGACTGAAGTATATAGAGTCTGTTTGGGCGTTGCCCAGTGATAGCGCTGGAATTGGCACCCTGCTGATTCAAGGGACCAGACTGAGTTGAAGGATGATCGTGCTTACTTTTAGGGCCAGGCCTAGGACAATCTCAAACCTTGTGACCTGTCTCACCATATCTGAAACACACATCACTACTGGCTCTACATATACCCTTGATGCTTACCACACTCTTCACAAAGTGGATGAGTAAAAATCCTACCCTCATACCCTGGGCCTTAGAGCCTGGTGCCCCATCCCTAGGGTTATTTCTAAACTTTGGTACTAGTTTACTAGCTGAAGATGGAACTGGGGCTGAAAACTTCTGTCTATGCTGAGAACGGTTACCACCCTATGATCCTGGCTGAGAAAAACTATAACTATCAATTCTGGCCCTCTTATTTTCCCTCTCCTTCTTCTTAAGTTTCTCAATCTTTTGAGCATAGACCATAAGCCTAGATATGTCCATCTCCTTAATCAACATCACAGTCCTGAACTCTTTAACTACTCTACCCAATATCCCAGACACAAACTTATTTATTCTAGATTTTCAGTCTGCTACTACATGAGGAGCGTACCTGGATAAATGAGTGAACTTGAGGGAGTATTTTTTTTACGCTCATGATACCTTGTATGAGGTTGATGAACGCTAATACCTTGGCTTCTTTCTACTCTAGGGGGTAAGAATCAACCTAAGAAAGCCATTGCAAACTCTTCCCATTCTAAGGGCTCTGCATCTGCACCCCTGTCTACCTTCCACTACTTAAACCACGTATGGGCTACATCTTATAGCTGATAGGCATCTAACTCTGCACTCTCACCGGAAGTCACTCCCATGATATCTGTCACTTTCTAAACTAGGTCGAGGAACTCTTGTGGATTCTCTTCAGACTTTGAATCGGAGAATAGCGGAGGATTCATTCGGGTGAAGTCCCGAATCCTGGATGCACCTGAATTGGCCACTGGGATGGCCAGAACAGCAGTTGGCCGGTCATTCTGAGCTGTGACTAAATTGGCTAGAATAGTGAATGTAGTTCAGAATTCTGTATGGGAAACATATTCGTCCAGGGGATCTGCCTAAACGGGCTGATGTGTTGATTGATTATCGGTTCTCCTTTTTGCTAGCCCCTTTGGGAGGCATGTTCTACAAATGAAAGGAAGAACGGATTAGACTGGGATTTAAATTTGAGCTCATGCTCACTGGCATGACATGAATACTGAAAGAAGGGAAACTGTTCCTAAAACATCTCATAGCCTCCTACACATAAGTGTGGTGCACAACACACCCATGTATAAGACTCTACTAGATGCAGCTTTTCAGACTTCCTAGGACGTTGTTAAACCTTAGGCTCTGATACAAAGTTTATAATGCCTCGAATCTGATACTCGGAACACAACACAATGCTCATAATCCCAGAGGACCATAAGCTAACCCAACACTGATATATCCGTAACTAAGCCCTAAATAATAATGGCAATATCATAAATACGGAAATATGAATTGAAAGGCCATAAGGTTCAATACTGATACATATCTAAAAAAAGGGTATACATTACTACAACAACTAAAATAACTGTCTGAACGCGTTGTAGTCTGCAAGCCTCTAAAACTGAACTGTCTGAATAAAGAGTTGATGGGACAATCCCCCAACTAACCCCATCTGCTAAAATAAACTAAGTACTGAAAGAATGAAATAATCAAATAATAACATCCTCAAATAATAAGGAATTACTGTTGACTCTAACTATTGAAACTGGAATGCTACTGATACTCTGGAGTATGTGCTTCTAAACCTATGGTATGAAACACCATAGCACAAATATGTCAATACGATTGAATGTACTGGTATGCAAGTGAGGTAGGCTAAATGCAATGGTTCATATGTATGAACAATACTAACTGACTGAATAACATGAATGTGAGAATACATGCATGAATACGTAATTGTATCTGATGTCGTGATAACACTGACTCATGAATTTTGATAACGTGGATTTACTAATATCTAGGTACTACTACTGGGATACTGAAAGACTAAGTATATTGAGTACTAAGGAACTAATGTCATATTACTGATAAAGGAATGACTATTTCTGACAGTTCTGATTATGAAGAACTGGTCTGATTGACTGTATCTGACAGTCCTAAAATTTGAATATTGGTAACATGAATTTCATATAATTAATATACTATTAACTGGGTGACTATTTTTGACAGTCCTGATTTTGATGGAACTAGCTGAGTTTCATAATGAGCTAAGCGACTGTATCTAACAGTCCTAAAACTATAGAACTGAACTGAGTTCTATTACTGAGACTGGATCCGAAACTGAGACTATAGGAGGTAATCATCTAACCGACATGCCCCGAAATTGAACTGGTAGGGTCAAACCTATAATCCCAGTTGGAAGGGTGTCAGTACCATGCCACGGGTAAAGACAAGTGGTGAGTAAACCCTCTCTAGCAAGCAGCTCTTTCGTCAACTTGTTCTAGTAGGAAAAACTCAAATGAGGCTTCTAATCCCTAAACTTATAGGGTACATCAAAACCTATACTGGCTACATAGTTCTGGAATACAAGTATTGCTTCTAAGAATCACATCCTCTACTGGCTAACAGGTGAGTCCCTATCCTTGGGTTCACTCGGTTCTGAATCCTACTCCCAACTGAAGAGACATTGAACTAATTTAAACATAACTGAACTGTTACTGATAGTATCTTTTAGATGATTTTAACAGAGTTCACTAAATTCCGTTAACTGAAAGAATACTACTGAGATCGGATAACTGATTGAGATTACTAAGTTTAGCTTAGTCATATAACTGACTGAATTCTAATGATCATGGCTAGAATGGAAGTATCGTGAAAACTGACACTGGCTCTAGGCACACAGCTAAATTATCGGGTACAAGTACCCCTAGGACTCGATAGTATGAAACTAATAAGACTTGACACTTCGTGAACACATAACCAATATCAACAATTCATAATACAATAAGTTGGGGATTTCATGAAACACATAGTTGTCATAATGTTGTACATGGATGGAATTACAAAAAGACATGTCATACTTTCATCAACCTAATCCCATGAAAATTCCATTAAATACTCATAATCCAAACAATATCATGGAAGTTAGTCTTAGTCATAAGGGTAAAGCATGCATTTATTATTTGAGTCACAATTGAGCTATAATACCCAATTTCTATCCTCCTAGCCATTTTGTCAAACATCCCACATGCACAACTTTGGGCATAGGTGAAATCATCAAATTAAACATTTTAAACAACTCAATTCATGGATTTCATCTTGCATGCTAACGTAGTTTCATGAAAACACATAAAGATTCATACTTGGGAATCATACAATAAGATAAACATGGTTACAAACAACCCACAACATAAATATCATGTTTTATAATTTGAAAGAGGGTTCTTGGACTTCATGGATGAAAGAAATCCAAAAATCAACACTTGACATACCTTAGTTCCTGATTTTACAAAGATTGACGGAGAGATTCTTGATTTTGAGTATTGAATTTGAATCCTTAATTGAAAACCCTAACTTGTTCTTAAGAGAAACTTAAAAAAAACTCTATATTTTGGGTGAAATATGGATGAATCACGTGTTATGGGTTTATCTTAGGATGGGAAATTGACCCTTTTTCTCATAAAAATATGGATATTTAATGACTAAAAATTGGGTACCGACGCTACAAGCGATGAGGTGCATTGATGTCTGCAATGCGATACTCGATGCGTCGCCCTATGATCTCATCGAGCCTCAAAAGTTTTGGCTCTGGAAGCCTGCGCAAATGTTGACCAACGCAATTGGCGATGCGGCGTGCCATGATCGCGTTGGTCCGTTATTTTGGGACTCCGAACATGATCTAAACGTGTTCTAAAAAATTCAAAACTTGTCCGAAAACAACTATTGACCAACCATTAAAGGATGTTAAGGTGCCAAAATGAGATTGCAAACTTTTAAAGGCCAATAATAGGCTAAGTCTGGGAACCTAGCTAGAATTTTCTAAGTCTGGGACCCCTTGACAAGCTTAAAGGACTAAATTAAGATTTAGGATTTTATGTGGTCTTACAATATCTCCCCCTTGAGAACTTTCATCCTCGAATAAGACTAACTGAGAGGGGAGAAAAGATAAACTGACGTACATACTAAACATGAACAACTGGAACATGATTCCATGACTGACATGACTGATAAACTGAATGTATCATACTTAACATGCATATCTGATGCATGGTTAACTGGTTTATGAATGCATGACTGAATATACAATGGTAATTGATACCAAATTTATCATGTAAATCTAAGCATGAAACTGGATAAGTTCAAAGGAGATTGTTTCCTTAAATTAAAAATGCTAATGAGCCTAAAATTAATTACTAGATATGCACGAGAAAAAACACGTGAACATAACTGAGTCTGGAAGGTGATACATGAGTTAGATATCATGATTAGAACGGAGTACCTTGAATACGTGGCTTACGGCTGAGGTCAGAGTTTGAGGGAGGGTCAACTCATAAGTACTCCTTACCCTAAATTAGATTTATTACGAAAAAAGAACGACACGTTTATGTCATGAAGGTTTGAACAATTATAGTGAATCTCCCCGTTAGGACACTAGGTCCTCAAAAAATACTAATTTTGATGAGATACTGAGGAAAACTAGGGCGATGCACAAGGCACCTACGAACTGAATCTCGGCTAGATATCTGGGATCTAAGATAAAGTGATTAGATCTTATGCATTACAATTGAAACTACTAAAAAGATTTACATGGGTGCTGAGCACGAATGCATAAATATATACTAACATTATTTGATTAACTAAATAACTTATATCTGAATACTGGATAATATACATGAGGAGCATACCTGGATAAATGAGTGAACTTAAGGAAGTATTTTTTTACGCTCATGCTACCTTGTCTGAGGTTGATGAACTCTAACACTTTGGCTTCTTTCTGCTTTAGTGGAAAGAATCTACCTAAGAAAGTCATAGCAAACTCTTCCCATTTTATGGGCTCTGCATCTACACCCCTATCTACCTTTCACTGCTTAAACCACGTATGGGCTATATCTTGTAGCTAATAGGCAGCTAACTCTGCACTTTCATCGAAAGTCACTCCCACGATATCTGGGAATTTCAGAACCTGGTTGAGGAACTCTTGTAGATTCTCTTCCGACTTAGAACCGGAGAATAGGGGAGGATTCATTTGGGTGAAGTCCCAAATCCTGGCTTCAGTTGAATTGGACACTGGGTTAGCCAGAACAGTAGTTAACCAGTCATTTTGAGCTATGACTGAATTGGCTAGAATAGTGAATGTAAGTCTGAATTCTGCATGGGAAACATGTTCGTCAAGGGGATCTGCCTGAACAGGCTAAGGTGTTGACTAATTACTGGTTCTCCTTTCGCTAGCCCCTTTGGGAGGCATGTTCGGTAAATTAAAGGAAGAGTAGATTAGACTGGGTGTTAAATTTGAGCTCACACTCACTTGCACGACATGAGTACTTAAAGAAGGGAAACTGTTCCTAAAACATCTCATAGCCTTCTATACATAAGTGTGGTGCACAACACACCCATGTACAAAACTCTACTAGATGCGGCTTTTCAGACTTCCTAGGACGCTGTTGAACCTTAGGTTATGATACCAAGTTTGTAATGCCCCGAATCTGATACTCAGAACACTACACAATGCTCATAATCCTGAAGGACCATAAGCTAACCCATGACTGATATCTATAACTAAGCCCTGAATAATAATGGCAATATCTTAAATGCGAAAACATGAACTGAAAGTCCATAAGGTTCAATAGTGATATATAACTGAAAAATGGTATAACAATACCACAACAACTGAAATATCTATCTGAATATGTTGTTGTCTGCAAACCTCTAAAACTGAACTGTCTGAATAAAGAGTTGATGGGAAAATCCCCCAACTAACCCCATCTGCTAAAATAAACTAAGTACTTAAAGAATGAAATAATAAGATAATAAAATCCTCGAATGATGAGGACTCACTGCTGACTCTGACTGCTGAAACTGGAATGCTACTGATACTCTGGAGCGCGTGCTTCTGAACCTATGATATAAAACACCATAGCGCAAATACGTCAGTATGATTGAATGTACTGGTATACAAGTGAGGTAGGCTAAATACAATAGTTTCATATGAATGAACAATACTAACTGACTGAATAACAAGAATGTGAGAATACATGCATGAATACGTAACTGTATCTGAGATCCTGATAATACTGACTCATGAATTCTAATAACGTGGATTTACTAATATCTGGATACTAGTACTGGGATACTAAAAGACTAAGTCTATTGAGTACCTGAGGAACTGATGTCATATTACTGAGTAAAGAAATGATTGTTTTTGATAGTTCTGATTATGAAGAACTGGTCTGATTGACTGTATCTAATTGTCCTAAAATCTGAATACTGGTAACATGAATTTCGTATAATTAATATACAATTAACTGGGTGACTGTGTCTGACAGTCCTAATTCTGATGGAACTAGCTGAGTTCCGTACTGAGCTAAACGACTGTATCTGACAGTCCTAAAACTGTAGATCTAAACTGAGTTTTATTATTGTAACTGGATCCAAAACTAAGACTATGGGAGGTAATCATCTAACCGGCATGACCCAAAACTGAACAGGTGGGGTCCAACCTGTAACCCCAGCTGGAAGGGTGTCAGTACCATGCCACGGGTAAAGACAAGTTGTGAGTAAACCCTCTCTAACAGGGAGCTCTTCCATCAACCCCTTCAAGTAGGAAAAACTCAAATGAAGTTTCTAATCTTTAAACTCGTAGGGTACATCAAAACCTACACTGGCTACGTAGTTCTGGAATGCAAGGGTTGCTTCTAAGGATCACACCCTCTACTAGCTAACGGGTGATTCCCCATCCTTGGGTTTACTAGGTGCTGAATCCTAATCCCAACTGAAGAGACACTAAACTGATTTAAACTTAACTAAACATTTACTGATAGTATCTTTTAGCTGATTTGAATAGAGCTCACTAAATTCTGATGATTGACGGAATACTACTGAGATCGGATAAGTGACTGAGATTACTGAGTTTTCCTGAGTCATGTAACTGACTAGATTCTAATGATCATGGCTTGAATGGGAGTATCGTGAAAACTAACACTAGCTCTAGGCACACAGCTAAATTGTCGGGTATAAGTACCCCCAGGACTCGATAGTATGAAACTGACAAGACACTTCGTGAACACATAACCAATATCAACAATTCATAATATAATAAGTTGGGGATTTCATGAAACACATGGTTGTCATAATGTTGTACATGGATGGAATTACAAATAGACATGTCATACTTTCATCAACCTAATCCCATGAACATTCCATCGAATACTCATAATGCACACAATATCATGGAAGTCAGTCTTGGTTATAAGGGTACAACATGCATTTATTATTTGAGTCACAATTGAGCTATAATACCAATTTTCTATACTCCTAGCCATTTTGTCAAACACCCTACATGCACAACTTCGGGCATAGGTGAAATCATCAAATTACACATTATAAACAACTTAATTCATGGATTTCATTTAGCATGCTAACGTAGTTTCATGAAAACACATAAAGATTCCAACTTGGGAATCATACAACAAGATAAACATGGTTACAAACAACCCACAACATAAATATCATGTTTTATAATTTGAAAGAGGGTTCTTGGACTTCATGGATGAAAGGAATCCATAAATCAATACTTGATATACCTTAGTTCCTGATTTTACAAAGATTGACAGAGAGATTCTTGTATTTGAGTATTGAATTTGAATCCTTAATTGAAAATCGTAACTTGTTCTTGAGATAAACTTGAGAGAAACTCTATATTTTGGGTGAAATTTTGCTGAATCACGTGTTATTGGGTTTATCTAAGGATGGGAAATTGACCCCTTTTCCCTTAAAAATGCGGACATTAAATGACTAAAAACTGGGTGCCGACGCTACAAGCGATGCTGTGTGTTGATGGCTGCGACGCGATACTCGGCGGCGTGTCATGCCATGATCATGTTGAGCCTCAGAAGTTTTGGCTCTGTCAGTCTGCACAAATGTTGGCCAACACGATTGGCAATGTGGTGCGCCATGATCGCGTTGGTCCACTGTTTTGGGACTCCGAACATGATCTAAACGTGTTCCAAAAAATTCTAAACTTGTTCGGGAACCCCTATTGACCTTCTTGATCGTGAACTAATAAAAATACAGACCATTAAAGGACGTTAAGGTGGTGAAATGAGATTGCCAACTTTTGAAGGCCAATAATAGGCTAAGTCTGGGAACCTAGCTAAAATTTTCTTAGTCTGGGACCCCTTGACAAGCTTAAAGGACTGAATTAAGCTTTAGGATTTTACGGGGTCTTACAATATCACATATAGTACAACAACAAACTATGATATTAAATGCAAGTGTACATTATGTCATATATAAATAGAACAAGGGAGAACATGCAGATACAAGATCATCAAATACAAGTAAAAAAAGATAAGACAAATACATAGATGACAAGTCAATATGGCAGTACAACATATCATAAACACAATAAAGTAAGTACAATGTATATGATTATGATGATGATGATGCACGAGTTTGTCGCACAACCTCCAGGATCATCACACAATTCTTGTATACACCTACGGAGCTAAAACTTTTCGACGTTGGACCTATGGAGGTTTCGTCAACCTGAATACAATCCACATATATCATAACTTCTTTCAGGCACATCCCTCAGAAAGCTGTTATCAGGTATTTCCAGTGTTTCTCAGATGTTATCATAGTGGTACCAATGTTTCATGAATGAGTATGATATAAAGATGTAATGCTCACAACCAATCACAATGAGTATTTCCATAACCAACTACATTATATATTTTCACAACCAACCTCATGATATATTTCCACAACCAACCACAATGATACATTTCCACAACCACATGAGTCAATATCCACTCATTATTTTCATTTCATCCATGAATTTTCACATATCTCATATGCCAATGAAGTATGAATATAATCACAATACACTAATGGTACCATATTAAGCATAACAACACAATACAATTATTCAAATGTATTCAAGGCTATCAATGTCGCATAGGACGCCACATGATCACACATATAACATAATATCTCAATTCGAACAGATACATCACACATAGGATCCCACACGGGAACAACACATAGATAGATATTTTTCATGATTAGTTCTTACCCTGAACATGCATTGTGTACCATCATTTACTACCCAACCCAATCTGAAAAAGTTAAGCCATAACCTACCTCAAAAATCGAAACTGGTCTGCTACACTTCAAACCCACACCCTTACTTTCCACGAATGATCCTGAACTCTACTAAAATATCGAATACAAAATCTATGCATCCAAACAAAATTAATGACACTCATATCGACTACTTTTGGATCGGGGTCAAAACGGATCCCCGAAATAGGTTTTTGAAAAAGAAGAGCAAAATCAGAACCTTACTTTAAAAACATGTTCGCCATATTTTTCGGAATCTACAACTAAAACCCCAAGTTGAATCGAGTCAAAACGAGGTTCAAATTGAAGAAAAATTACTTTTGAGTTTTACCGGGTAAAATCTTTGAAATTTGGGTTAAAATCAAGAATCGAAGTTGTTTTGAAGGATAAATTGATGAAAAACTAGTAATTACAAGATAAAAACATTATTCAAGTGAAAAAAGTGAAATTGAGGTTTAAAATCAAGCCCTGAGATTTTTGGGGTTTTGAAAAATTTATCAAGAAATTATTAAGAAAAGGGTGAATTTTTATCTTAAATCCATAATAAAACCAAGAAATAGATGTTAATCTAGCTTCCCAAACTCCCACAAACTTTGCTTTTAAGGTCTCACACTATTTTAGGGTTTATCTCTCAAAACAAAAAATAAAAAATGAGCAAAATAGGCTCAAAAACTGGTATAAATAGTGCAGATTTTTCTGCACAACTTTTGCAAAAACTGTTTTTTTAAGTCCAATCCGAACTTCGATGGGGTGTCCGAAATTCATTCGGAGTCTGATATATCAAAAAGAACTATGCAACCACACTAAATTTGATATTTTGAATGCGATGGTGATATCAGATTTTCACAAAAAATATCATTTTTACAAAGTTGACCCCCAAAACCCAAAATCATAATTTTTCAAATCGAGGGTCGAAATGAGATTTAGAAGCTGTAAAATCATACCAAATATGCTAACATCGTAAAATCGATATTTTGAATCTGCTAGCAAAGTCGGATTTTCCATCCGAGGTCATTTCGATCAAATGTGGATCCCACACCCATATTTTCAATTTTCCAACTTTCCGATCAATAGATCGAAATGAGCTCAGGTGCACCGGCACCCGAACCAAAGTTCTACCTAACCTAAAATCAATATTCCAGAGTTGCTGGCGCAGTCTGTTCGGTCATCCATTGCACGGATCAAAAGATATCCCATAATTCTAAAATAAGGCTCTCGAAGTCATCAAAAACCACAATATCACATAAATGGTATCAAAATGCATTGAAAATCATGCCAATCACTCCCACACCCCAGAAATATCATAATGCAACTACGGGGAGGGGTAAAATAGTCAAATCACACAAAAATCACAAATTTCACGTATTTTATCAAATTTTAAGTCGTTACATCATCCACCACTAAAAATCTAGTTCATCTTCAAACTAAGGCAAAGAAATACTTGAATCAATGAAGAGTTGAGGATAAGCACTACGCATATCACACTCAACCTCACAAGTAGCCTCATCTACAGGTCGATATCGCCACTAAACCTTAACCACAGGAATAACTCTAAAGCGCAACTGCCTAACATCCCTAAACAAAATGGAAACCGGCTACTCAAGAAAGGAGAACCGCTTATTTAACTTAACTGACTCCCAATGAATACATGAGACTCATTAGGAATATAGTGACGTAGCATGGAAACATGAAAAACTAGATAAACAACTGATAAATCAGGGTGCAAAGCCAACTCATAAGCCATATCACCAACAGTCTGAAAATTTCAAATGGACTAATATACTTGGGGCTAAGCTTGCCCCTCTTCTCAAACCTCATCACACCCTTCATAGGTGAAACTCAAAGGAAAACACGATCACCAACACCAAATCTCAAGGCATAAATTCTATGATCAGTATAACACTTCTACCTACTCTAAGCTTCTCGAAGTCTATCTTGAATGATCCAAACTCTAACCAAAGACTCATGAAGCAAGTCTGTACCTCGAGGTCTCACCTCTGAAACATCAAACCAACCCACTGGCGAGGGATAATACCTACCATAAAATGCCTCAAAAAGAGCCATATCAATAATAGAATGGTAGCTATTATTATATGCAAACTTCGCTAAATCTAAAACATGCTCCCACTGGCCACCGAAATCCATCATGCATGCGCGGAGCATCCTCCAAAACTTGGATAGTCTGCTTTGACTGGCCATCAGTCTAGGGGTAAAATGTTGTGCTAAGATCAACCCAAGAACCCAACTCATCCTGAAAAGTTTTCCAAAAGTGAGATTTGAACACTGGACCTCGATCTAAAATAATGGACACCGGCACACCATGATGGCGCACAATCTCACGAATGTAGATACGGGACAACCTCTCAACAGCGAATAAGACTTGAACTAAAATAAAATAAGCTGACTTGGTCAATCAATCCATGATGCCCCAAACACCGTCACAACTATGAGATGTACAAGGCTCACCAGTACAAAGTCCATAGTGATCCATTCCCACTTCCAGTTAGGAATGGGTAACCTCTGAAGCAACCCATCAGGCCTCACATGCTCATCCTTCACCTGCTGATAGCATAGGCAACGAGCCACAAAATCCTCCATTCTTGCCTCACACCACCCCACCAGTAGTGTTGCATCAAATCATGATACATCTTAGTCACACCTGAATGGATGGAATATCTGGAACAATGGGCCTCCTCCAAGATCAACCTAATCTAATCACCCACTCTCGATATACAAACTCAGCCCTCAATCCTCAAAACTCCATTTGAATCAAGTGAGGCTTCTTTAGCCTCCCCACTCAACATCTTATCTTGAATCAACCTCAATCCAACATTGTCAAACTGATGACCTCGAATCTTCTCCATCAAAGAAAATCTAGCCTCTATAAATGCCAAAATATTCCCAGGTGTCAAAATATCAAGTCTAAACATCTGGTTAGCTAAACACTGAACCTCTAAATCCAAAAGCCTCTGTTGGGTTAAAAGATGTGCCAAGTCATGTTAGTCAACTTTTGGCTCAAGGCATCCGTAACCACATTAGCCTTGCCCGAATGATAGAGAATATTTAAGTAATAATCCTTAAGCAACTCAAGCCAACGGCACTGCCTTATATTGAGATCTCATTGGGTGAAGAAACACTGAAGGATACGATGATTTGAGAATATCTTACAATGAACTTTATAGTAGTGCCTCCACAACTTCAAGGCAAACACAACTACGCACAACTCAAAATCATAGGTAGGATAATTCCTCTCATGAGGCTTTAATTGATAAGATGCATAAGCAATTACCTTGCCCTCCTGCATAAAAACAACACCTAACCCAACTCCTGAAGCATCACAAAAGATGATAAAACCCACGCCCTCCTTAGGCAAAGTCAAGATAGGAGTTAACATCAACAAATCCTTGAGCTTTTTAAAGCTCACCTCACAAGTATATACTACTGAAAAGAAATATTATTTTGGGTCAACTTGGTCAATGGGACTGCAATGGATGAAAAACCCTCAACAAAATACCGATAATAACCTGCCAAGCCAACAAAACTCTTAATCTCACTGGGCGAAGTAGGTCTAGCCCAATCACGAACCGCTGCAACCTTGGTTAGATCAACCATAATGCTTCTTTTGTCACCACATGATCCAAGAAAGAAATAGACTCCAACCAAAACTTACACTTAGAGAACTTAGTATACAACTTCTCATCCCTCAATCTCTAAAATACAATCTGCAAATACTCCTCATGCTCAACCTTACTCTTTGAATACACCAAGATATCATCTATAAATACAATAATAAATGAGTGCATATATGGTTAGAACACCTGATTCATCAACTCCATGAATGTGTTAGGGGCATTGGTCAACCCAAAGGACATGACCAATAACTCACAATGACCATATTGAGTCCAAAAAGCTGTCTTTGGAATATTCGAAGCTCTAATCCTTAATTGGTGATAATCGAACCTCAAATCAATCTTTAAAAACACCGCAGCACCCTGAAGCTGATTAAATAAATCATCAATGCGAGAAAGAGGATACTTATTCTTAGCCATCACCTTATTCAACTGTCGATAATCAATACACATCCACATAGACCTATTTTTTTCTTCACAAACAAGACAACCGTAACCCAAAGTGAAACACTAGGTCGGATAAATCCCTTATCTAATAACTCCTACAACTGATCCTTCAGTTTCTTCAACTCTACCGTGTCTATCCTATAAGGAGAATAGAAATAGGCTTAGTGCCTGGCTCAACATCAATAGCAAATCAATATCTCAATACAGAGGCATACCAGGAAAGTCCGTAGAATACACATTCATAATCTCATGAAAAATACTAACAGAATCCAAGGAAGGACACGATACAACATTAGTGTCACAAATATGATCCAAGTAAGATAATACCATCTCTCAACTAATTTATGAGTCTAAACAAAAATATAATCCTCTTAAGACCCAAATGAAGGACACTCTTCCAAGATATCCTTGGCACACCCGACGAAGCTAAAGTCACGATCTTAGTAAAACAATCTAAGATGGCATGATAATAAGGCAACCAATCCATACCCAAAATAATATCAAAATTGACCATGTCTAACACAAGTAAGTCTACAAAGTCTCACGCCCAAAAAAAAGTCATAACACAAGATCGATATGCCTGATCCACCACTAAAGAATCACCGAATGAGGTAGATACATGAATAGGCATGGAAAGAGACTCACTAACAAAATCAAAACCCAAATAAAAATTTATAGACACGTAGAAGAAATTCAATCCAGGATTAAATAATACAGATACAGGTCTAAAACAAACGAGGATGATACTTGTAATCACAACATCAAAATCCATTATCTCAAATCTGGCTGGTATAGCATAACACTGATCATGACCACCAGCTGCCTGGATGGCCCCATGACTAACCCTACAAATTTCACCACCTCTACCTCTCACACCTCTGGTAGTATCCTACCCCTCACAGATAAAATAGAAGTAGCCCAAATCACTCAATGGGCTCAGTCCTTAGCCATATGGACAATCTCATTACACACATAGAAACCTCTATGACCACTCTTCATAGGAGAATGTACAATTGGGTTGAACGGCCACCCTAAAATGCTGAACTAAAAGATCCACCACCTGAACTCTGTAAAGCCGCCTGCACTGTCCTACCTTGGTATCTATGAGAACCTTTAAAATCTCTGCCTCGAGAGGTATGAATCCTAAACTCACCAAAACGTCAGGCCTTTTTGGCACCTCCTTGAGATGCACTAAGAATACCCTCCGTCATCTTAGGATGATCCACTATACTTTGGAAAGAAACCCCAAACACAACCATCTAAGATGTAGCCAACTAAAGAAAAACATCCAAACTCTTTAAGAACTTTCAAATCTTCATAGACTTAGTGGAAAAGTTATCATAGGAATATCTGGACAGGGCATGAAAGCATGCCTCATACTCAGCACTGTCATGGAGCCCTGCTCCAAATGATCAAACTTATCCCGCATACAGTCTTTAAAACTAAAAGGCATAATCTTTCTAGGAAAGCCTTGATGAACTGATCCCTAGACAACTTAGAAGAATCAATAAGCCTACAACCAATAAACCACACCATCTATGCAAAAAGAGTGAAACACATCTCAGAACACAAGGTATTGAAGAACTTCGCATGCCAAAAATAAAATCAGGGAAGTTTCCTAAAGGCGTCTTATATCCTTTCGAAGATAGATATGGACGTCTACATACCAATCTGCGAGACTCTATTAGATATCCCGTTCTTACACCATTGATACCAATGCAACCTGGCTACTTTGATACAAGTTTATCACAACCCAAAAATGAGGGTTATGATGGGCACTTGTCATTGCGTACCTTGATAAGTAAGCCTATCACCCAAATTGATACAAAAGAGGAAAAGATAGAAATATCCTACGGTAAGGCTTATAGAATGAAGCCAAACCATATGAGTAATCATAATAATGCAAAAAGAACTTATCCAAAATACCAATCATGCCCAAAACTAGGTGCCAATAGTCAAAGAACTACTAATACAATTCGAGAGTCAAATACACTAGAAAAGTAACCAAAAAGGAATAATATCTATCTCTGAATACTAATAAAGATATAACTACTATAAAAAGATAGAGGTGAGTTTCAAACGCATTAATGTCCAACCGCAACCTTAAAAGCTCCAACGATTACCCAAGTCAAGCAAGCTGAAGTGCACTCGAACTAGGACCTATACTGAAATGGCACAGTAGGCATGAGTACAGTCCACTTGTACTCAGTAGATATCATAGGCTAACCAAGCAAAGTAGTAAATAAAGCATACAAAATATACACTAAGGGCATGTCACCTACAATCAAAAATATCCCACAACAGTATCTCACACCGCTTGCACTAAGAGTTTTAATATATCACATATATTACAACAACACACCAAGATATTAAACACAAGTATACATTATATCACATATAAATAGAACAAGGAAGAACATGCAGATACAAGATCGTCAAAGACAAGTAAATGAAGATAAAATATATGCATAGATGACAAGTCAATATGGAAATACAATACTGCATAAACACAATAAAGTACAATGTATATGATAATGATGATGATGATGTACGAGGTCGTCGAACAACCTTTGAAATCATCGCACAATCTCCATATACACCTATAGAGCTAACATTTCCTTACATAGGACCCAGGGGGTTCGTTAACCCATATACAATCTACATATATCATATCTTCTTTCAGGCACATCCCTTAAAAACGTGTTATCAGGTGTTGCCAGTATTTCTCATATGTTGCTATGGTTGTACCAATATTTCATGAATGAGTATGATATGAAGATGTAATATTCACAACCAATCGTAATGAGTATTTCCATAATTAACTATATGATATATTTTCATAGCCAACCACATGATATATTTTCACAACCAACCACAATGACACATTTCCATAATAACGTGAGTAAATATCCACTCATTATTTTCATTTCATCCATGAATTTCCACATATCTCATATGCCAATAAAGTATAAATATAATCACAATACACCAATGGTACCACATTCAATATTTTAACAATACAATACAATTCACATTTATTCAAGGCTATCAATGTCATAAGGAGCCCACACGGTCGTATATATCATATAATATCTCAATTTTGACAATTACATCACATATAGGCTCCCACATGGGCACAAAACATAGATAGACATTTTTCATGATTAGTTATCACCCTTAGCATGGATTTTGTACCATCATTTACTACCCAGCCCAGTCTGAAAGAGTTAATTCATAACCTACCTCAAAAGTCAAAACTGTTCCGCTACACTTCGAACCCATGACCTTAGTTTCTATGAATGATCTTTGACTCCACAAAAATATCAAATATGAAATCTATGCATCAAAATAAAACCAACGACACCCACATTGATAACTTTTGGTTCGAGGTTAAAATGGACCCCCAGAATGGGTTTCTGAAAAAAAAGAGCACAATCAAAACTTTACTTTAGAAACATATTCCCCATATTTTTAGAAATCTACAGATTAAAACTCATATCAAATCGAGTCAAAACAAGGTTCAAATTAAAGAAAAAATATATTTTAGCTTTACCGGATCAAATCTTTGAAATTTGGGTTAAAATCAAGAATTGAAGTTGAGGTTTAAAGAAAAACTATATTTTGAAGGATAAATTGATGAAAAATTAGTAATTATAAGATAAAAATATTATTCAAGTGAAAAGTGGTGAAATTGAGGTTTAAAATCAAACCCTAAGATTTTTGGAGTTTTGAAAAATTAATCAAGAAATTACTAAAAAATGGTGAATTGTTATCTTAAATCCATAATAAAAACAAGAAATAGATGTTAATCTAGCTTCCCAAGCTCCCACAAACTTTAATTTTAAGCTCCCACACTATTTTAGGGTTTAACTCACAAGAGGAAAGATGAAAAATGAGCAAAATAGGCTCAAAACTGGTATAAATAGTGTAGATTTTTCTGCACATATTTTACAAACAAGCTGATTTTTTTAGTCCAATCCGGACTTTGGCGGGGTGTTTGAAATTCGTTCGGAGTCCGATATATATATAAATGAAGCATGCAACCATACTAAATTTGATATTTTGAACGTGATGGCGATATCAGATTTTCATAAAAACATCTTTTTCACAAAGTTGACCCCCGAAATATGAAATCACAATTTTCCAAACTAAGGTTCAAAATGAGATTTAAAAGCCGTAAAATCATACCAAACATGTAAACACGCTAAAATCAATATTCTAGATCTACTGGAGAAGTCAAATTTTTCATCTGAGGTCATTTCGATCAAATGTGGGTCCCACACCCATATTTTCAATTTTTCAACTTTTCAATCAATAGGTCGAAATGAGCTCGGGTGCATCGGGACATAAACTAAAGTCTACCTAGCCTAAAATCGATATTCCGGAGATGTTGGCGTATTCCATTCATTCATCCATCTCATGGATCAAAAGATATCTCCATATGTCTAAAATTAGGCTCTCGAAGCCATCAAAAACCATAATATCAGATAAACGATATCAAAATGCATCAAAAATCATGTCAATCACTCCCACTCCCATGAAATACCGTTATGCAACTATGAAAAGGGGTAAAATAGTTAAATCACACAAAATCACAAATTTCACGTATTTCATCAAATTATTAAGTCGCTAAATAAACAGAATAGAAACTACACCAAGAGTCCAATCATTTAACAAGTCAATGATATAGTAAGAATAGCCTATCCTATTCGTGTCCAAGAGACTAACACAATAAGGCTAAGAAAAAGTCAAGGATGGACTATCCTATTCCAGCCACACTTAGATATCTCAACACTATACCGTATATCCCTGGCCATTATATGAATAAAGGGAAAAAAGAAGATTACATATATATTAATATACAAGGCCAAGGATTGAATATACAATATAAACAAAGAAAGAAAGGGACATACGGTAATACCACATTTACAAACAACTAGATATACATATATATAGGTGTAAGGTCATCTCGAGACATATCCTAGATCATCATATCATCATTTTAAGGCCTTATTATAATACTATTAGGATTTAGTACTAACATGCTCAGGCTTTCTTATCTATTTGTCTCATTATGAATTAATCATGAATAATAATGAAATCATAATATGGAAGAGGCCAGAATCATACCTCAAATTTCGATATCGAATTAGTGACCAATCTATCATTATTAGACATAACAGTGATCATCATCATAATAATATCCAATCAATAATAGTTAGAGTGACCGGCTATTATAGATAACTAAATACCTAGTCGTTCCTATATGTGCCCCATCGCCCCAATCTCAGAAGGTTCAATCAACATACAACAACACAAGGCATAGCCATCACCCAAATCTATATAACCATCCCATACAGGCTGATAGACATAGGTGCATACTGGTAATAGGTAATGTGTATGCAAGAATGAATGCATGGTACACAATCAATATAATCATTCTCCAACCTTGTCGGGTATCAATATCATTATCATAACATTCTCTGGCCTTGTTGGGCATCATCACATTATCATAATAACCTCCGGTCTTGTCGGGCATCATCACATCATCATAATATCCTCCGACCTTGTCAGGCATTATCACATCATCATAATATCTAAATCAATATCAACAACAAAGAGCAAGCCCCACGAGAGCTAAAGTAAAGTGCAAGCTTTATGATGGCTAAAGTAAAGAATACGCCCCACGAGAGCTAAAGTAAATAATCATGAAAAGAGGATTAAGGTAGATTGTATTTCCATAATTCATTGCTTATCATCAATGGCACATTATCCATAAGAATATACTCCCTCCATCCCATTTTATGTGTCTCTATTTGATTGAGCATGGATTTTAAGAAATAAGTAATGACTTTGTATAGTTTATAAAATTTCCCCCTCTTAAAGTTATTTTAATCTTTACTTTCTAGTTGTCTTTTCTTAATAAGTGGGACCTGCTAAGGATAAAATGGGAATGATGCCATTTAATAGTTATCAAATAAGAAAAGGTGACATTCTTTTTGGGACATACCAAAAGGAAATGGTGACACATAAAAAGGGTATATAATAGGTGCACGGACTCAAATCGTAGCTAAAGAGTGTAAGTTTGTAAATCCATTACCCTGAGTGATCTTCGAGACTAAATCATTATGAAGTATAGAAAGGGTTAGAATATCTCACAACCATATTAAATAGTAGTGTCAATTCATGGACTAGAATCTGTCTTGGTCAAATCTTTAAATCATCATTATTTACCCCTTTTATACATATAGATTATCCTTTAAGCTAGGTGGTTATCATTGAAAAGAAATTTGTTTTTAAGATGCAAAGTGGGTTTTAACTCTTATTTAGGGAGAATAGTCATAATATCATATTTTAACCATAATCACATCATTTACCAATATAATGATCATGAACGTACATCTATGCATGCCATTACTAGTATTCAAAAAATTGAAATCAGAAATATCATACTGCATCTTCCATACCAAAGAGATGAGTATATAAAAATATATATATATTTATTCATAAACTACAACCGTATCATTTACAAGGATAATTACTTCCTGAGTATCCAACTAATATCATAACACGACCTTTGGTCTAATAATGTGTACGGAATTATTATACTTCAATATTACGGCCTTGGGACCATATTTGTATCCAAAACTCATCTCAATACTCATGTTAGTAAGCCATATTATATTTATAGTTCATAGCCTAACTATGAGGCATAACATATTTATAGGCCGTAAAGCATATTTGTAATCGTCTCACATCTAGGAGGCATATAATAAGTAAGACATCTCACATCTAGGGGATATATCATATCACTAGGCCATAAATCATAACTATGAGGCACATCACCTCTATAAGGCATCTCATATCTATAGGCCCAATATTATTACTAAGAGAAAGTACATCTCTATAGGCCCAACATCACTTCTAGGAGGAATATCATCTCTAAGGCCATTAATCATAATATGGGGAAGTCATCATTATTAATCAACTCACCAAGAAAATCTCATAAATAAATCCTATTAGTCTCAACTAGGCCTAACATCCACAACTAAGTCCACAATGGCTAACATAAGTCTTGGCCTAAGTGGGACGAACAAACCCACTTCTAATCCTCAATTTCCATATTTAGGTAATCAACGCCCCAAACTAGGATAAGGTATCTAGTAAAACTCCTATATGTCAAGCAATCCATAACCAAAACCTAAGATAGGAACTTCGACTAAAAACATGGGCATTTAGGTCAACTCTACCCACATTACAGTTTCAAGACCTCTAGACTAGCCCAACTAAGGTTAATCATACTCAACATTATTCCAACATTTAAACCACATTCCAAACATATATCATATCCATGCTACAAATTTGTCCAATATATGGAGAAGGCAATAGGATTATAAAAGGGTCATAAACATACCACCTTATTGGTCTAAAACCCTTATCTAATCCCCAAACATCTATAATAAAGACAAATTTATTCCTATAATAATCAAGCCTAACATTCATATTCACATGCCATATATAACAAACATCATCTTTGAAGAAGAGTACGTAGAAGCCTACCTCGAAGTCGAACCGTAAAACCTTATGTCATTCACCATATTCCTATCTCTACTTCACAATCTCCAAAATGATATTACACTATCAAAATAGTAATCTACTCATAAATACAAGAATAATAATACCCATATTACACCATTGTGCTTCAGGTCCAAAAATAACACAAAAAATTACAAATGGGTCCCACGTATGAAAATTGCATTTTTGAGGTCAACCCAATGTTCATGCATGAAGAAGGAATCATAACCCTCAAGAAATGGGTGCAAACCAAGCAACCTTTAGGTAAAATCAAGACCTAAGTGAATTTGGGATTTTGGGTCAAAACTAAGAAATTCAAGCATGAATTTGAAGGATTCTTATCTTGAATCTGAAGATATTCGCAATAATAGATGATAATCAAGATCCTAAGTCACCCATACAAATCAATTGTGAGTTGTAATACCCATTTAGGGTTCTTGACTCTAAAGAATGAGGAGAAAATGACCAAAATCGTGACATTGTAGACCCCTCCAGCAAGGAGGTGTTGCGATCTCCATCACATGTATTGTGATCACCATAGCAATCGGCATGGGCCTTACTACAATTGTAATGGTACGATCATGGTAATCCTTGCGAAATCGCCATGGCACCAGTACCAATAATTTGGAAATTTTTCCAAGTTTGAAATGATGCCTCGAGATTCATTCAGAATCCAATTTTTGTAGATGAACTATATAACCACACTACATTCAATGTTTTTAACCCGTTGGCAAAGTCAGATTTTCAACCTGAGGTCATTCCAACCAAATGTGGGTCCCACACCTAAACTTTTAATTTTTGAACTTTCTGATCAACAGGTCAAATTGAGATCGGGTGCATTGGGATCCAAAATAAAGGTCTACCTAGCCTAAAATCAATATTTCAGATCTATTCGCATAGTCGAAATTTGTATCCAAAATTATTTTACTAAAGTTTTTACCCGGTGTCCATTTGAAACCAGCAAAGACTTCTAAATAGGGAATTGGTTCTAAAAATAAATGAACTTCCTGGTAACTGAATGGTCAGTCCCACAAAGTCATAAATAACTTGGGGAATCTATGGAAAATTCCTAACGATGAAGATAAGTGAAAATATAAGAAATGACCTAAAGGGTCATTACAAAACCTAAGGGTACTACAACAGTAAAGTCACTCATTTTCATACCCCTTCTTACTCAGATTTAAACATCACTATATGTACATACCTTGCTCTATCATAAAACAAAGAGATCAAGAGATGGAAGTAGGATATAAACAAATAACAAAGTAATGTGTGAAAATGATATTTGACTGAACAAATAGTAACAAACAATGCAACATATGAGCCCTCACATCAAAGAGGTATCATGCTCGCAGTCTTAAAGATATAATTAAAATGAAGGACTAAATTAAAAACACTCACTCGCTCAAAGAAGTTTGAACAATGTTCATGGAATACCATAGGCTTGCCTTTATTTTCTAACTTTGTTTTTGAATGGTTGGACTAAGATCACTATAGGACTTTCCTTAGCTTGTAACATAGGCTTCGGGATAGAGGTGGTAGATATGGATATAGTGACTCATCCTTTCTTGACAATACACTACTTTTGGCTCTACTTTTCAACCTCTTTTATTTTCTTCTACCTTATTCTTCATTGTTTTTCCTTTGGATTCCGGATGCAGCTTTTATTTTCATAACTTCTATACTCTCTCTATCTCTCTTTTCTTTTTTATTTTTTTAAACTTTATTCAAGCATAATTTTATTTTTTTCTTTTTTCTTACCACACCCAAACCTTATTTTATTTTCTTTTACTAACCTTCTTCTTCATACCCACTTGGTGTTATGCACCGCTATGATAGCCTCCCTCAATTTAGATGATTATCCTATGTTGAGGTACACATTTTCCAAAGAGGGACTAGGGCCAAAATAGGCTCATTATAACCAAAATGGGGCTGAATAGTTAATGAAAGAAATAGGTTGATTTATGCTCAAACTCATGATCAAAGGATATACATTCTGTTTCATCGGGAATGTAGGCCTAAAGTAGAATAATTTGACAATAATCTATGATCCTTATCTAATCAACTATCTACAACCTAGGGAAGAATAACTAGACAAGTTCTGAATCGCACACACACAGGGAACTGGGTAAGTATCTCACACATACATAGCATAGGGTTACAACATCACTTACAACCTATCCATTTAATGAATTGCTAAGCTATGAATAATATGCATATAGTAATAATGGAATAAAAATATCGACCATGTTCATAATGTAAGCAAAGTGCACAGTCGAGCAAAAATATTTAACCATTAAGGTTACTCAGAATTCACCCAAACTTACAATAAAACATGTTTGCATTAAGGTTCCCCTACTTTTCTCCTAATTATATAAAACAGATAAGATACTAAAAAATCTAGAACACACTAAACATGGTGGTTATACTATGATAGCACACCTATGAGAAAAGAATAATAACAATTAAAAAACCCTGAGTAATGGTACACCTCCCACCTCTAACTTTGAGAACACATAGTGTCCTCACTACATGAATATCAAAATAAAAGAAAGAACGAGGGGTGAATCCATACCTACAGTGATCATGAAAATTTATCACATCACATTGCTGGGGTCTTAGAAATAACCCCAGTCTCATCAATATCAGCTTCGACAGCGGTTGCAACACTCAACTCAATATTAGTACCAGTAGTGGTCGATGAACTAAATGGTGTCTAGACAGTAAGGGAAACTATCATACCTATACTCTTTTAAATAATAGCAGCATCATTATTTGTTGCTTCATAAAATATAGAGCTCTTGAAGCCATATCCTATCTTATGTACCTCAGATAAATGATCCCATGAGGTCTGCTTACCCGCCTTTATGGCTTTATTCATGTCATGTTTTTCTCTCTTTCTCTTTCTCCTATTTAGGTCCTTCTCACCACTAATTTCAATGCTCTTCTCCTTACTTTTGGTGCCTTATACACCTCATCATTCTCAATCTCTTTTAGAATCAGCATGGGATTAAGAAAAGTTGAGTATGGAATAGAAGCCATCTCCTTAATAGAAACTCAAAGTATGGCTAACTCATATTTAATCCCTACTAAATCTGGATACCATAACCCTTTAACCTTATTAGTGGTCCTCATCTCAAAGCTATTAAAATAGGTTTGTATTTCACATGACTTAGCTCGAATCTTTTTATTTAACCATGGCTAGACACCATGCTCAATATTTGGCACATTTTTGCTCAATAGCAAGCAACCTCTTCAATACATCATTCAGAAACTCCTAGGAGACTTAGGTGTACCTACTAGCAGCTAGGTAAGACATAGATAATATCAGAAAAGTAGCGGGTAAAATAGGGACTAATAGTGGCTGGGATATAGATTAAGTGGTCTCCATAGATGTATATTGAGGCAGGACTTGTGGTGTCAGTCCAAAACTCAACCTATGTTTCCCTATATTTAATAAAATTTAGGGTATCAATGTTTATTGGTGAATCCAACTTGAATACACTCTATAGCACTACAACACCAACTCTAACTTTTACTTTTTATATGGGGTTTGTCTTGTCCCAAATCAATCCCAAGTATGTAGTACGATGAACCACTGTAAGATTATCAATCTCGGGCATGATAGGAACTCAGCCCTCTAAGACCATCTTTTTTACCAGGCATGAGAAGAAGATGCAAGTTTTAAAATTCACAACTCTATACCAGATTCCATAGAACAATGGTCTTTGGAATATTAATATCATACGCTTCCATAATACCATCTATCAAGGTAGTTTGGTAGGGACTTAGAATATAGTTACTATATTTGGGCCCCAACCTATGGTAAAACAATATCCACTAAAATGTTAGAAAATTTAGACTCTGCTTGTTACTTTGTGATGACGTACCAACAACCAAAGGAGAATTTTATTTGTCAGTAGTAATGATGTTTTCCATCCAGTGAAAGTGCACCAACTTGTCCTTATTGGTATTTTCTTTGATTTTACCTTTTTATCTCATCAATAAGGAAATCAATTTTCATGGTATTAACTAGAGGCACATTATTTTCCCCATACATAAAGTGTGAAATAGTTTACACCAACATACTCAAGTTGACCCCCCAATCACCAATGTATGGAGGGTTCATAAACTTTCCATGATAGGCCCTTTGAAGATAAATCTTTCTACAATGTCTAAGACGCTGCATAAATTCCTGAACAAGATTTTAATTATATCTATCAGGTTTTATAGCCATATATTAAAACTTATTCTTTTTGAACAATCTCTTAATAGTAGGTATCTCATACATGCCTGTTAGCAACAATCTTGGCTCAACATAGAGCCTTCTTTTGGTCAATTTGTACTTGGGATAATGACACCTTCATGATCACATAACTCCTTCATACCTTGAATACTCCACCTATTAAGTTATGGGAATGGTGCAGCCTAAATTTGAATACCAGATTTAGCTAGTGGTAGAGATTGAGTAGGTAGTGGTGGACTATCAATGATGTCCTAATCTTCAACCTTAGATGACTCATCTAAGCCAGACCCTGAACACACTTTTTTGAATTGATCACCAGATGGAGCCTCCTATCCACTCCCAAAAAGACTCTTATCTTCCCCTTATTTTCCTACTTCAGACTAAGACTCTCTCTCTTTTAAAGACAAAGGAGGATTAGGTAAATTTGGTGAGGATGTCTGGGCATTATTCATGTAGGGCCTTGCTCGACCACCTTGTGGGGGGATAGGATGTGCATGGACTGGCCCTGACTAAGGTATTCTTCCATTGATCCACTCGACTCTTGCTCTACCTCTTCAGGTTTGTCTTACAAATATAAGGTAGAGCAAGATTGTTTCTTGAGAGTAGGCTTTCCCCCTTTTTGTTTCCCTTTGGAGTATTGTTATTTGTCGATATAGTACTTGTGGGGGAATAGATGATAGTGATACAAATCATAATATATATATATATATATATATCTTAGTAACCCAGGCCCTATAAGCCTTGGAAATGAGTAGTACTACTAGTAGGATGACTTATAGGGTCGAATCTAAAATTCTTGGAAATTAGATTTTATCCTAACGAATCCACTATATGAGTCATTGGATCACACTACGGCTCATTGGGTGAGTCATTGGTTGAACTTATTGAAAAGTGCAAGGCAAGTCAAGCAGTATGAGTACACCCTACAACTCGTTAGGTGACCCTATAAGTCAATAAATGACTCATAATGAGAGAAGTGCAAGATATTTAGGGTATTTGAATTTTGGACCAAAGTGATAGTCATTACAAATCATACAAAGACTTGTAGCCTTAGGGTACAAGTCATTACGACAATTGTAGGGACTACAATTTGGAAGTCCATGTCTATGAACTCTCTCAAAAAAGTTTACCCAACTTCATCAATTATATGAAAACAAATACAACGATCATTAGTGTATTAATGAAACCATTCCTCTTGTTCATATATGAAACCAAACACAATGGCTACTCAAATATGACCCTGAATACCAATCAAATACCTAGTTAAACACATAATCATACACATAACAATCTCTAATGCTATATTTTCCTTAAAATCAAGTGATATGATTTTTTAATTCATTACCTAATTCAAGTTCTCACGAATTTAAACCTTGGGTTTGATGGACCCATGTAATTCACTACAAAAATTGAAGTAAAGCAACTATAAAAATCAACTTACTTTGATTTGAGTAATGAGTCTTGAGAGATTGTCAAAAATTGATGTTGTAATTTTGTAGGGTGATTGTTCTTAAATAGTGGTTTGAATAATTATGAGGGGAAAAATTATGGAAGATGGAGAGAGTTTTGCTTCTATGAAATGGAAATATGATTAGATCAGGTGATCCTAGGTTTTAAATATCATTTTAGATTGGTCTAGTCATGTGATTTTTAAGATTTTGATCAAAGATCTCCCAGTGATGATGACTCGACCCTATGACTCAGTGCTAATGATTGTGAGTCATAGGATTCTTCTGTAGCTTAAGACGTAGGGAACTTACCTGGGTCGTAGTCACTAGTCTATACGACTTAAGGTAAAGAGTCATAGCATGAGGATACAACTCATTCTGAGAGTCAGTGGGATTCTAGTGACTTTCCTTTGGTTATCCTTGTAGTTAGACCCACCCTAGGAGTAGTTGTATTACCTTATGACCTATTGTATGACACGTTAAACCTAAAACTAGAAATTTTTTTGGTTTTTTTAGCTCTGCAATCCCATGCAGCCACGACCCGAGACTACCCCCTAGTCATAACACGGTGCTTAAGGCCACAAGTGACCCCATGCTAACTTATGGATTGTCATATGCTATAAGTACTGAGAGGATAATAATAAAATATTGTGCGGAAGTCATTTAATGAAATATCTAAATAATCAAATCTATAACAAAGGGGTTTGAAAATACATCGCTGGAAAACATAACCAATTGTCTTATCATCTCAAAGCTTCTAAACATGATGAGTTATTGAGACAGGTCCCCAATTAACTTTGACTACTAAAATAACATAAACTGAATTACTAGAAAGCATGATATATAATATAACTAGACCTCAAATACTGAGGACTCACCAATGCTACAGCTGAGTGATACCGAGATGGACTACGTGCGATCTGGGAACTGAGCGTCCAAGCCTATGTTATAAGACAACATAGTGCAAGCGAGAGTATGTGGTCAATACATTGAATTTACTGGTATACAAGATAGTAACTAACAGGTATATATATAGGTACAGAGCATGAATTCATGAACATGTGAACAAATATACGACCAAGCATAAAAATGTACTGAAATAATTTGATAACTGATTAATTGATATATGGATAATTGATCATGCAAAAATGAACTATCAAAATCTAAATGTTGAACTAAGACTATGGGAGCTAATATTTAATCGACATGCCCCGATCTGAGCTAGTTGGGGTCCAACATATAACCCTAATTGGAAGAGTGTTAGTACCTTACCAAGGAAACCAACACTGGTGTGTAGATCCACTAAACTGGCGTCCTGAAAGACTAAGGTATCAGGCCTCTACTGGTGGGTGACCCCTAAGAGAGTGTCTGTCCTCAACTGTAGGGTGGCCTCTCATAACCTATGTTGGCTATGTAGTTATAGAACTTAGGAACTTCTACTAAAGGTATCAGTCCTCTACTGGTGGGTGAGCCTTCATCCTTAGCTTTGTCGGTGCTAATTCCCACTCCCAACTGAATTGGCACTAATACTGATGAAAGGCTTAACATGACTGATACTAACATATGCTCAAGATGATGGTATTCTGAATTTAATTATACTAGTATTCTATGAATTACTTGTAACCTAACATCTGTGACATACATGAATATCTAGGTATGGGGTGTTCATAACCCACCAGCACTATCTAATGCAAACTGATCTTGGTAAATATTGAACAATCCATGTTATAAGAAGATTATGAATAACACACAGGATTTCAATAACTAATCATAATGTAGACATTTGCATTATCAAACATATGGAAAAACAATTATCATAAGGAAATATATTTTCATGGTTCAAAATAAAAACAATTGAGAGGAGATTTATAAAGTTCATGGTTAACTTGGAACCCCATAAAGGAGAAAATAGTTTTACACTTGAAAGTTTAGAGAGTTCTTTGGATTCAATGGGTGGAAGATACCCACTAATGAATATCCCACATACCTGAAGTAAAAGCTTTGGTGAAATCCTTGAAATTGATCTTGTTATTGAGAAACCCTAATTTGCTCTTATGGGAGAAGAGAATTGCTTTTAATTTGTGCATAAGAAGTGACTTTGATGTTCTGAGGTATTAGGTTAATGTTTACCCTTGATAACTGACATCTTTGGGAACTCAAACAACGTGGGTTTACGTTAAAAAAGGGTAGAAATTACCAAAAAGCCCTGTTAAAACGTGCATAGATTCTAGGTCCCCAGTCATTACAACTCACCCTACGACTTGTGATGTCTGTTATAAGTCATAGTCTGAGTCATAACCTGGGGTCCTAGTACCTTGGGTCCTTACTGGTCGGATTCTGACTCTCTCTTACTACTCATCATGTCTAACTACGAATTATAAGGCATAGTCGTAATCTTAATATTGGCTTTAGGTCATACACAGTTATGACTATGACTGCCCTTCTTATGACTCGTAAGGTCTAACTATGAGTTATACGGTGCACTCGTGATCAACGGATTGGGTTCCTTGGTCAACACTAGTGTGACTATGAGTCCATCCTTACGACTCGTAGTCACTAATTACGAATCGTAAGGCCGAATTGTAATCGCTTTGTTCATAACTTGGGGCCTTCACTAGAGTAACTATGAATCACTCGTGATGACTTGTCATGTGTGTTAACGAATCGTTACCTAAATCATTTTCACGGCAGTATGTTAGGCCCTTAGTGGAAATTTTCCACAATTTTTTCCTCGATATTGGAGTAAGGTGAGACTTGAAGTGTTGGAAATCTAAGTTAGTGGTCTATCTTTTGAGGGGTCTATAGCTTGAAAATTTAGGGTATTACAATATCTCCCCATTGTGATCATTCGTCTTTGTATAGCGGCTTTTGCTTCCTAAGTAGCTCCCTCAACAGACTACTTCCTCTACAAAACTTTTACTAAGGCGACCTCCTTATTCCTCAACCTATGAATTTGGTGGTCAAGGATTTCAACTGTTAATTCCTTATAGGAGAGGCTATCTTCCATGCTCACACGTACTAAAGGGACGAAAAAAGCTAGATCACCAATGTATTTCTTTAATAGAGAGATATGAAATACTGGGTGTACTGATGCTAACTCTGTAGGCTACCTTTCCAAAATGGATCAAAATCCTATATGGGCCAACATACCAGGACTAAGCTTTCTTTTCTTACCAAATCTCTTCACTTTTTTCATGGGAAAAATTTTTAGATACACAAAATCACCAACATCAAATTCAAGCTCTCTCTCCTTATATCTACATAGGATTTCTAATGACTTTGGGATGTCTTCAGACTTTCTCAAATCCACTGAACTTCCTCCATAGCCTCATATACTGAATCTTGCCCTATTAAAGCATCCCAACCAACTTCAAACCAACCAATAGGAGACCAACAGAGCCTCAAATAAAGCCATCTGAATACTGTCGTGATAGATATTATTGTAGGCAAACTCAATCAAAGGTAAGTGATCACCCCAACTACCCTTGAAATCAATAACATAAGCTCCCAATATGACCACTAAGGTCTGAATGGTCCTCTCTACTTGACCATCTATCTACGGGTGAAAATTTATACTGAGATAAACTTGGTTACCAAGACCATTCTAAAAAACCTTTTAAAAATAAAAGGTAAATTGAGTACCTCTATCAGAAATGATGGTCAATGGGACCCCATGCAACCTTACCAACTCACTGAGATAGAGTCTAGCATAATCCTTGACTGAATATGAAGTATGGAATGCCAAGAAATGATCTAAGTTGGTCATCCAATCCACTATGACCCAAATAGAATCATTCTGATGATGTGTATGAGGTAAACCTTTAATAAAGTCCATATTCACCACTTCCCACTTCCAAGTGTGGATGTTGAACTCCTGAAGTGTACCACTAGGTCTCTAGTGCTCAATCTTGGCTTGCTGACCATTTAAACACTTAGCCACAAATTCCGCAATATCCTTCTTTATAACAGTCCACCAATAGACCTTTCGTAAATCACGGTACACCTTAGTGTCTCCTAGATGAATAAAATATTCTAAACTATGCATTTCTAGTAATATTTGCTACCTCAAATCATCCACATCTAAAATGCATAACCTGCCCTGACAATAAAGCATACTAACTCCATTTTGGGAGAAAACCTCAACCTTCTGGTCTTAAACACCCTCTTTTATCTTAACCAAAATAGGATCCCTTCTTGCTTTTCTTTTACCTCAAAAACTAGAGAAGATTCAGAACTATTTTGAGCCCATCTACTACCTTCATCTAAATCAACCAACTGAACACCCAATCTAGCAAGCTGATGAACTTAACAAACTAATTCTTTCTTATCATACTCCACATGAACAACACTCCCCATAGATAATTTACTAAGGTCATTGACCATAACTTGGCCTTACATGGATGATATAACACACTCATATCATAGTCTTTCAATAATCAATCCACCTTCTATAACAAAGATTTAGGTCTTTCTGAATGAACACAAACTATAAAGTCTTGTGATTTGTGAACACATTAATATGAACTCCATATAAATAATGCCTCTAAATCTTTATGGAAAAAACAATCGCTGCCAAGTCAAAATTATGAGTCGTGTAGTTTTTCTCACCAGGTTTGAGTTGTCTAGAGGCATAGGCTATGACCTTATCTCTCTGCATCAACACACAACTAAGACCAACTCTGGAAGCATAAAAAAAAACCACAAAACCATTTGGACCTTGGGGTAGAGTCAAAACTGGAGTGGAAGTGAGTCAAGTCTTCAACTCCTAAAAACTTTTCTCGCAAGAATCGGGCCACTGAAACTTGGCTTTCTTCTGAGTCAGTTTGGAAATGGGAGAAGCAATAGAAGAAAATCCCCCAACAAACCTTCTGTAGTAACCGGCTAAGCCCAAGAAACTCTTGATATCTGATGGAGAGATGGATCTAGGCCAGTTTCTTACTACTTTAGTCTTTTGAGGATCAACTTTAATGCCATTACCAAAAATAATGTGACCAAAGAAAGCTACTGATTTCAACTAAAATTCACATTTGCCGAACATAATAGATAACTAGTGATCCTTAAGGATCTGTAAAATAATCCTTAAATGGTTTACATAATCACATTCGCTTCGAGAGTAGACAAGGATGTCATCTATGAACACTATAAGGAACATGTCCAGGTACTTCTTGCACACTATGTTCATCAATTTCATAAAAGTTGCAGGAGAATTTGTTAGTCCAAAAGACATAACTACAAATTTGAAATGACCATACCAAGTTCTGAAGACTGTCTTTGGAATGTAACATTCTCTAACTTTGAGTTGATGATAGCCGAATCTGAGGTCTATATTAGAGAAATAGTTTCCACCCTAAAGTTGTTCAAACAAGTCATCAATCCTGGGGAGAGGATACTTTTCTTGATTGTGACTTTTTTCAACTGATGATAGTCGATGCACATTCTGAGAGAATAGTCTTTCTTGCACACAAATAGAACCGGGAAACCCCACGGGGAAAAAGTAGGCCTGATGAAGCCCTTATCTAAGAGATCTTTCAATTGTTCTTTCAATTTCTTAAACTTGGCTGGATCCATTTTGTAAGGTGGAATTAAAATAAATTGGATATGTGGAAGTAGATTTATTCTGAAATTAATTTTCCTCTCAGGAGGAACTTCGGGAAACACTTCTGAAAAAATATTTACTACCAGAATTGACTTAAGACTTGGAGTTTCAGAACTTGAGTCCTTGAATCGAACAAGGTGATAAATACAACCCTTGGATATTATCTTCCTTGCCTTAAGGTATGAGATGAATAGACCTATAGGCACTAAGGTACTACCCCTCAATTCTATGATTGGCTCATTAGGAAATAGGAAGTGGACTATTATGTTTCTATAGTTGACTGAAGCATGACTAGAGTAGAGAAAATCCATGCCAAGAATGACATTGAAATTAGTCATCTCCAATTCTACAAGGTTTACTAAGGTAATTTTCTGAGATATTGTAGCTGGGCAATTTCTGTATACCTGTCTGGCTAAGATAGAACTACCAACAGGGGTATAAACTGAGAAGGTCTCTATTAGAATTTCAGGACTGACGCTAAAATCTACGGCTATGTAGGGAGTCACAAAAGAAAGTGCAGCTCTAAGATCTATTAATGCATAAACATAAAGGTGGAAGAATTGTAATGTACCAATAACCACATCTTGAGAAATTTCCTGATCCTGATGAGTCTGGTGGCATAGAGTTGATTCTAACGTTGCTCACTAGTAGCATTGGAGGTGGTGCCCTACTGAGTCGAGCTACCTACTGTAGCTGATGAGAAGTTGGATAGGCCCTGATGATATAAATCTTTTCCCTTCTGGGCAACTATTGGGAAATCCCTAATCTATTGGCCTAAATTTCCAAACCCAAAGCATGCATCACTGCCAACAATGTACTCACCCTTCTGGTTCTTACCATATCTCCTACAAGTTGGGTTGGTGCGACCACTATTCATGCTACCCTGAGACTTAGAGCTTGGCGCTCTATCCCGATAATCCTGTTTGAACTTATGAATTGGATCACTGGCAGAAGATAGGGCTAGAGCTGAAGATTTCTAGTGGAATTAGGTATGATTACCATCTTTCGACCTCTGCATAGAAAAGTTGAAGCTCTCAGTTCTGGCCCTCTTTTCCTTTTTTCTTTTCTTTGAGTTTCTTTTTCTCAATATGCTTAGCATGAACCATCAGTATAGAGAGGTCCATCTATTTAATCAACATAGAAGTTTTGCACTCCTTTAATAAATCCTCAGAAACATCAGATATAAACTTGCTCATCTTGGCCTTAGAATCAGCCACCATAGTCGGAGTATACCTTGTTAACTGGGTGAACTTGAGTAAATACTCATTCATACTCATGTTTACCTACTTTATATTTATAAACTCCTGTACTTTGTCCTCCCTCAACTCAAGTGGTAAGAACCTATCTAAGAAATCAGTAGGAAACTCATCCCCCTCTACAGGCCCTACATTGGTGCCTCTATCCTCCTTTTACTGCTTCACCCAAGTATGAGCTACTCTTTGCAGCTAGTAAGCAGCTAAGTCAGCACTCTCACTAGGAGTAACACCCATGATATCTGTTACCTTCTACACATAATCCAAAAACTCTTGTGGCTCCTCCTGAGACTTAGATCCAGAGAATATTGGAGGAAAAGTTCGAGTAAAGTCTTGGAACCTAGTTGCTGCAGTATTCACTAGTGGATTGGCTAAGGCAAAAACCTGTTGGTTATTCTGAGTAGCCATGGACTGGGATAGTACTGTGAAAGCATCCCTGAATTTGATGTGAGAGACTTGCTTATTCAGAGGGTCCTTGGGGATAGGCAGTGCAGGCTGGTCCCCATTTCTCCTTCCGTTAGCCCTTCTGGAGGCATTTTTTGTAAGCGGTAGAGAATTAGTTAGAAAGAGAAGTTTAATAAAGCTTAGGCTCCATCATACGACATAAATACTAAAAGAAGGAGAACTTTCCTAAAATGTCTCGTAGCCTCTCGCCCATAAGTGTGGCGTGCTTTATAATCATGAACATGACTCTACTTGACGCAACTTTTAGATACCCTAGGACACCATAAACCTTGTGCTTTGATACTAAGATTTTCATAACCTGAGATTAACCCAAGTCATAATACATTGCTTAAGGCCACAAGTGATCCCAAGCTAACCCATGGACTGACACAAGCTGTAAATACTGAAAGAAAGATAATAAAATATTATGCGGAATTCATTTAATGAAATATCTGAATAATCAAATCTATAACAAGGGGTCTAAAAACACGTCGCTAAAAAACATAACCAACTATCTAACTGTCTGAAAGCCTCAAAATATGATGAGTTGTTGAGGCAGGTCTCAAACTAACTCTAACTACTGAAATAACATGAACCAAATTACTGGAAAGCATGATAAATAATATTACTAGTCCTCGATTCATGAGGACTATGCAATGCTTTAGTTGAGTGATATCGAGATAGACTATGTGCGATCTGGAAACTAAGCATTTGAACCTATATTATCAGACAACATAGCGCAAGAGAGAGTATGAGGTCAGTAATTTGAATGTACTGGTATGCAAGATAGGAACCAACTAGTATACATATAGCTACTGAGTATGAATGCATGAACATGTAAAATGAATGCACGACCAATCATAAACAAGTATTAAAATGATCTGAATAACTGAATAAATGATATATGGACACTTGATCATGAAAACCTGAACTATCATAATCTGAATGCTAAATTGAAACTATGGGAGCTAGCATTTAACTGACATGACTCGATCTAATCTAATCGAGGTCCAACCTATAACCAGTTGGAAGGGTGTTAGTACCTTGCCAATGATACCAATACTGGTTATATGGATCCACTAAACTAGTGTCATGAAGGACTAAGGTGTCAATCCTCTACTAGCAGGTGATCCCTAGGAGAGTGTCAACCCTCAACTAGCGGATGACTTCTCATAACCTACATTGGCTACGTAGTTCTAGAATATAGGTACTTCTACTAAAGGTCTCAGTCCTCTACTACAGATGAGCCTTCATCCCTAGGTTCGCTCGGTACTAAGTTATCCTCAAAGCTAATCTTAAACACGGGTAGCAGTTGGCAAATAAGTGTATAAATGCACCTATCATCAATAATCCTGGGCTCTAATACCAACCTTGTCCCGACCCAAATCTGGCATGAGTGGTACGCACACTAACCCTCCAGAGGGAGAACCAACTACCCCAAATCATTAATTAACACTTAGGTAAATAAGCTACTAGTCAATTTTATTAATCCAAAAACCAACTCTAATGTTGAAATAAAACATAAGTACAATAGAGTACAAAAATATTGTACTTATAAAAAAATTTCCTAGGACCCGAAAGCCATTTGTACCAAAACTACGAAAGAATGTCAAGAGGGAATATAATCTCAAAAACAACGACTGTGGCTAAGTCCAAAACAAAGGGCTTGAAAATATCAATATAAGAATCCATGGTAGCCTGAAACATGCAGCACGCCCATGAATTCAAATCAACTGCTGGAATCAAAATGAAGGTCTCGCAGTAACAGCTGGAAGATGCTCTGCACTCAATAAAAGCAAGATCAAGTGTAGTATCATCACATAAGAAAACAATAGTGTACTGGAATGGTCATTTGTCCAACCCAAGATGAGATATGAGAACACATAACTATAACTGAGTACAACAAGCCAACACATGCTCACTACTTAGCAACCTCTCAGTATACCACAATTAACCATATTCAATAGCCTTATTAAACAAGCAGTTATGAGTTAAACAAGAGTAACAAATCAAGTCAAGTTAACAATACATGACTCAAATACCAAAAATAAGATAACATAACATAACTCAATACCCAACCCAGCAATAATAACAACAATATGCCCCTTATATTATACCATTGGCCCGAACTACTTAAGGATCCAAATAATCCCAAAGAAATAATTATTATGAAACTCGGTTCACACAAGAAACCAAAATGAGAATAAAGCACATAGTCCTTAATTCACTCAAGGAACCATCAAGCTCACCTGAACCTTATAAATATATGCTAAGGGTCTTATGGTTGCGCACTAGTCATGATCGGCACGAGATGAGCTCTTTTCCATGTACCAAAAATCCCAGACATCTGGTATCTGCCAACTTAATGTCAACCAGTCTCGTTAAAATTTCCAAATATCAATACATACCGCAGTAATAATCAATAGAAAGTAGGGATGGCAATGGGGCGATGCGGGTTTTAAGCTATCCGGGGCAGTGCGGGTTTTAAGTTATACGGTGTGGGTGCGGGGTGGGTTAAAGTAAGTTTTTTTTTAAATGGTGTGGTGCGGTGCGGGTTGCACGTATATGCGGGTTTAAATTAAAAAAGGCTAAAAATTAGTATTGTTCCCTTGAATATACCTAAAATTATATGTATTCTTTACTTAAAAATTGATGATACTTAAAATGACATGTAACACTGCAAATAAATAATTTTATAGTAGCTTTTTTAACATCTCTATTCATTTAATAAAAATATGTTATTTGATCATTACTTGTACACATTATACTTTTTGACAATTTTTAGTGAAAAGTGATATAATAGAAATTAGTTATCATTTCCTAGTTGTAGATTTAAAAATATTATGATTTTCAATGGAGTTATGATTTTTTTTTAAAAAAAGAAAAAATTAAAACATGGGGAGGTGCGGTGCGGTGCGGTTATGCGCAGGTATGAATGTGGGGCGGGTTTAAAGGTGATGCGGTGGGTTTTAAAACTTGCGGGTTTAGAAAAAACCTGCACCACACCACACCATTGCCATCCCTAATAGAAAGTCATAGCAAATCACGAAAACAATGATAATATACAATGTTTCCAACAACTAGGAAGCTTTATATATAATTCATTGAATGTGACCATACTTATAATATTCAACAACCCCTTGTTAAGCCCTTTTTCATTTCTTAACAGCATACATTGAACATCTAACACTAAGGAACAATTATAATGCACACATAACACAAATTGGATTAAACTACATAACCATCGCCTACCTCAATCCAAGCTTACACCACTTAATTAAGCTTGAGGTTGCCTTTCAGTGCAATTTTTGCTTAATTTCTGTCTAGAAAAATGTATAGAAGTCACAATTAGCTCAATGACCTATAATGTTATAGATTATTACCCAATCCCAACCCCTAAGGACAAGTTCACGATCATCACACCCATTCTATTTTTCTACCATCAATTCATCAAAAAATTACCAATTTCATGGATAATTTAATGAATTAACAATAAGAAAGTGTCACGACCCGACTTCACGAGTCATGATGATACCCACTTTACCTCACCAGTAGCCAAACTGTAGCTCAGAACTGCATGTAATAGGATAATTAGTAGAAAATTGCATAAATGTCAAAAATATGCAAGTGAATTACAAGTAATAAGTCAAAGTATAATAACATAACAGAAGAGAAATAAAAGAAAAGTAACATCATACCATGACCTAGAAAGGTCGGTACAAGACATTCTAAACCAAAAGAATATGAGTACTATCAAAGTCAACATATAACAGTGTCAAAAATAGAAAGACTATAAAAAAAGATGGAGAAAAGGTCAACTCGGGCTCCGAGAGCTCACTCTGTCTTTGAACTCTGACCAACACAATCACAGCATCAACGGTGGTAGCTAGTACTCAGATTTTCACTAAAAAGGTACAAAAATATAGTATGTGTACCAAAGCCATCGGTAGTCAGTAGGCATCATCGGCCGACTAAGCTAAATCTTAGTAAAAATAAAATAAAATGCGAGATAAATAAGCTAAGTCAAGGAAAAAGGGCAAACCTATAATAACATTTTTAAATACTAAAAGTAGATAGCGGGAATAACAATATTAAACAAAACACAGCTATCGCTAAATAACTAGGCCCCCATAAGCCCAAAAGATACAAATGGAGTAAATAACACAATGCGAGCCGCCATAAACTCAAATGGTACAATCAAGGAAAACTAATACAGTAATTATACCAACTATCAATATCTCGAAGTCATAATTATGGATCCTTCCATATCATAAACACCAGACTTGAACTGATCCCATAACTGTCATAAATAATATTTCAATGTCAGACCTGAATTGTAACTAGTATCTCATATGTCAGACCTAAACCAAAACTAATATCTCATATGTCAGACTTGAACTGGAACTAATATCATGAATACCGGACTTGAACCGAAAGTAATGTCGTCAATATCCCTAAATAGAATGGATCTTAATATCATAATCGTCGGACTTGAACTAGAGTTAGTCATCTCCCAAACACAATGCTAGAATAGACCATTATGTACCTAAAACCTCCTTGGGCTCAAGAATGAAATTAAAATGGTGCACAAGGACTATTGAGTCTACAAGGAACTACGAGCAATCTTGGCCTAAGGTGGGTCAAAGAGGGGCCCACTTCTCACCTCGATAATCCATTCTAAGGTAAATTCTACCCCAAACTAGGTCAAGGTGTCAAATACCACTACAAGATGATAAATAAGTCTCATTAAGTCCTCATATAACAATTCTACCTAAAGAACAAATGGTTAAGCCAATTACGCCTGATTACGGTCCCTTAACATGTTAAATAACCCAAATTACACCAAATATACCTCCAAGTCCTAGTTACCAACCCAAAACTAGCATATTATCATATCAAATACTACAATTAAGCCCAATTTGAGAGAAAGGTAAGACTAGCCTACCTGGACTCCAAAGAAATTCTGATGAAGTTTGCTAAATTAGTGATTTTCCTTTATGAGAAGCTTTTGCATGATGCCACGCTGTCAAAATAGTAATCTACTTATTAATAAGAGAGAAACAGTACCCATATTGCATTTTATTCTTTGATTCCACAAGCAAGTCAAAATCCCATGTGGGGCCTGATTGCAGAATTACACTTTAAAATCCATCAACACGTTCCTCTATGCTCAAGGATCATTTACCCTCAAGAATGGGTAAATTACATGCTCAAATGATACTAATATATACCCAACATAAATCTAGGGATTTGGGTCTAAATAGAAGAATTAAACCGAGAATTGAACAAAAACTAAGTAGGTTTATGATGAGGAAATGGTTATTCAGAACTCCCAAACATCCTACAATCTCCTAATGGTCACTCTCCTATTTTTCCACACTCTCTAGGGTCTTTGACATTTGATACTTGTGGAAAAAGGGAAGAAAATAGGGAAATTAAGGAATTTAAGGCCCTTCCAGGTGCTGCTTAAGGGCCACTTGACTACTTAAGCAGTTACCACTAAAGTGGCTTAGTACCGATAAAGCAGTACCCGGTTGGCCTAACGCTTCTGCTAAAGCGAACAAGTTGCTGCTTAAGAGGCATCTACTTTAGCAGATAGGTTTCTGCTTAAGTGACTCAGCTGGGCAAGCCTTAGTTGTAATTCAACCGGCTGGATGATTAAGCAACCAAAGGTCCACTTTAGCGGATACACCAACTAAAACTTGGAAAAATTCGAAGTTTCTTCCAACCCTTTGGGATTCATGCAAAATCCTATAAAATGAAAATGAACTATGGTAGACTCAATGGCACCATCTAAATTTCCATCCGAAGTTATTTCGGAAAAAGTGGGCCCCATGCCCAAGGGATATTTTTGTCAAATTTCAATCAATAATCCAAAATAAGTCTAGAAGCCTTGACATCCAAACCAAAGGTGAGCCTAGCCTAAAATCAATGTTCCAAAACTGATGGAACTGTTAGAATTGGCATATGAGGTCACTAACATGAAGTTTACACCTGATAGTCAATCCTCACTAGAGAAGACTTCAAAATAAGGAATTGGATCTAACACTAAACAAACTGCTCAGTCACTAAACTATCATCCCCAACAAGTCACAAATGACGGGGGCAGCTATAAGAAAGTTCAAAATGGAAAAATATGTGGAAATGCAGAAAATGATCTGGAGGGTCATTATAATATAACTTTTATCCACAAAAGTGAAAGGGTTAGTATATACTGAAGGCTCGAATAGGTGAGGACACTGGACCCGAATCTTTCTCTCAACCTACCAAATATATTCCTCTATTAGGCGGTGTCTCCAATAAACCTTAACTACTAAAATCTCCCTAAAGCCCGACCATCTGACATCCCTTGGAAATATGTGAATCGGCTTTTCCACGAAGGTCAACCTTTTATCCAACTGAACTGAGTTCCACCGAAGCATATATGACTCATCAAGGATGTAATGCCGCAACATAGAAACATGAAAAACTAGTTGAACATCAACAAAATCTAAGGGCAAGGATAACTCATTAACCACATCTCTAACTGTGCAAAGAATCTAAAAAGGTCTAATATATTTGGGGTTGACCTTGACTTTTCTCCCGAACCTCATCACGCCCTTCATAGGCAAGACATGAAGGAATACCTGGTCTCCAATTCCAAACCTCAAGGCACGAAGTGTACTATCTGTATAAGCCTTCTGCCTGCTTTGAGCTACCTTCAGCCTATCCTGAATCACCTTGACTCTATCTAATAACTCCTAAAACAAGTCTGTACCACGAGGCCTAATCTCAGAGATCTAGTACCAACCTATCAAAGATCGATAATACCTACATATAGTGCCTCAAATGGTGCCATCTTAATGGTCAAATGGTAGCTATTATTATATACAAACTCTGCCAAAGCTTTGTGATGCTCCCACTGATCTCCAACATCCATAACACAAGCTTGAAGAATATTTTTGAGGACCAGAATAGTCTACTCTGACTGCCCATCAGACTGAGGGTGGAAACCAATACTAAGATCTACCTACGTAACCAACTCCTTCTAAAAAGCTATCCAGAAGCTAAAAGTAAATATTGATCCTCAGTCAAAAATAATAGATATAGGAACCCAATGTAGGCAAACTATATCCCAAACATAGATACTAGCTAACCTCTCGACACTAAAGGACATCTGAATATTAGTGAAGTGTGCCAATTTGGTCAAACAATCTATAATGACATAAATACCATCAGAACCATAGAAAGTGCCAAGAAAACCATTAACAAAGTCCAAGGTGATCTGCTCAAACTTTTACTTGAGAACTGGGAATCTCTAAATGAGGCCATCGGGCTTCTGATACTTAGCCCTCACCTGTTGATAACATAGACAATGAGATACGAAGTCTCCCATGTCTCTCTTAATGCCACTCCACTAATAGTATTGCCTCAAACCCTATACATCTTAGTTGCACCAGGGTGAATAGAATATCTGGAGCTATGAGCCTCACATAATATTGATTGAATTAAGTCTCAAATCCTCGGAACATAAATGCAGCCATCATACCTCAAAATACCCTCAAAATATATGGTATCCCTCTTTGACTCACCACTTAGCATCTGATCATGGATGACACAAAGTCCCCTATCCAAAAATTGGCGAGTCCAAATTAGCTCAAATAAGGTAGACCTCGCCTTAATAGTAGCAACATTCCTTCTGGGGTCAAAAACATTGAATCATGCCATCAAGTTGTCTAAGAATTAGATGTCCTATGCCAATGTCTTCTCAAAACTGAGATAACGGCTAAGCTGCCTATACTCATTATCTTCCAGCTCAAGGAATTTGCAACCACGTTTAGCTTGCCTGGATGGATAAACTAGAGATGTCATAATCCTTCAGAAACTTCATCCATCTACATTACCTAAAATTAAGCTCTTTTTGAGTTATAGATATTGAATACTACAATGATCAATCTAGATATCACAATGCACGCCATATAGATAATGCCTCAAAATCTTGAGCTTAAAAACTACCACTGCCAACTCTAAATCATGAATGGGGTAGTTATGTTCACGCACCTTTAGCTGCCTCGATGCATAAGCAATAACTCAATCCTACTATATTAAAACACAACTTAAGCCAATACCAAAAGCATTACAATATATGATAAACCCCTCACCCTTAATTGGAAGAACCAATATAGGAGATGAAGTAAGGAAACCCCTGAGTTTTCAAAAGCTCAACTCACACTCCTCAGACTGTTAGAAAGGAACCTTCTTCTAGGTCAATTTTGTCATCAACACTACAATAGTCGGATACCCCTCAGTGTACCATCGATAGTAACCATCCAAACCAATAAAGCTACGAACCTTAGATAAAGATGTAGGGCTGGTCTAATCATGAATAACCTCAATCTTTGTTGGATCCACCATAATCATATCTTAGACACAACATTCCTTAGGAATATCACTGACTCGATCCAGAACTCACACTTTGAAAATTTGACAAAAATCCTATGATTTCTCAAAGTATGAAGCACAATCGTCAATAATTGCATATGTTCCTCCCTACTCCTTGAATACATAAGAATGTCATCGATGAACATAATCATGAAGGAGTCCAAATAAGTTTTGAACATACAGTTCAACAAATCCTTAAATGCAGATGAGGCATTGGTCAACCCAAAAGGCATCACCAGGAACTTATAATGGGCACGGCGAGTTTTGAAGATTGTCTTTGGGATGTCCTCAGTCTAATCCTCATCTAATGGTAATTGAACCTCAAGTTAATCTTACAGAAAATTGATGCTCCCTAAAACTGGTCAAATAGATCATCAATGCAAAGCATAAGGTGCCTATATAGATCATCAATGATAAGTATAAGGTACCTATTTTTTACCTTCACCTTATTAAGTTGCCTATAGTCATATGCAAAAAAACATATTTCTTCTTCACAAATAAGACAGGAGCACCCCAAGATGACACACCCGGTCTAATAAAATCCTTACCCATAATATCCCAAAGCTGAGAATTTAGTTATATAAGCTCGATAAGAGCCATACAGTAAGGTGTCATAGAAATAGGTTAGATGCCCAATTCAAGATCAATAATAAAATCAATATCATGCTCAAGAGAAAGACCAGGTAGATCGGTAGGAAAAATATCAAAAAAATTACGGGCTATAGGAACAAAGTCAAGCAAGGGACTCTCCACTCTAACATCACGAATATAAGTAAGATAAGGCTCAAAACCCCTCAATATAAGTCTCCTAGCCCAAACATAAGAAATAATCTCCATCGGCTCATAGAAAAAAGATTCCTACCATACAACCAAGGGTATGCTAGGCATGGCTAAGGTGACAGTCTTGGCAAAGCAATCCAAGACTGCATGATAGAGGGATACCTCGTCCATGCCTAGAATCACATTAAAATCCACCGTATCTAATACAATAAGATCAACCTAAATATCTAGCTCTTAAATAGTCATAATACATAATCTATAAACTCGATCCATTACTAAAGAATCACACATGGGAGTAAATACACATAATAGCATAGATAAAAAATCCCAAGATAACTCTAACTACGGTGCATAATAGTAGACAACTAAGAATAACGAATCCTGGAAAAAATAAAGCAAAAGTCGGCTTATGGCACACTAAGAACATACCTATAATGATATCATCTTAAGACTTTACCTCCTATCTATTGGGTATAACATAAAAATAAATTGCCCACCACTTGGTTGGGAGACTGATCGGTCTCCTATCCAACCTACCTAAGGACCTCTATGAGAACACTAAGACCACTTCAATGACCTTACATACCATTTCTAGCTGGGACGGCACTACCCTAATTGGCGGAACACTCTACACTATAGGAATAACTACTCAGCACTGGGGACACTCTCTAGAGAAATAGATAAAGGTCCCACAATTATAACATGCCCCAGGTGCTGCATGGTATCTATAAGATTTGGTTGCCATAAAATAACTACCTCGGCTAGAAAACCTAAAAGATAAACCCCTCAAAGACTGGTCACTATCCTGGCTAGGATAATTACTGTAGCTAGGCTATACTCTATCTGTAATCTGAAGTGGATCATGAATGGGCCTACTAGACTGACATTGATGCTGATAAGACTGGCGTAGAGGGTACCTACCCTGGTAACTGCTGTCTCTAAACTGTGAGCTACTTCAGCTCCTACTGAAACTGCCCTAGTAACATAGCCTCTTATTATTATTCCTTGGGTCTTCCAATGCATCTCCTCCATAATATGAGCATGATCAAAAACCTTAATAAAGGATCTACCATCGGTAACTAAACTCTGTGTAGCCATGCAAAGAGATAGTCTCAATCCGAAAATAAAATACCAAATTTATACATACTATATTGGAAAGATAGATGTAGAATACCTGGACAACTTATAAAGCCAAGCCCCATGGTCCAATATGATCATAGAACCCTTCTCCAATCTTGAAAACTGACCCCTCAGACAATCTCTAATACTAAGATGCATATACTTTTTTTAAGGAAACCTCAAAGAACTGAGCCCATGTCAACGAGGGAGATCCAACTAGTCTAGAATCAAGATAACCTCTATACCAATGTCAAGCAGCTCTGTCTAATTGAAAGGTAGTGTAGTCCACTCCATGAATCAACTAAGCTCGAATTATGAAGCCTATCCTTAAAAGTAATAAATAACTAATAAGCATCCTCACTCGATGCCTAAAAAAACTAAAAGGAGTCAATCTCAAGAACCTACCCAACATCTTATACTCTTCAATAGACATGGAAAGCTAGGCAACAACTGGCTGAGCAACTACCGACATTGGTAGGATCTCAACTCTGGAGCCGTAGTTATAGGTTATGCCCCTACCTTAGTACTACTCTAATCTGCAAACTAAGTACCATTATTTGATACACCATTAACTAATCCAAAGAGCTGAACTAATGCATCTTTGAGTAATAATAAAAAAATAAACCTCGATGAAGCCTGGACTTTCCTTGGCCTACCACTGGCTGAGGTGGAGAAATCTCTGATGCGGGAGCAGGAATAGGGTCTGTGAAGGCTCCCTATCTTAACCGCTATTCGAGGATACATCTCTTATCTGCCCCAATATTAAGGTCATCTACATACTCTGGTAGGATACTTAGTTGCAGACTCAAGGTCCTCATCTCGAGTAGTAGTATCACGTATCCTAACTAACTATGAAAGAGTGTAACCAAATGAATCTTAGAAACAATCTCAGACTCTTAGCATGAAATGAGTGAAAGAAGTGAAAATCTTCTAAAAATATTCTATAGCCTCCCAAAGATAGGATATGAGCATCATCATTCCATTCGGTGGGACTCTACTAGACACTTTCTCTTGTACCAATAAGACTATGAACCTAGATTCTGATAGAAATTTGTCATGACCTGACTTCAAGAGTCATGATGGCACCTACTTTATCGCACTAGTAGGTGAGCCAATCTACAGCCCAAAACTACATGTAATTTTTGAAGATATGACTTAAAAATAAAGTAGAAGTAGTTAACTATTAGTAGATTTAAATTATTAGAGTTCTATGTAACTTTGTCTTAGGAATTAGTTATCTCTTTGTTATCTGAATAGAAATTAGTTATCCTTCTGCAATTTGAATTTGAATTGAAGTCTAGTTAGAAATTTAGCTATAAATATATGTTTTGAGTTATTAATAAAATAATTTCCTTTGATAATCAAATGCAATATTTTTTCTCTCCAAGTCCTTCTCTATTATTTCTTTAATTTCAAAGCTAAAAACCATCAATTGGTATCTAAAGCTAATTTTTTGAGGGATCTGTGAGTGAGATGAATTCTGAAAACACCTTTTTCCAAATAGATCCTCATGTCTTTGATGGTGAGAATTACCAACTTTGAGCAGTAAGAATGGAGACTTATTTTGAGGCTTTAGATCTTTGGGAGGCCGGGGAGGAGTATTATGATGTTCTTCCGCCGCCCGATAATCCCACGTTGGCCCAGATCAAAAGTGAAAAGGAAAAGAAAATCCCAAAATCAAAGGCAAAAGCAACTTTGTTTGCTAGTGTTTCACCAACAATTTTTATGAGAATTATGGCTCTTAAATCAGAAAAAAGAAATTTGGGATTATGTCAAGGAAGAATACATAGGAGATGAAAGAATATGAGGAATTAAGGTGCTGAATTTAATAAGGGAATTTGAATTGTAAAAGATGAAGGAATCAGTCAGAGCGACTTCTTGGCATTGTTAACAAGGTAAGATTACTTGGCACAAAATTTAAAGATTTGAGAATTGTTCAAAAATTCTTGTTACAGTGACTGAAAGAAACGAAGTATCAATAACCTTGGAAAACACAAAAGACCTATCCAAGATTACCTTAGTAGAATAGTTAAACACATTGCAGGCACAAGAGCAAAAGAGCCTTATGGTATGGTTGACGGAGCTTTTGCATCTAACCACAAGACTCAAGTAGGGGTAATAATTAAAAAAAAACACTACCCACTTTGTCAGTACGCTAGCAAAATAGGTCATTCTTCATTTAAATGTTGGAAGAGACCAGATGCACAATGCAAGATCTACAATCAACTTGGCCATGAAGCTGTGATTTGCAAAAACAAATCTAAAAAATATGAAGCAGATGTCGAAATCACCAAAGAAGAAGAAGAAAATCACTTATTTGTGGCAACATATTCTTCAACCAAGAAATTTGATTTTTGAATAATTGACAGTGGTTGGACAAACAACATGACATATAACAGAACTATTTTTAAAGAGTTTTTACCTTTGGAAAATAAGAAAATCAAAATTGGTAATGGAGACTATATTCCGCAGAAGGAAAGGAAATGTTGCAATTAAAACAATTTCAGCTACAGAAATAATTTCAAATGTCCTTTACATGCCCGACATTGATAGAAGTTTGTTAAGTGGAGCTTTTGCATCTAACCACATGACTCAAGTAGGGTTAATAATTCAAAAAAAAAACTACCCACCTTCTCAGTATGCTAGCAAAATAGGTCATCCTTCATTTAAATGTTGGAAGAGACCAGATACACAATGCAAGATCCGCAATCAACTTGGCCATGAAGCTGTGATTTGCAAAAAAAATCTCAAAAATATGAAGCAGATGCCGAAATCACCAAAGAAGAAGAAGAAAATCACTTATTTGTGGCAACATATTCTTCAGCCAAGAAATCTGATTTTTGGATAATTGACAGTGGTTGTACAAACAACACGACATATGACAGAACTCTTTTTAAAGAGTTTCTACCTTTGGAAAATAAGAAAATTAAAATTGGTAATGGAGACTATATTCGGTAGAAGAAAAGGAAATGTTGCAATCAAAACAATTTCAGCTACAAAATTAATTTCAAATGTCCTTTACATGCCCGACATTGATAGAAGTTTGTTAAGTGTTGGCCAGCTAATAGAAGAATGATTTAAATTATTATTTAGAGATAAATATTGTTGAATATTTGATTCCACTAATTATGCAATTTTACAAGTTGATATAGGAGGCAAAAGTTTCTTATTTAATGCAACACATACCTTGCAAGACCAAAGATGAATTGGCAGATTTATTCCAGAAGTCAAATTCAGTCAAGCTTGCAATCTACAATTTTTGATCCAAGGAGGAGTGTTGAAGATAAGTCTCAGAAATAAAGTAGAAGTAGCTAACTATTTGTAGTTTTAAATTCTTAGAGTTCTATGTAACTTAGACTTAGGAATTAGTTATCCCTTTGTTATTTGAATAGGAATTAGTTATTCCTTTGTTATTTGAATTTGAATTGAAGTTTAGTTAGAAATTTAGCTATAACTATATGTTTTGAGTTATTAATAAAAGAATTTTCTTTGATAATACAATTGCAATATTTTTCTCTCCAAGTCTTCTCTGTTATTTCTTTAATTTCAAAGCTAAAACCCAACAGTAATAGGCTAATTGGTAGAAAATGGCATAAATACCAGAAATATGCAAGTAAGTGGATTACAAGCAATAAATCGTAAGGATAATAACATAAAGAAAGAGAAATAAAAAAAGAGTAACATCATCCTATGACCTAGTAAGTTGGTACAAAAGTCTCTAATCCAAAAGAATAGGAGTTCTATCAAAGTTAACATATAACAATCTCAAAAATAGAAAGACTATCCAAAAGCAGAAGATGGAGAAAAGGTCAACTTTGGCTTCGAGAGTCCATCCTATCTCTGAACTCTAAATAGCACATCACAACTTCAAAGGCAACAACTAGTACTCAAATTTGCCTAAAAAAAGTACATAAGTCTAGTATGAGTACTTCATGTGCCATGGTTTCATGGCACTCTTGATTCTTCAAATAAAAAAATATGCAATTACTTAGGTTTGTTTTAGTAGATATGTTGTGTTTTTGTGTCTATTTTACAGGGTACTAGGTTTTGGAGCTTAACATGAAGAAAAGGAGTCAAGATTTGCAGAAAAGCCCACCTGCGAGGTTACCTACGCGGCATACATATCACTTACATGGTGTAGGTAGTTGTCATATGTTTCAAAGTTGTAAACTTTAGAGAATCAAAAGATGAAGTTATTGACTGTTACCTATAAAGGGTAACCTATGGTCTATAGATACCACCTATGACCTGTAGGTACCTCCTACGATGTCATACGTACCACTGTAAGTGTTAGCGGATCAAAATTTAGAGAAGATGCAAAAATAAAAATTTCCTGGTACTCATAATGGGCCCACCTATGGTATGTAAGTACTACTTACACCTCATAGGTACCAGTAAAAGAGAGATACTATAGAATTAAAGAAGGTTGCTACTTATGAGGGCCACCTCATGGCATAGGTGCCACTTACGACCCGTAAATGGCGCCATAAGTGGCCACTGACTTAGTTTCCCTGCATGTTTTTGTTAAGATTTACAGGGTTTATATGTAACCAATACATACTTTTAGTCAGGCATTCTTATTATTCAAAAACATATATTGATTTCAAGATTGACTTTTGATTTGGGAATTCTTGTGTTCTTGGTTTTTGGTTGACTAATTGATTTTAGACTTTGGATTTTATTCTTCCATTGTTGTGAGACTACTTCTATTCTTTCTTTATTTAATTCCATGGCATTTCTTGCAACTATGGGTGGTTAAATTCCAACCCTTGTAGAATAACGAAGTAGGGGAAGTATGAGATTCTTCTAGATCATTGTTTATACTTGAATTGTGATCTTCTTTGGTTTAATTGTTTTTAGGTGGTGGTCAATGCTAATAACTCACCTGTATTTAAGATAATCTTCACAAGAGAGATTGAGATTGGGAAAAGAGGATTGCAACAGTAATTCAAGGCTATAAACCCTCATCTAATAACTTGACACCCACAAGGTGATAGTTAAATTGAGATCAAAGACAAGGGTTAGCAAGTCGACACCATGAGACTCAAAAAGTGAAGGGTGAGATTTATCAATGCATTCACAAGACGGTGGGTAATACCTAGCTTTTCAGATTCTGCATGTGTGATAGTGGGATAGTTAGGAAGCTAAGGGGAACACGGTCCTAGTGTTCATCTTAGATTGATCACAATAGAAGGCATTCATAACTTGTTACTTTTACTGTTTATAGCAAATTCCACCCATTTACTTTTCTTGCACTACCAACTACTTCATAAAGTTCGAGAGAGATATTTGACCTATTCCCTGTGGGATCGACCCCAGCCTAGTAGGGTTACTATAACTTGACAGTAACCGCATTTTTTTTTGGAGGGTATTCTTTTTGGAGTACTAAAGCCATAAGTACTCAATAGGCATCATTGACTGACTAAGCTAAATAATAATATAAATATAATAAAATGGTAGTTAAATAAGTTAAGACAAGGGAAGAGGGAAAGCCTGGAATAATGCTCCAAATAATGAAAGTAAATAACTGAAATAATAATATTAAAGAAAATATAGCTATTGATACATAACTGGGCCCCATAGGCCTAGCAGGTGAAAATGAAGTAAATAACCCAATGCATGTCCCCATAATCCTGGAGAGTGCAATCAAAGAGAAGTAATATAGTAAGCATACCAACTTTATATATCTCAAAGTCATAATCGTGGATCCTTTCATACCATAAACACAAACTCAAAACTACTTCATAAATGTCATAAGTAACCTCTCAATACCAGACTTGAACCGAAACTACTGTCTTATATGCTAGACTAGAACTGGAACTAATATCATGAATACTGTACTTGAAACAAAAGTAATGTCATGAATAATGCTGAAATAGAATCTGTCTCAATATCATAAATCGTCAGACTTGAACTTGAGTTAATCATCTCCCAAACACAATGTTAGAATAGACCATCACATGCATAAAATATCCCTGAGCTAAAGAATGTAATTAAAATATTGGCCTATTGAATCTACACAGAACTTCTAGCAATCTTGGCCTAAGGTGGATCGAATGAGGGCTCACTTCTAACCTCAATAATCCATTCTAAGGTAAATTCTACCCCAAACTAGGCTATGGTGTCAAATTTAACTACAAGATGCTAAATAAGTCTCATTAAGTCCTAAGATAATAATTCTACCTAAAGAACGAATGGTTAAGCCAATTACGCCTATTTACAGTCCCTTAACCAACTAAATATCCCAAATCATACCAAATATACCTTTAAGTCCTAATTCCCAATTCAAAAATAGCATATTATCATATCAATACTATAATTAAGCCCAATCTAAGAGAAGGTAACCCTAGCCTACCTAGACGCTAAAGAAAGCCCGATGAAGTCTACTAAATTAGTGATTTCCCATTTTATAGAAGCTTTCGCATGATGCTTCGCTATTAAAATAGTAATATAATCATTAATACGAGAACAACGGTACCCATATTATATTTTTATACTTCAGGTCCAAAATAAAGTCAAAATCGTATGTAGGGTCCGCTTGCGGAATTGTACTTTTGAAATCGTCAACATATCCCTCTATGCTCAAGGATTATTTACCCTCAAGAATGGGTAAATTTTGAGATAAAATAATACTAAAATTAAATAACATGAATCTAGAGATTTGGGTCTAAATAGAAGAATTAAACCAAGAATTGAACGAAAACTTTCAAGGTTTATGACAAGGATTTGGTTATACCAAGCTCCCAAGCACCTGATCTCCTAGTGGGCAGTCTCCTAATTTTCCACACTCTCTAGGGTCTTTGGCTCTTGATAATTTTGAAAAAATATGGAGAAAATTAGGCAAGAGAGGAATTTAATACCCTCCTAAGTGCCGCTTAAGCAACCACTTGATCGCTTAAGCAGTCACCACAAAAGCGGCTTAGTACTGATAAAGAGGTACCTGGTCGCTTGGCCCTTCTGCTAAAGCGGATAAGTTTCCACTTAAGCAGCATCCAATTTAGTAGACAAGCTTCGGCTTAAGCGACCCGACTAGGAAAGCCTTGGTTGCTAAAGCAACCTGCTGGCCGCTTTAGTGGATGCATCGGGTGAAACTTGAAAAAATTCCAATATTTTCACCAACCTTTGATATTCATTCAGAATTCTATGAATGCAAATGCACTAGGCTACCCTATCAAATTTGACATTTGGACATAATGCTGCTATCCAAATTTCTATTCGAGGTCATTTCAATAAAAAGTAGGACCCACACCCACGGGCCATTTTAATCAAATTCTGATCAGTAGCCTGAAATGAGTGCAGAAGCCTTGGGACCTGAATCAAAGGCCCCCAGCCTAAAATCGACATTTTGAAGTTGATAGAAATGTTAGAATTGGAATACAATATCGTTAATCTAAAGTTTACGCTCGGTATCCAATCTTTACCAGTGAAGACTTCAAAATAGGGAATTATCTCTAAAAATCAAATGAACTGCCCAGCAACTAATTTGTCAGTTCCAACAAGTCACAAATGACATGGGACAACTGTAGGAAAGCTCTAAACAACAAAAATGTATGAAAATACAAAAAATGACCTATAGGATTATTACAACAAGGGTAAGTTAACGATTATTAACTAAAACCCCAAAAGGTTTTACACCTATTTTACCCACTTGCACCAAAAAATCAGCTATGACAAGTTTAAAGCTCTCCCCTAAGTATGTAAATTAATAACTCTAAGGCTAATTAACCAAAATACTCATTAAGGGGGATAATTTACTTATCTTAGTGATGAAAATGGTTGAAAATGTCCTAAATCATCTTTTCCCTTCCTCAAAATGTGTTTTTGAAATAGTGAGACAGTTTGGAGAAATTTCTATTAAAACAGTGATTTACCCCACAATAGCGACGTTGACCGGGTTTTGACCGTTGCTATAGCAAGATTTTTTTTCTTTTGAGCACGTCTCTATAGCGACCTCGATGAGGCAGAAAGTCGTGAATTACCTAAATTCAATTTTGAAAAGTACTATGGGTTCTTTATCGTCATTGCTAACATAAAATCAAGCTAAACTTAATCAAATTATCCTAATTTATTTCCACATTTCCCCAGACCGTACCTCATTTATATTTTGTTCGAGCTTAATATAACCTATAATTTCTAACTCGCAATTCAGAAAATATCTTAACCCAAATTTTTGTATGAAAGACTTACCCATAATGACGAAGAGGGTCATTTCAGAATTACCAAAATATTAATATTTCACTTTATCTGTAAAAAACCCAAGCTTCATTATCCAATGCGATTTAAAAGGAGAAATTTTGAAAAAAAATTTCTAGAATAAGTTTATCCGCAATACAAGGACCTTAAATCTCAAAATCAATGAAAACCTATTCCAAATTGACCTTCAAATCAAAACTTTTGATTTCATAACTTAGAATTTTAAAAATAAACTTTTTGCACCAAAATCATGAACAAGGAGATGTACATATTGGAAAATGAACAAATGAAGGTAGAATTATCTATCCAATGATTATACGAGAAAAATGCATCAAAAATTGCCTCAAATGAAGCTTTTTTTCTCTCAAAATATTAAAAATATAAAATAGATTTGCTTTAGGTGTTAAACTCAGCAATTTCCACTTAAGCGGACATTTCATTGCTTTAGCAACATCGCTTGAGCGAACCAACCATCGCCTAAGAGACCTTATCGCTTAAGCAGATCTATTTTCACCAAGATAAACCCTCTTAGGCAGCTATTTGCTCTTTTATGTAATGCACCAACATCAAAATTCACTAAAACAGACATAACTTCCTCATACAAACTCAACATTCATTAATTTTTTATGCGTTGCTTCTTAAATTTCAATACATATCCAATGGAACCATGTACATACATAAACAAATCTAATTAAATACTAGTGATACTACTAAAATTCAACAACGTGAAACTCCAAACTCCAAAGAACTATCCAAAACTCATCTAAGACCTCTCAAACAAAATTCTATTGTATTACTAGGCTAAATTTGACATTTTAGACTCAAAGAAATCATTGAATTTATCAAAATATATGGTTATCAACAAATCACTCTAAACTAACTTTAGGCAAAATAATATCTAATATTTTAATCAAACACTCAAAAGTTAAAAAAAGGGCCTTGGGTCTCATACCAACTATGCTACTAATCCAAAATGGACGTTTCAGATCTACTGGAACTAGCAGAATCACTATTCGATGCTCGAATCATAGAATATTGATCAAAGAAAATTATATATCTCTAAAGGCTACTCAAAATCACAAACTCGTACAAATCACTCCCGAATACTTCAGAGATCGTGTAAACCATTTTCACAACTCATAATTGATATAAAGCAACAACGAATATGGAAACAAAAGTCAAAATACATAAAGTTTTAAAAATCATAATGAAAGTTGTTATAGTATGTCTGAGAATAACAATTTCCACTCTAACGTTTTCATTTTGTGTGGTTCATCACTTTTACCATTTTCACCATTCTTAAAAATTGGGATTCTAATTATAAGTGTTCTCATACTGTGGTTAGAGAAATACTAACTATATCCGTTTTTCTTAATAAGCAATGAAGAGAGCTTGATTGTCCTTGAATTCAATTTTGTTTGTGGATTATAAATTACTATTTATGTCAGCAGCCCCAAATATGTAAGTGCCTAAAATTAAGTTTTCACTAGTCGTAGTTCAAAAGTGTCTTTGAAATGACGTTACTAGGAACCAACAACAATTACATATACTTAATATGATTCCACAAAAGGGGTCTGGATTTTTCAAAAAAAAAAATTATTAATCAAAGCTTAAGGAAATAAAAACGTTTAGGCCTAACCCCATCATGAAAAAATATGGGGGAAAGTACACAAATAGTACTTTGACTCAAATAAATCCCATAAAAATATCCATAAAATTCAAATTTCGTTTTCTAGCCATTTCAGTTCGCTGGCTTGTCCTTAATTGGCTGTTGAGCTTTTTTTTTTTTACCTTTTCTTTTATTTTATGGCAGTTGCAGCTACTTTTTTTTATGTGTGTGCTGCTTTTTCTAAAGTATATTGTCTTATTTTTTTAGTTCTATAAAAAAATAATCACATAAAATTTTGATTATTTTTTAACAATAAAATATAAAATTTTATAATTGGAATTACTATTTTTTTTGTCAATCGTACAAACAGAGTGTATTTTTACTTGTTATAAAAATAAAATATCTTATACAACAAATGATACATATGCATACATATTTTATATATAAATGATACAATTTTTATACACATCTTATACTGATATACAATCTATCCAATAATGACACAATTTCTACACATATTTTATACAAAATATATGTTCTATACAACAGTTATACAGTTTCTACATATACAATCTTTAGCTGCAATAATTATATAGATATAAATTATACACAATAATTATATAGTTTCTACACTCATCTTATGCATATATATATTTTATATGATAGCGATACAATTTCTATACATATCATATACAAAACGTATATTCTAGTCTATACATATACTATACAATAATTATACAATTTCTGTATACGTCTTATGCATATGCATATTGTATATAACAATGATACAATATCTATACATATCATGTACAAAAAATATATTACACACAACAATTATACAGTTTCTATACAAATTCTATACAACCTTTAGCTACAATTATTAGTCAAATAGTATTTTATACAATAACTATATAGTTTCTATACACATTCTATATAATATATATATATATAACACAGATCGATATTTTATACAACAACTATAGAGTTTATATACAAATTCTATATAGTTTCTATGCATATATTTTATATAGATATATATTCTATACAATAGTTATACAGTTTTTATATAATTATATTTAATTATTATTTTTTGTATTAAAAAATAGATTTTTTAGCTCCCCTTTCCCCCCTTCCAAAAATGAAATGAAGGGCCTGAATGACCCAAATTATGAAAAGGCTATAATATGAAATTAATTTGGTTGACTGTTCATGTAATGTACAATTGCCCAAACACAAACCATTAATTTTGACAAGGGTTATGTGATGTGCTTTTTCCTAAAAATAAATACAGAACAAAAAGTTTAAAATGGGGTCTAGAAGGTTAGAGTGTGTAGACAAATCTTACCTTTATGCTAAGTTAGAGATACTATTTTCGGTAGGCCCTTCGCTCAATGAAAAATAGTGACAGAAGACATGCTGGAGTTTGATTACACACTACATATGGTAGACGGTTTGGACATAAAGAAACAATAGCAACTTTGAAGAAATTTTTAATTTCATTCATAAGGTTAAATGGAATTGTATTGTACCTTTATTTTTCTTGGGTTTAAAGATTTAGGTTTACCAGATTCAAAATGATTTACAAAATTCTTAGGGTCTGTTTGACCATGCGAGATAAATTATGACTTGAAATCATGATATGAAATCACGAGATAAAGATGGAGTTTCGTTTAGACATACAATTTGGAATTTTTGTGTTTATATTCTCTTATAAACATAAAAATTTTATAAGTTGTGAAATCTATCAGGATTGCCCCCATTTCTTTATACAATAAGCAAAAATTTATAAAAAAATAATATACTATCACAAAGCTATTCTAAAAAATATTCAACAGTTATTGATCAAAATATAGTCAATAAAAAAGTAAAATTAAACATAAATTATAATATACCACTCTTTAATATAATTCTCGCACATAATATGTGTAATCTCATTATGTTAATCTTGCATTTCTCGATCAAATGACCGAGATGAACCAACATTGTTACTAATATAAAGTAAGAGCAGGGGCAGATTTAGGGGTTCACATGGGGGTTTTCGGAAACCCAGTAACTTTCTTGCGGATCTTGCATTATATTGAAAAATCTAGTAAGTATATAATAATTATAAGTTAGGAACCCATATTGAAGTTTGCTGTTGGTCTAGCAGCAAAGAAGATGTTTGCTAAAGCACTGCTACCCTCTTGGTTGTGGGTCCTCTAACCCCATCAGTCACTTATTTTTGAATTTTTATTTTGCTTAAGGACCCCACAAACTTAAAATCCTAAATCCGCCTCTGAGTCGGAGTTGGTTTGAAGTAATAAAACTTTTTGTGTTGGTGAGAGCATTGGTTATATGAGACATAAATGGTTTAAAGAGTAATAATATGAACTTTAAATTTTATTTACATATAAAATAAATGATTGGTAGATATAAATGGTGTTTTCTTCTTTTTCAAAATATAAATTTGTGGGTCAATTTTGTATTTGAAAAATCTCAATTCATGAAATAAAATCCAAAGTAAAACTTTTTCGAGAATTTGAAGTTTTATCTCAAGATCTGAAATTAGTATTAAATCATATATTTAAACCCTGATATCATCTTATGATTTTAAATCACGGGAAGAAACAGTATATCCAAACGCCTAATTAGCATCCTATTAAGAATTTTTAATTTTAAAGGTTCCTGATAACTCCTTAATCCTGAAGAATACGCCATTATCATTATCCAAAAAAAGAATGTTAGCGAAAAAAATTCCTCTAGCATTGAGGACACATAATTAAGTTTTTGAATTTGCTTAATAGTAAAATAATTCAATCAATTTCCATATTCATCAGATAAGTATAATAATTATTTTTTAGGTTGACCAAACTCTTAAGATACATAAATTTATTTTCATAAAAAGAAAATTGGCAATGAAAGAAATCAAAAAGCTAAAATAAATTGATTGATTAGTTGATAATAAGAACTTGTGAAGTAATAAAATAAAATAGTAGAAGACAAAATATAATCAAAAGGATTGTCACTGATTAGAATTCTTTCTTTTTGCATTTTTTTTTATCAACAAATGTCAACTCCTCATTTTTTTTCATATATTAAGTTATTTACTATACTATTTTTTCTTTTGTTAAGTGGATAATATTTTAGTAATAATAATAGTCATATTGTACTATAGTAGGCCTTCTAGCCTAGATTAAGTGCAAAAAGAGTGGATCCCCCATATTGAAGGGGTTCCGTACACATACTAATTTTCCTTTCATACATAGTTCCAATCATGTCTAACCAGACTATTTTCCAGACAAACACCGGTGGAACTACAAAAAGTCTATTGCCTTCAAAATTTTCAGAAGTTGTTCCTTCTTTTGCTAAAGTATCTGCTGCCTGGTTTTGTTTCTTATAGCAACGTTTCACTTCCAGAGCTCCCAACCTCCTTAGTCTTAACCTTTATTCATCAAGAATGGAATTATAGTGGAGATTTCCATTTATAAGCATGTTAATTACCTCTGGGGAGTCAACATTGATTTTTACAAGTAGGAAATTGTTATATTCGATCATCTTTAGGTCCTCATTTAAGGCAAGTAATTTCATCTGGTTATTAGTAGTTAGGTGTAGCTATTGCAAAACCCAACACCCAGTCCCCCCTCTACCTAGATTACCTGTGCAAGCCCCATCGGTATTCAATTTGAAGGATCCTTTCTATGGAGGCAACCATTTGATAACAATGGTATATTTATGTCTGGTTCTAACCTTGTTACTACACAAAAACATATTCAACAGCTTTTGAGTTGGCATTATAAAATGAAGGCTTAGTAGACTTATGGTTGAATATATTATGGTTTCTTGTCGTCCAAATGTTTCACAAGGAAAAAGGGAGCAACTCATCCCAAGAAAAAGTGTTATTAAAGTTTTTGTTCTTTGTAATGGACCAAGTTCTATCCCAGTTGAAAGGATGGAAATCCGCAGTGGTTACCTTATCAATAGACATACTGGACATATCACTCCAAAAATTCTGTATCATGGGGCACTTATAGAAGATTTGAGTAATGTTTTCAAGCTACCCATTACAGATGTTGCAGTTAGGACTGATCTAGATACCTCTATTATAGAGGGGGAGGTTAGTGGGAAGTTTGTTGTGGCTGAGTATACAAAGAAAAAACTTAATCTTACTAAGGATGGGAAACTTTCAAATTTTGGCTATACCAGGAGCCCCTTATGAAAGGGTGTCTCTCCTCCTATCAGAGATAAACTTACAAACATTGGAGCTAGAGAATATACTATAACCTGTGAGACTCCAAATGGTTTAGTCTTTTAAAGTTCTCAAATTATGTAAGATTGTTAGATATCATTCTTTAGGCCATCCGGGATATCTAGAGAGTTTACATGGAAATTCCAGACCCTACTTACCCAAATGTCAGAGATAGTAGCTTTAAAATCACATTCCCTTAGAGGCCTATATATGATTAGCCTTAGGGGGCTGGTTAGGGATCCACCTATCATTCCAGAAATTAATGTCTTTGCCATTATGGATGATCCATTGGGAGGCTTTCCTGCAAGTAGATCAACCCTTATAAAAGTTTTTCCATGTTTTAAAAGTATTGGATTTGCAATGCATACCCTTATTATTGTACCTATCCCTGAGAATTTTGGCCTAGAGCTTGTCTTGGATTAAAGAGAATCTCCAAGCCAGACTACAAAGCATAGTTTTATTTTTCAGGCTAGCCTTGTGAACTCCCGGAACACCCTTACTTTTTAGAGAAGTGATGGTATTCTAGTTTACAAGGTGAATTTTTTTCCTTTCGGGATTAGAACGCCAAATAAAGTTCCTCTGAGTCCTGTCTATGAATTTAAGAATATGATCATGGAGAGAGATATAATGCATCACATCATTAGGGATATTACTAAGATCAACCTTAGCTAGAGTGGTTCTCCCAAGCATATTCATGAAGTTTGTTTTCCTGTCTGCTAACTTGGAATTGAGGTCGTCCAAGATAAACTGAAAATCTCTATTGACAGATTTTATTATGGAAAATGGGAAAAATAAGGTATTTCCCTAACTTATTTGTAGAATTGATGGAGAGGTTTCTAGCTAACTCCTTTCTTTCAATCTCTAAACAGTTGTTAGAGAAAATCACTTTAGACTTAAGGGTTTTGATTTTTTGGCCAGAGTGATGACTGAAGCTGCTGAGAGTGTTAATGATGGTGTGACAATTTTAGTGTCTGCTCAAGCAAATAGGGTTAAGTCATCAGTAAAGAAAAGATGGGAAACTTTGGTCCCACCATTGGTAATGGAAATAAGGGTCCAATTAAGTACATCCACCACATGGTTAATCCTTCTAGACAAGAGCTCCATGCAGAGGATGAATATGTAAGGAGACATAAGATCTCCTTGTCTAATACCCATAGAAGGTTTGAATAAGAGAGTTTTACTGCCATTCACTAGCATAGAAATAAAGGAATTGGAGATACAAGACATAATGAGCTTTATGAGCTTAGTGGGAAAATTGAAAAAGAAGAGAGTCTGTCTGACGAAAGACTATTCAATTCTATCAAAGGCTTTCTTTAGATCAATATTTAAAATCATGTTGGCCTTCCTCCCTTTTATTTTAGGTAAGTGGGAGATGAATTCTTTGACAACAATGGAATTGTTTGAGGCTCTCCCTTTTTAAAGAAAGTTGGACTAACTATGGACTATAATTCTATCCAAGAGGGGTTCGATTCTGTTAGCAATGATTTTAGTAATAAACTTATACTGGGTACTGCACAAACTTATGTGCCTGAAGTTTTTAAGAGTGACAACATTCCTGCACTTAGGAAAGAGTCAAAGATAAGTTCAATTGACCCTCTCTACCATAGTACAAGAGGAGAAAGTGTCTTTGAAGAACTTTAAAATAGACTGCCCAACAATATACCAATATTTTTGAAACTAGAAGGGGTGGATTCCATAAGGACCAGGGGATTTATTAGGTCTAAAAAAGAAGATATCCCTCTTTACTTCCTCATATAAAGGGATATCGATCAGGCTAGGATGGTCTTCATTCAGGATGAAACTATAGGTTATAGGGTTAAGCTAGGGTTTCCTGGGCGAGAGAAGGTGTTCAAAAGTGTACAAGGTGTTGTAGAAAAACAGAATGGTGTCTTGTATACCCTTCTGAGAATACACCCGATTCCCAAAATCAGTTTTTACAGAATTTATTCTATTTCTCCTCCTTCTGTTGGAGGTAGAAGCATGGAAGAACTTATTGTTAGCATCTCTCTTTGACCGCCAGTTGATCCTGGATTTGAGCCTCCAAAACTAATGAACCTTTCTGAGGATTTGACTAACACTTTGGGTAAGAGAGGTTTCCAAGAAGTGTAAAAAGGGGTTGTAGGGGTAATTAGGGGATCTTTGGATGCTAGCCAATCTGTCTAGCAACCCTTTTTTTTTTTTTGGAAAATATTACCAAAGATCTCTGTATTCCATATTTTAATGTGAGATTCAAACTGGGAAATGGTATCTGAGAGGTTCTAATGAGCCTAAAAAGTGTTCCTGGCCATTGCAGGGAAGGTAGGATGGAATCACCACATGGTCTCCACCCTGAAAGGTTTTTACATGAAAGGGAAATCCTTGAAGAGTTGAAGGAGGAGAGGGCAATGGTCAAAATTTGTTCTAGGTATAAGGGTGACAACTAAATCTTGAAAGTTTTTGATCGAGGATTCATTGGCTAAAAATCTATTCAGCCTTTGAAGGATTAAAGAGTGTATATTCCTGTATATTTTGTTAGTCCAGGTGTATTTACTACCTTTGAAGCCCAAATCAATAAGCCCATTAAGGTTAATACACTCCCAAAACAGGATGGATGTCATGACTCAAACTAGATCTAGGCCGTGACGGGTATCTCAAGTCCACCGAGGATCGGAGATCACCCCCTTTATCCTAGCCAACCAGAATACAATACAACTAGTAGCTGATGAATTCCGAACATATAACAAGATGGTTAAGAAAATAGCTCGCAAAGAAATTTAAGAACTTAAACATCCATCCCAATCTGCAGTAATCCACAAAGCCTCTAATAACTAAGGACAACCTAAGTCGAAACATGCCCCCGACCATAGCCAAAATAAGTCCAAAAGTAATAGTCCAAAACATGAATGAAATAAGATCATGAAATGAGGGTATTTCGGAGAATGGAAAATCACCACTTCAAAGATGACTCATAAGCTATCCAAGAATCACCTATCACAACGCATGGAAATCAGAAGTGTCTTTATTCCCTACATAATGTAGGGATACAACATTCAGAGATGGTTAGCGGGGTGAGCGCGAGTGTGTAACTTCGGATAAGGGTAAAATAATGTCAATTCAAAATCCAGTCCAAACTCAATGTACATATTCACATACATACATACATACATATATATATATATATAAGATGTTGGGATAGGGAACAAGGTTTAGCATAAGATTTAAAACCATTAACCTGGATTATGAAACTCAAACTGTCATCCATACCCACAGGCTATATGGGTCTAGCATCCCCCTACAAGTTGGGTTTAGCTCTCTCCCTGCTGGTTAGGCACCAGTGCGTGTTAGCCGTACGAACTAGAGAAATCTGAGGAAGCACCAAATCTATCAAGGCTACAACCATTCCAAAATGTATACATATATATAATGTGTTATGCACACGTTCATAAAGACCAACCCCCCTGCCGGCAAACGTGGTTTCCTGTATCAGTTCCTAAGGACCTCCATCTTTATGCTCAGCTACACAACCCCTTTTAAGCCCAATTAAAATAAGTTTCACATAACCCGTCTATTTATCCAAAGAATTATCCATTAAGGCATCAACCACAGGTTTCGTCATACCATTATTCTTGTAAGCTTATAATTATTCCATACCTATTCCATCAATTAGGGGGAATGCCACGACCCTCTTTGTTCACTAAATCAATTTGGGGGAATACCATGACTCCCTTTGCTCATTTAATTTAGTTTAAAAAATCAAAAACATGGCCAACAAGGCCTTCAAACCTCTTTTTATCCATTTAACCATTTATGCAATGCAATAGTTTAGGGAAGTAAGTCAAGTCATATGATTAACCATATTCCAAATCCAATTATGCAAGTGGGTTAAGGGAACACAATTTCCAAAATAAAATTGCAAACCAAAATCATCAAATTGAGGTAATATCTCGACCCCCATCCCATTCACCATACCCATACACCCCAACCGGTTTAAAAATACATAAATAAGATATGAACACTTTCATTAAAAACATAGCAATGCAAATCAAGTAACCATCCTTCCAAAACCCTCAACCCAAATAAAAATCCATATTCAAATCCACATGAATAGCCATTTAAACATACACTTTAAATAAAACAAGCTTAATGGGAGAGCTACATGTCTAAAAATATTAGGAATTATGGAGGGAAATCAACCTTTGAGCCCTAGATAATCAGCCTTGAGATACCCTAGCCTTGTTCTTACTTTGGGGAATTTGAGAGAAGAAGAGTGTATTTTGATTTCTTTTGGAGTGGTAATAAGACTCTAAAGTGTTTTTAACTCGCGAGTCACAATTGGGGAAAGAGGAAAATAACCAAAGTACCCCCAATTAAACATGAAAAAAACTATCACTAGTGACTATTAGTGACGTCACGACTCATATTGTCAGGTTATGAGCTGTCACCATAACTCGTATTTAAGGCAGATACATGGGGACTCTTCACAGTTAACCCAATGAGTCATACCCTACGACTCATAGCGAACCTTATGACTTATAGGGTCATAGTTGTAACAATAATAGTGATATTAGGCACCTACTCTGGTTTGGCTATAGAAAGCACCCTATAACTCATGACATCCCAATCGTAGTCACATAATAAAAATGGGTGGCCCTCACTAGTCACCTTATGGCTTGAGTCCTGCGACCCATAAGGAGACCTTACAAATTATTAAGTGAGCCGTAGTCTGAGTAGTATGCTTAAAACTCAAGAAATTTTTAGAGGCAAAAATTTGGGGTGTTACATTACCCCTCTCCCCAAGATCATTCATCCCTAAATGAGGGGTCAAGGCATCTATTAGCACGATTGTAAAGCAAATACACAATCATTATTCCTTTAACAAAGTTAAAAAACAAAGAGAGTAGGAAAACACATACCTTAAGCATTATTATCCAACTTCGGGAACAAGAATGGATACTTAGAATTCATATCCTCTTCGGCTTCCCAAGTAGCTTCTTCTACCTTATGGCTCTTCCATAGAACCTTTACTGAAGCCACATCCTCAGTCCTCAAACAACGGACTTTCCTATCTAAAATCTCAACAGAAACCTTCTCATAGGACAAGGAATTTGAAATACCAATATCCTCGATAGGAACCACCAAAAATACATCACCCACGCACTTCTTCAATATCGACACATAGAAAATTTGGTGAACGAAATCCTAACTTGAAGGCAAATTGATGTGTTACAGAAATATAGCACTTTCAACACTTAAACAAGAAAAATATGCAAGTTTCTGAGGCCTTTTTGTTAGATATGGGTATGTTTTGCAGGAAACCATATTTTTAGATTCGAAGTTCATGAAAAAGGTAAAAAAGTGTTTTTGGCTACTTTTTGGAGAATTATAGATGATCGGGATGTTTTTCGGCTTGATCGTGATCAAAGCATGTTCGAGAATCATAGAAGAGGTGAAAAATTGACTCCAGAAGCTTACTAAGTTAACCCACGAACTGTAGGTAGGACTTACAAACCGCAGATAGACAAAGTAGTTGCCAAAAGTCCAAAATATTGAGAGCTAACTTGTAGGATTTTTTCCCATCCGGTACCTGTGGTTCGTACCTACACCTAGAGCTAGACCGCAAATACAACCTGCACCCATGACCAAACCACAGGTGCAGACTACATGTGGCCCCCGATCCTGTTTTCTTCTATTTCATTCGAGTTTGGTTTTTAGGGTTTTCTCATGTACTATAAATACCTTTTATGTACTTTTTATACTCAAAAACATATTTTGATTCCAAGATACATCTTTGATCTTGGGATTCCCTTGGATTAACTTGGGTTGATTAATCAAGTGACGGTTTTGGGTTTGCATTTATCTTATCATTGTGATTTCATCTAAGCTTTCAATTATGAATGTCATTGTTTTCTTCACAAGCATGAGCAGCTAAAAACCCATAGTAATGGTTGTATAAACCCTGGCTGATTGACGAAGTAGGGGAAGTGCAATTGTTGAATAGAACCAATACCCATAGCATCCATTGTATTATCTTTAGTAAAATAGTTGTTTTAGCAGTTGCAAACGTTAGGATCCTGCCTAGATATTGCAACTTACTCCAAAAGAGGAGTAGTGACTAGGAAAAGATAATGACAACAATAATTTGAGGTTTAAGTGTCGATCCATGCTACTAGGTAATATCTAAGTAAGATGGTTAGATTTCATCTAATAACCAGAGACTCAAATGGCAATAGTTAATTGGGATCAAAATAAGGTTAGTAATGCGACATCCTGAAACTTAAAAGGTAAAGGGTGAAATCCTTCTACTTGTATAAAAGATTAAAGAAGGTACATAACTTATCAATTCAGCATGCAACGTATTGGGTTGGTTCAATATAGCATGATAAACCTACGGAGTTGAGAAACCAGGGGGAACACAATCCTAGTGTTCACCTATAACTGATTACAACCAAAGTTAATATTGTTACTTTCTCGAGATTACTACAAGTAAATCTCCCCATTACTTTCCAGTACTGACTGTTGACTATAACTCTAATAACTGTAATTTGATATATTCCCTTGGGATTCAACCCCAAACTTAGTTGGGTTACTATATCTTGACAGCGACTGTATCAGTATCTAAAAGGAGCTGTTTCTTCGATGTCATCACAAATCTAATGCATAAGCAACATTTCCCATCCTCCTTAAAATTAAGTATGGACCCATATAATGGGGGATGAGCTTTCTCTTCTTCCCATACCTCATCATTCCCTTATAGGAGATACCTTTAAGAACACCCAATCACCAACCTCAAACTCCAACTCTCTTTGTTTCACATCTGCATAGGACTTTTGGTGACTCTGAGCAGTCTTAAAACTATCCCAAATCACCTTAAACTTTTCCATGGCTCAGTGGACTAAGTCTAGACCAAACAATCTGGTCCCACTAACCTCAAACCACCCGATAAGAGATCTACACCTCCTACCATAAAGAGCCTTAAAAGGAACCATCCTAATACTAGAGTAATAACTATTATATGTAAATCCAATAAGAGGCAAATAATCAACCCAACTACTACCAAAATCAATCACGCAAGCCCTTATCATATCTTCTAAAGTCAAAATAGAACTCTCCACTGATCCATCTGTCAAAGGGTGTAAACCGGTGCTAAGGTTCACCTTAGTCCCCAAACCCTTCTGAAATGAATGCCAAAAGTGAAAAGAGATCTGCGTACCTCAATTAGAAATGATGGAAATTAGAGCACCATGTAATTTAACGATCTCCAGAATAAATAACTTTGCATAATCCTCTCCAGTGTAAGTACTCTTCATAAGCAAGAAGTGAGCAAACATAGTCATCCTATCCCTGATGACCCAAATCAAATCATGCTAATTTCGAGATCGCAAAAGACCATTACCAAAATCCATGTTGATCACTTCTCGATTCCACATGGGTAACTTAATCTTTTAAGATAACCCACCTAACCTCAAGTGCTCAACCTTCACTTGTTGACACACCATACACTTAGCCATAAAGTTAGCCACATCTCTCTTCATGCTGTTACATAAATAAATCTCCATCAAACCATGACATATCTTCATTTAACCAAGATGAACTGTATACCTCGACTCATGAGCCTCAATCAAAATCCTTTCTCGTAGCCCATCCACATTAGGAACACAAAAAATACCTTGGTACCTCAACATACCATCTTCACCAATCTCAAATTCCATAACTATCAACTGGCTCATATCATCCTTAATCTGCATCAAGATAGGGTCCAAAACTTACTTCTCCTTCACCTCTGCAATAAAAGATGACTTTACCACCTCTTGTACAATTATACCTCCATCTTCAGAATCTCAAAGATGAACTCCAAGATTAGCCAATCGATGAATGTCCTTAATCAATCCTTACTTATTCTCATCCTAATGGGACAATCTACCCATGGACAACCCGCTAAGAGTGTCAGCAACCACACTAGCCTTACCTAGATGGTAATGAAGACTCATATCGTAGTCCTTGAGAAACTCAAGTCATCTCCTTTGCCTAAGATTCCACTCCTTTTGGGTGAACACATACTGCAAGCTTTTATAATCTGAATAGATATCAACATGAACCTCATATAAGTAATGACGCCAAATCTTCAAAGCAAATACAATAGCTGCCAACTCTAAATCATGAGTTGGATAATTCCTTTTATGAACTTTCAGCTACCTAGAAGCATAGGCCACAATATTACAATGTTGTATTTTGACACAGCCTAGTCCCACAAGTGACATATCACATTAAATAACAAACCCATCAGTACCCTCAAGTAGGGTCAAAACCTGAGCAAAAGTCAACTTATCCTTCAGCTTATCAAAACTACCCTCGTAAGCGTCAGATCACAGAAACTTTACCTTTTTTTGAGTCAACTTAGTCAACAAAGCAATAATAGACAAAAAAAAACTTTCCATAAAACTTCTATAATACCCGTCTAAATCCAAGAATCTCTAAATATTGATTGGAGTCGTGGGTCTAGGCCACTTCTTAACTGCCTCCACTTTCTGAGGATCTACCATGATCCCCTTACTAGAAATAACATGACCAAGAAAGGTCACAACATTCAACCAGAACTCATACTTCAAAAACATGGCATATAATTGTTGATCCTTAAGAGTCTGCAACACTACTAGAAGGTGATGACATGGTCCTCACTCTTAAAATATACCAATATGCCATCAATAAACACAATCACGAACAAATCCAAGAAATATCTGAATATCCAATTCATAATATCCATTAATGCAGTCGGGGTATTATTTAATCCTAATAACATCAGCCGAAACTCATAATAACCATACCGTGTTTAAAAAGCAGTCTTAGGGATATCCACCTCCCTAATCTTCAATTAATGATAACCTGACCAAAGATCAATTTTAGAAAAGCACCTAGCACCCTAAAGGTGGTCAAAGAGACCATAAATTCTAAGAAAAGGATACTAGTAACACCCAAGCTATACCTCTACTCTGAAGATAATTGTGGTCGCTCTCAAATATAGTAACCCAACAAAGGTTGGGGTTGAATCCCAAGGGAATATGTGGACTTATCGATCTCAGATATTGTAATCAATGAGCAAAAGCTAGAAAAATAAATTGAGGGATTTGGCTAGCAATATCGAACAACAGCAAATATCAACTTCAGTCGTAATTAGCGTTGGTAAACACTAGGAGAGTGTTTCCTTAGCTTCTCAACTTCGTAGGCTTATCGTGTGTTATTGAACCAACCTAATACCTTACATGCAGAATCTGATAAGTTATGTACCATCTACAGTCTTTTGGACTAGATGATAGATTTTACTCTTTACTTTTTGAGTATTAGGATGTCGCCGTACTAACCCTTTTATTGATCCCATTTAACTATTACCTTTTGATTATCTAGTTACTAGATGATAGCTAATCATCTTACTTGTATAATACCTAGTAGGATAGATCGACAATTAAAATCAAATTACTGTTGTAATTATTTTTTCCTAGTCGCTACTCCTCTTTTGGAGTAAGTAACAATAATCTAGGTGGGATCTTAACATTGGCCAGTGCTAAAATAACTATTAAAGTAAAGATAATACCGCGCATGCATGGGTATCGGTTTAAAACAATAATAGCACTTTTCCTACTTTGCCTATCCACTAGTCGCTCATGCTTTTGAAATAATCAATAACATACATGATTGAAAGAATAGATAAAATCACAATATAAGAAGTAGAAAACCCACAACTGTAAGTAAATTAATCAACTGAAATCACTACAAGAGAGTTCCAAGACTAAAGTTGGATCTTGTAATCAAAATATATTTGTGAGAATCAAAAGTGCATTCTTTACTAAAAAAATACATAAAGGGTATTTATAGTACATGAGGGAACCCTAAGACCAAAGCTCGAATGAAATAAGATAAAACAGGGTCGATGGCCACTTATGGTATACACTTGCTCCCTGACCCTAGGTGCAGGTAGCACTTGCAATCAACAGAAAAGGTGCAAGTGCCGGAACAAAAATATCCTGCAAGTCAACTCTCGGGATTTTGGACTTCCGGCTCTTGTTTTTCCCACATGTGGTCAATAAGTGCTACTTGCAGTCCACATGATGACTTTGTAAGTGTTAGGACTCATCTTTTAAGCTCTTCTTCACTTCCTGGACATACTTTGATCTCGAACAAGCCAAAAAGTGTCCCGAACATCCATAATTTCTCCAATAAGTAGCCAAAAATACCTTTTTCATATTTTTCACATACTTAGCATCCAAAACATGATTTTCTGCAAAACATACCCAAACGCATTATATCTAACAAAACAACTTCAGAAACTTACATACTTTTCTTGTTTTAAGCATTAAAAGTGTTATATTTCTATAGCATATTAGATACTTATTCTTCACTGTCACCTTATTCAGGAACCAATAATATGCGCATCCGAAGAGACTCTCCATCTTTCTTACGCAGGAAAAGCACAGGAACACCCTATGGAGAGATACTGGGGTGGATGAAACCCTTATCAAGAAGATCTTTTAATTGCTCCCTAAGTTCTTTCAACTCACCCAAAGCCATTCTACAAGGAGTAATAGAGATAGGATGGGTGTCCGATAGAAGATCGATACCAAAGTATATTTCCTTATTGGGAGGAATACCAGGAAAATCATCAGGAAATACTTTAGAAAATTCGTTAACCACTAGGACAGCTTGTTAAGAGAAAACCTCAAAACTAGAGTCTTTAACCTAAACTACATAGTATAGACACTCCTTTGAAATAAACTTCCGAGCTCTAAGATAAGAAATAAATCTTCCCTCAGGTACTAGAGAACTCTCTTCCCACTCAATCACTAGTTTATTCAAAAATTGGAAAGTGACCTTATGAGTCCTATAATCCTAGCAAGCATAGCACGAATGGAGCCAATCCATCCCTAATATCACATAAAAGTACCATATACAACTCTATCAAATTAACCATGGTTTCCCTATGAAAGATAGACACTTCAAGTCCCTATAGACCCTTCTATCCCCAATAAAATCACCCACCAGAGTAGACACAGAGAAGGGATAAAAAATACTCTTAGGACCAAAACTAAAATGAACAGCCACATAATGGGTCACATAAGAAAGGGTTGAACCCAGATCAAGCATACACTATACATTACCAGAGAAAAGTTTTAATATATCAATGACAATATTAGGAGATTCCTAAGATTCCTGATGGGTGGTAAGAACATAAAAATGATTTTGACCAGTGTCGGTACCAACATTAGCTGAAGGATAGTTCCACTAGATATGGCCAAGCTGGCCATATTTAAAACATTGATTCCTCCCCTCATTGCAATAACAACACTGTAGCAGGCCATAAGCTCTGCACGAAGGGTTAGACGAGGTTAACTAAGATCCACTAGCCTATGATTGGGAACCTTGTGCCTTAAACCCACTATCAGTCTATGAGAGAAAATCACTAGATGTCTTAGTATAAGGAGCACTAGCCGTTGAATAAGAACCTGAATTTCCCCAAGCCTTCTTCTTGCCCCACTGCCTACCTTCTCTACTATTGCTCTGAATATCTAAATTTCTTACTATGCCTCTTTCCCATATCAGCTTATTTCTTATTCTCATCCTCAACTTGCTGCATATAAACCACCAACCTAGAAATATCCATATCATTATTCAACATATCATCCTTACACTCCAATATCAAGTCAGGTGACTGGCTCGAAGCAAACTTCCACATCCTAGCCATCATGCTAGATACCAACTCCGGAGCATAGCGAGATAGCTGGTGGAATCTCAAAGCATACTCTTTCACACTCATCCTTCTCTGCCTTAGATTCACAAAATCCTCAACTTTAGCCTCCCTCTACTCCTGAGGAAAGAAATAATTAAGAAAAATACCAAAAAATTCCTCCCAAAATAGCCTGCTCAGCATTATCACCCCTCGATTGTTCCCACTCTTCATACAACTGATAGACCATATTCTTCAACTGATATGTGATAAACTTCACACCTTCCATATATGTAGCTAGCATCATCCTGAATATCTTCTCTATTTTATCTACAAACCCTTGAGTATCCTCCTCAACCTTAAAGCCTGTAAAGGATAGAGAATTAAGCCTCATAAACTGACCAACTTTAGTGACCTTAGAAGATGAAGTAACAGAACTAACACAGCCAAGCTTACAATAATTGTAAGTCACCAACTAAGTTAGTAGATGAATAAATTAATGGAACTCGACATTAAAAATATCTTCTTGGGATAGTAGGGGATGAACATCATCAGCCTAAGAATCTTAAGAAGGACTGGTAGGGATCGGAGGAACTCCACGTGGGCGGTCAGGATCAAGGGACCTAAACCAAGTCTATACTCCATAAGTAGAATAAGTTCCATCCATATTTTCCTCAGGTAGGATAGATAAGTTTCCATTGGAATCAGATCTTCGAGGAGGCATGATCTAAAATGAGAACAAATAAAATTAGAGGATTTTTCAAGACCTTAGACTCTATATCTTGAAAATAAATAATAAGAAAGGAAAATATTCCTAAATGCCTCGTAGTATCTCCCTTATAAGTATGGTTTGCCACACACTCATAAAAGAGACTCTACTTGATATGGCTTCATGGACACCTAATGACTATAAAACTATGCTCTGATCGTGATGGGTATCTCAATCCACCAAGGACCGGAGACCACCTCATTTACCCTAGCCAACCAAAACACAATACAACTAGTAAGGGATGAATTTAACATATATAACAAGATAGTTAAGCAACTAGCTCAGAAAGAATTTTAAGAACTATAACATCCATCCCAATCCACAGTAATCCACAAAGCCTCTAATAACCAAGAACAACCTATGTTAGGACATGCTTCCGACCATAGCCAAAATGATTTTAAAAGGAATAGTCCAAAACATGCATGAAACAAGACTATTAAATGAGGTTCTTTAGAGACTGGAAGCTTACCACATCAAAGCTGATTCATGATCTATCTAGAAATCACCTATCGTAATGCAAGAAAAATAGAAGTGTCTTTGTTCTCTGCATTACATGGAGATACAACATCTGGAGATGGTTGGTGAGTGAGTGCTAGCATTTAATTCAAAATAAGGGTAAAATAATTCCAATTCAAAATCCAGTCAAAAATCAATGTAAATGTTCAAATACATGCGTACATATATATATATATATGATGTTGGGATAGGGAACAAGGTTTAGAATGAGATTTAACAATTAACCTAGACTGTGTAGCTTAAACCATCATCTATACCCATGGGCTATATGGATATAGCCTTCCTGTTAGTTGGATCCAGCTCCCTCTCTTCTAGTTGGGCACCAGTGCATCTTAGCCGCACAAACCAAAGAAATTTGAGGAAGGACCAAAGCCATCAAGGTTACAACCATTCCAAAATATATACATGTATGTAATATGTTAACTATGCATACACTCATAAAGACCAACCCCCCTGCTGACAAACGTGGTTTCCAGTATCAGTCCCTTAGGACATTCATCTTTATGCTCAGCTACACAACCCCTTTTAAGCCCAATTAAAATAAGTTTCACATAACCCATCTATCTATCCAAGGAATTATCCATTAAGGAATCAACCATAGGTATTTTCATACCACTATCCTTGTAAGATTATAATTATGCCATACCAATTCCATTAATTAGGGGGAATGCCATAACCCTCTTTGTTTATTAAATCAAGTTGGGGGAATGCCACTAATCTTGGGTGTATTTATATGTTCAGGAACAATATTTACCTATAATAGGACTTGTTGTATGAGCTAAAATGTGTTATTCTTATTGTGTTTGAGTTTTAATTGCATGATTTATCTAATGGAGACAGGATTAGTTAATGCAGGATTGAATTTTGATTAAATCATAAGTAATTGGATGCATTGATGGGAAGCTGATAAAGATTAAAGCTTTGGGAATGATTTTCTAGGTATGAAAAGACTTTGACTGAGCTTGAAAAGCATGACTTTAAAGATGAGAACAAAGAAAGAATCAATAAATTGGAAAGAAAAGAAAGACTAATCTGTGCGGTGCGGAGGCTATTCCCCAGGATGAGCTTCATGTCGAACCAAGGGATTTGGTACCCAATATAAATTCCAGTAAGGGTCTGTGATAGCCTCATGAAGTGGACCTTGTTCTCTTTCTCTCACTGCCGCGATGCGGCAACTATTCCCCATGTTGAGCTCACGATATAGTTGTGGCTAATTACTAGGACAACTTGTCCTACTATACTTCTATTAGGGTTCTTGAAACTTCATTATTTCTAACATTAATTTTGGTATGATTAATTATTTAATTTTGATGTTGAATTTGAACATGAGTGGCTAAACACCCTTGTTCTAGGGTTGAGGCCAAAAACATAATTACACTTTGATATTCTTAGAGTGGTTTATTGTTGAATTATTGTATGGGTTGTTCTTAATCTCTTGTGCTTACTATTTTGATGAATGGCCACCATTAAAATACATCAATATTCATTTATGAATCCGAGAGGAGAATTAATATGATAGATCGAAGAGTTTAAGGAGCAAGGTTTTTGTTCTTTTATAAAATAAATGATTTGAATTAACATCTAGGATAGAGATATCCCTAAAAGCCTTGTTTAATTCACTTCCAAGATGACATCTTAATGCATCTAAATGGATTATTGCATCCCCACTCAACGCTGTAGTTATAATGTCCATTTAGGTACAAAATTAGAGGATCGAGAGACCATGATCATACTCTAAACCCTGCAAATCAATAACTCGATAATCAACTAAACTATGATATGAATAGAGATTTGTAAGATTGTTAAAAGTGTCTCAACCTTGGAATTCACACTAGTATTATTTACAACCTTGCGTACATTGTTATTGTCACACATTATTATTTCTTTATAAATTAGATTATTACTTGAATCTTCATAATCATCTTGATACTCTGAAACAAATAATACATTCTTTTCAAAACTAAAGTTAGTAGAATTACTAGTTAAGTAGTCCTCGTGGGTACGATATATTACTCTCTGAGTCACTATATTACTTATACAATTGTGTGCACTTGTGTGTGCGATAGACTGCAACAAGTTTTTACTTTTGTTGCCAAGGACTTAAATATTAGTAGTTTTCTAATTTTTTAGTTTTTGATAATAAGTTTAAGTGTTAATGACTTGATCTTAGTGGCTGGATTTTGAAGGACTAGCAAAGTACCAAACTGGCAAGAGATAGAGAGTTGGTAGAGCCTTATTCAGAACCAGAATAGTCATTTCATCATAGGTGAAGAGCTCACTATCCAATTTAGCAAATTCAAATGGAGAATCAAAGATATCCTCATCTTATCAATCCAATTTATCCAAATATTGTACGTGCCCTAGCTATAATGATTATAGCTCCTCTTGCTCAAGTAAAAGCTAGACTTATTCGTAAAGTGTCAATCCTACTTACAAACCATGCTACTAATTGGATCTGCAAGCAATAGGTGGGTGTTTGATTTGAATTGAATCAATATGTGGTCCAGTCATTATGTTTGAGTGGACTATTTACAGGGTTCTCATAGGAGGACCTATAGCAGCATATATAGACCTTCTTAGAAATATGTGATACCTATATTCCTACAGAGGTATCTACTGATTATGTCAGGTTAACTCTCTTCCCCTTTTCTCTAATTAGGGAAGAAAAGAGATGGTTCTATGCTAAACCACCGAACTTCATCACTTTTTAGGATAATCTAGATTGGAAATTCCTTATGCAATTTTTTCTATCTGGGAAGATAGCACATTTGAGAAGGGACATTCTGCATTTTAAATAGAAAAAAAGATAAAATCTTTACCAAGCGTGGAAAAGATTTAAGGGTATACTGAGAAATTGCCCTCACCACCATCAATTTAATGATGTACTAGTTCACACTTTCATAGAGGGTCTTAAGCCCAACACCAAGATTCTCTTGGATTTAGTAGCAGGTGAGAAAGCCTTGAAAAGAAGTATGATAAATTATAGAATCAAATTTTACAAGGGAATCCTGAGTGGCATACTAACTCAAGAAATACTCCAAAGAAGGTTGTAGGTGTGTTGGACGTGGACTAATTTACTGATATATCAACTCAGCTTATTGTACTATAAAACCAGTTAACTACTTTATTCAACACTATGAAATTAGAGGTTACACAGCCTATAGCAACAACTAATATAGTTCATCAGGCTAATACTTAGTGTGAGATTTGTGGAAGTAGTAAGCATACAGCGGATACATGTACGGCCAATCCAGAGTCTGTTAATTATGTGGGAAATGCTAATTACTAAAGACAATAAAACCTTGGTAACACTTACAATTCAAATTGAAGAAATCATACCAATTTCTCATAGGGTGGAAATTAGGTGCAGAATAATAATCAGTACATGGGGCCAGGACAACATAATCAATAACAGCAAGTTTAGAAAAAATTAGGCCATGACTCAAACTAGAAATATGGAAGAGACGTTGAAGCAAATTATAGTTACTCAAGCATAGTTGGTAGCAGATGTAAAGATTCAATAGTTGATTACAAATAACTTAAAATGCAAATGGGCCAGATTGCAAGATTTCAAAACACTAGATCTTAAGGAGGTCTACCTAGTGATATTAAGCCTAATCCAAAATAGGTAAATACAGTCACTACTAGGAGCGGGTTACAGTTAAAGAAGTTAGAACGTAAGCAGGTAAATCACAAGGCTACTGGTGGTTATACTAAAAAGGATGGAGAGAAAGTAGTTGAAGAAAAAAGTGTAAGAAAAGAAACTAAAGTGTAAAAGATGACTCTACCTCTACCTTCCCTCAAAGGCTATGGAAGCACCAAAGGGAGATTAAATACAAGAAGTTTTTAGAGATTTTGTAATAGGTTCAATAAATATCCCCTTTGTCGATATTCTACAGAGTGTTCCAAAGTATGCAAAGAATGTGAAAGACACAGTGGCAAACAAAAACCATTTGATTGAATGTGCTGCCGTAGCAGTTACTAAGGAGTGCACATCAAAGATTCAGAATAAATTGTCCACTAAGAGGAAAGATCCAGGAAGTATCTATAATGACCCTTCAGGCTATTATTCATAATCTTGCTTGATTCTTCTGATAGAGTTTCTCCATAGCCGTCCCATCATTAATGACTTGCGGGGACCTATAGTCTGATTACCTGATGGTTCATTTGGGTTTTAGAACCCCTTTCTCAATTTGAAGTCTTTATTGGTCCTAATTGACCACTAAGCAAAACCTTTGGTAAAACAGCCTCGTATACAAAATTTGACTTTGCCGATACATCTAAAATGTGAAAAACTATAGGGTTTCATATCTTATTTATTTGAAATAGTCCCCGAATACATCCTGAGGCATTGGTCAAAGCTCGAAACTAAGTTCTAAGATTCAACCATGCATATCATGAATTGAGGTGTCGCTACCATGGCGAAGGAGGTGTGACCATAAGGCTTCGACTGCGATGAGGCGGGCCTATAATTGCACCATTAGAGAGATGGTTGGCCCATATTAAAGTGTTGTCTTGCATGAATTTTGGCTATTTTATGCTTCCCTCTTAACCTAGAAACCCGAATGAAGTATAAAACTGTTTAAGTGTGTGTTGTGGGTTGAATTGGTGCTTAAACAACTTGTGTGATTGAATCTTGCTACAATATAAGGTAAGAATTCCTCTAATTTGGTATTGATTTCTTGGTTTCTTAACTCAAAACCCCTAAATCACTAAAGGTCAATAGTAACCCCAAAATTAAGTGATTGACTCAAATTAATTGAGGGTTTTAAATCCCTCAAGATAGTTAGGTTATGGGTTGGTGTTGGAAATTTCTTTCCAAGGGTGAAATCCAATTGAGGTTTTGGAGTCCATATGAAATCCATGGCACAATGGTGCCATAATGTTTATTGTCATTCTTGTTGTAATGCTTATTTTTGGTCTCATGACTAGTGTGAGAACACTATTATTGTTCTAAGTAGACATGAATGGTATACTTCTCTATCCCTAAGAGGGTATTGACCTATATAATTCCTAGATAGGAGATGACCTTGGTGTTGGGTTAACTTAGGAAGGATTCTTAAAGAGACTTTCCCTATAGACCTATAAAGGATTGGTGAGCCCTTATGATGAGGTATAGATGACTTAGCCTAATTTCGGATTGAAGCTAGACTTGTGTTAATAAGATTGGCATTCTCGGGATTAGAAGTTAGACTTGACCTACCTTAATGTTAAACTAAGTAAATGCTTAGCGACCTAGATATATGGTGATTGTCTAAACTATTCGTACATATGAGTTGTGATTGTTGAACTCGATTATCAGATTATCTTTTGATCATGACTTGAATAATCTTGTTAAGTAATTATTGTGCATGTCTTGTAAATACTCATGCTCCTGTTTATGCTCATATTACGTATGAAGCTTATTATTAAGGTAAAATGACAAGTGTTATCCTACATCCCTACTTTCTTATACTATGAACCTTTGTTTATGTATATTTGTTAGGCTATGTATATGGATGTCTGTTGTTGTATTAGGAGACTTGTGATATTATGATGATGCCCGATGAACTTGAAGGAATATATTAATATTATGATGTTGCTCGGTGATTCCAAAGAAATATATTGATATTATAATGATGCCCAATGAATCCAGAGGAATATCTTGATATTATGATAATTCTTGATGAATTTGGAGGAATATATTAACATTGTGGTGATGCCTGGTAAATCTGGAGAAATATGTGATATTATGATGATGCCTGGTGAATCTGAAGGAATCTGTTGATATTATGATGATGCTCGGTAAATCCAAAGGAATACGTTAATGTTATGATGATGCCTGGTAAATCCAGAAGAGGTAAAAATGTTATGATGCCATGTGGGGCAAATTTACTTATATGCATTAATATTTATAAGGTAAGACCATATAGGGCCAATCGCCTATGTTCTTGATATATAAGGTCTCTCTTGGTAAATTGCTATTCATTTCTTGTTCCAATCATTACATAAGAGGTGGGACCTTTGTTGATACTAAGTTAGCAACTAGAGGAAATCTATGCCTAATATTGAGTTAAGGCTTAGTATTATGTGTAATCTTGAATTTAATCAAGGGCTAACGTAATATATCTTCTTGACTTGAATAAGAGGTTATGTTATGAAATCTTGCCTTGTAAAGTGGCTTATGTGACAACTAGTTACTTCTAAACTATATGATTACAAGTTGAAGGCTAGAAACCTATTAAACTAGTTGGTGGATCTTACTTGCTTAAAATATAGAAACTAGTCCATAAGGTTAGAGAACACTTAGTGATGATGGACCTAGTATTGCATGATGGTTAATTAGATTATCTTATAATATATGAGGTTGAGATGGCTTAATTGATAACTCATATCATAAAGATGCTAGCTAAGAATGACCTATGATAGATGAATAACCTATAATATGGGTGGCTTGTAGTTTCCCCTAATTTGATGATTAGTAATTATAAGACTTGTAATCTATTGATTTATGGAAAATAAGGTTAAATAGTATGGGCTCCGCGGTGTTTATCAATGAACTACAGAATTAGCAACTACATATCTATGCTTTGACAATATTACTTTCGTTTATGTTAAGTTATGGTATGGGCATTTGAAGGTGGATTTCAAAAATAAACCATGGTGAGGTCCAGTTACCGGTGGTTTTGGTCAATGGATGGAGTAGTTGTGCTTTATTGTATTATGGGTTGTATTCTTTTGGTGCACTCTCCGGTGGTATGGAACACCGTGATGGGTTTTTATTTGATATTATTTTATATACTCTCCGGTGGTATGGGATATCGTGGTGATTTCTTTGTTATGCTTTCTTTCGTGTACTTTCTGGCGGCATGGGACGTCGTGGTAAGTTCTTGTGCTTTATATTGATGATGATTATAGTGAATAGATGCTTGTTATTGTGTATATGTATTTATGCTTCCAAAATGATACTAGTTGTTATGGTATTTATGGAGTATATTGAGATAGTATGTTATGTTATTGCTTTAGTAGTATACATGTTGATACACTGGTATCAAGTAAATTCTGATTTGATCCTCTCTCTTGACTTTAAAGTTATTGTCTTACTTTATATCATCTTTACATTATATTTGAGCTTAGTCAGCCGATGATTCCTACTAAGTACCCATGTTTTGGTACTCATACTAAATTTCTGTACCTTTTTGGTGAAGACCCAGGTTCTAGTTGCCGCCGTTGAGCTAGTTCATTGACACGTTGACTATTCCGAGATAGGGTGAGCTCTTGGAGATCGAGTTACCCTCTTTCCCCTCTTTACTTATTTGTCATTTCTTTCGAGACAAATGTATGAGATTATTTAAGACATTTTAGATTGCGACATTGTAAATTTTCCTTATCAAATTTAGAAGTCCTTGTATTAATACTATCAGGTCATGGGGTTGGAATTTGAATATAAGTTGTCTTAGTTGTGAAATATTGTAGTTATATTGTGTTCACACATAGGGTCTATATTGGACATTCTTACTAAAGTAACCCATTGCATTAACTCCAGGTTATGGTATTGGCTTACCTACCAGTAGGGTGTGGTAGCTGCCATCATGACTCCAAATAGGGTCGTGGCAAATTGGTATCAAAGCCTAGGTTTCATTGATATTATTGATACAAGAGAAAATGTCTAATAGAGTTCAGCTGATCGGATCATTGACGTCTATTTCCTATCTTCGAAAGGCTATGGGATATTCTTAGGAGTCCTTCACTTATTTTTCCTTATCGTGCTAAGAGTCTAAATTGGTTTGTAGGACATTTTGTTGACCTCACTCTTTCATAGATGCCCAGGACATATGCTTTGGTGATACGCGAAGTGGGTCCTGAGACCCAGACTCGTGAGTTATCCTTAATTAGGGACCAGGGTATACCCCTTAGACCCTATTCCTACACTCGAGCCAGAGACTCCACTACCTTAGCCAGCGGTGGGCCAGGGACCAACCCAGGCTCCACCAGGATTCATTCTTTCTTCTTTGTTTAGATATGCTTTAGTTTAATTTTTGAGTTTTGTTGATGGTTCGCAAACTACTGGAGCAGGAATACAGCCTACAGCTGCAGATCTTGGAGTTGAGGTTCTTCTTATTCCAATAGTTGTTCAGCCAGTTGGGACCCAACCTATTATGTCAGTCGAGGAGCAGAAGATGCTGGAAGGGTTTGTTATGTTGGCTCCGCCTAGATTTTCTAGTGCTCCTGGAGAAGGTACATTTGAATTATTGACTACTTGTGAGGATAGGCTTCATGGTTTAGGCCTCGAGGAGTCTCGTGGAGTGGACTACACCATATTTCAATTATACTTTTTTGCTAGACAATGGTGGAATAGTTTTATGAGTTTTAGACTATTCGAATCTTCCTCTCTCTCTTGGGCTCAGTTCTCCGAGATATTCTTGGAAAAGTTCATGGCTCGTAGCCTTAGAGATTATTTGAGGGATTAATTCTCTAGATTGGAGCAGGGTTCTATGATAGTCACTGAGTATAAGGATCCTTTTCAGGAGTTGGCTAGGCATGAGACTGCTATCTTGGATACAGAGTATGAGAGGGTTCGTTACTTCGTGAAAGGACTGAGACTTCCTATTAGGTTGGCTACTTAGAGTTTGGTTACTGCTGGTAGGACTTTCACTGAGGTTGTTGATCATGCTAGGGTGATAGAGGACATGCAGTGTGAGGCCCATGATAAGAGGCCTAAGTATCAAGGTAGATTTAGTGAGAGCCATATTATTCCTAATTTAGAGGTGGTATTTCTTATAGTGGACATCCTTCGCGTCCATCTTACAACCCTCAGAGTTGGCCAGTTCAGGTATCTCTTTAAATAGCTAACGGGGATCAATTTATTTCTTGTGGACACCTTAGTAAGGGCGATGATTAGTCTATGAGAGGTTCACCTATAAGCCATGCTAGGCATAGCAGTTATGCCGAATCAACTGGTTATATGAGTTTTGGTTCTTCTCGTGAGTCATGCCTATTAAGGCAATTACCTTTTCAGGTAGGGGTGGTGCACGAAGTTGTAGAGGTGGTTACCAGGGTGCTCAAGGTGGTACTCAAGTAGGCAGGGTAAGTGGTCTTTCAGGTGCTCAGCTAGGTGGCGGGCATGGTCAGTTGTATGCAGTACCTGCTTGGCCCGAGGCTAATACTTTGGATGCTGTAGTTACAGGTGCGATTTTGATATGCCACAAGTCGGATCTTGCTTTATTTGATCCTGGATCCACTTATTCTTATATATCTACTTATTATGCACCAGGATTAGAGTAGACTAGTGATATATTATCTATACCATTGCTTGTATCTACTCCTATAGGTAATTCTTTAGTAGTGGATCGAGTATTCAGATCATGTGTCGTGATAGTTAGTGATGTTAATACTTATGTTGATCTTATTATTCTAGATATACTAGATTTTTATGTGATTCTGGGCATGGACTGGTTATCTCTCTATCATATGGTTATGGATTATTTTTCCAAGACCGTTACCTTAGCTATGCCCGACATACCCCTAGTCGTATGGCAGGGAACGACTAGTTACTAGCCCACGGGGATTATTTCTTATATTTTTGTTAGATGACTTATGTTGAGAGGCTGTAAGTTATATCTTTCTTATGTATGTGCTACTCGCGTAGAGAGTCCGACACTTAATTTTGTTCCTATTATGTGTGAGTTTCTTGATGTGTTTCCTGACGATCTTCCTGGTAGTCACCCTGACATTGAGATTGAGTTTTCTATTGACCTTGAGATTGGTACTCGACCTATTTCTATTACACCCTATTGTATGGCTCCTGCAGAGCTTAAGAAGCTGAACTCTTAGCTTCAGGATCTTCTTGGCAAGGGGTTGATTAGACCAAGTGTATCCCCGTGGGGAGCCCCTATTTTGTTTGTAAAGAAGAAAAATGGGTCAATAAGTATGTGTATTGATTATAGGTGGCTGAATAAGGTGACAGTGAAGAACCATTATCCTATGCCTCGCATTTATGATTTGTTTAACCAGCTTCAGGGAGCAATGGTATTTTCTAAGATAGATTTGAGGTTCGGTTATCATCAATTGAGGATTCCAGTCGAGGATATCCCGAAGACAGACTTCAAGACCCGTTATTGTCACTATAAGTTTTTGGTAATGTCTTTGGGGCATACTAATGCTCCAGCTACGTTTATTGACTTGATAAACCATGTGTTCAGACCTTATCTAGACTCTTATGTCATAGTGTTCATTGATGATATCCTTGTGTACTTGAGGAGTAGTGAGGAGCATGCACAATATTTTAGGGTTTTACTCCAAGTTTTGAGAGAACATGTGCTTTTTACCAAGTTCTCCAAGTGCAAGTTTGGGCTTGAGCCAGTATCTTTTCTCGTACATGTAGTGTTCAAGGTGGGTATTATGGTCGACCCGGCTAGGATTTCAGCGATTTATGATTGGGCTAGGCCTATGTCTCCGAATAAGGTTCGTAGTTTTATTAGTTTGGCTGGTTATTATAGGTATTTTTGGGGAGCTTTGCTACCTTATCAGCCACTATGACTAGATTGAGCCAGAAGGAAGTTCCTTTTCAATGGTTCAAAGGGTGTGAGTCGAGTTTTGAAAAGCTCAAGGATTGTCTCACTTCAGCCCCGATATTAGCTCTTCTTATTAAGGGCGAGGGATTTATAGTGTTTTATGATGCTTCTGGTGTTGGTCTCGGTTGTGTTTTAATGTAGCAGGGTCATGTTATTGCTTCTGCTTCTAGACAGCTTAAGGTACATGAACGTAACTACCCCATTCATGATTTAGAGTTGGCGGCGGTAGTTTTCAAGTTCAAGACCTGGAGGCATTATTTATATGGTGACATGTTACCACCGTTGAGCTAGTTCGTGACACGTTGACTATTTGGAGTCAAGGTGAGCTCTTGGAGATCGAGTTACCCTCTTTCCCCTCTATCCTTATTTGTCTTTTTATTTCGATAAGACATTTTAGATTGCGAGATTGTAAATTTCTCTTGTCAAGTTTAGAAGCTCTTTTATTAATACTATCAGGTCGTGGGGTTGGTATTTGAATATCAGTTATCTTATTTGTGAAATGCTGTGGTTTTATTGAGTTCACACATAGGGTCCATGTTGGACGTTCTTACCAAATGTAACCCATTGCATTAGCTCTGAGTTATGATATCAGCTTACCTATTGGTGGGGTGTTATATGTGCCATATGACTCCAAATAGGGTCGTGATAGTTTCACTTTGCAAATTACCATCGGACAATCCATCAGTGCTCAGGGGTTATGTGATTTGGGGGAAAGAATCAATCTCATGCCCACATCTTGGTTTAGAAGATGGGTTTTGAGAGTAGCAAATCCATGTCCATTAATTTGCAGTTAGCCTATAGGTCTCTTACAAGGCCTTACGGGATCATTGAAAATGTATTGGTGTAAGTGGGATCTCTTATTTTTCCAGTGGATTTTGTTGTTCTTAATTTTAATACTGAACCAGCCATTCTATTTATTTTGGGACGTCTATTCTTTGAAACTGGCAATCACTTATCGATGTAGCTGCAGGGAAGAAGACCAAAAGAGCTTATGACAAGGTCAAGGTTTTAAATGTGTATAAGACAATGAAGTTACCTGCTATATATGAAGAATTCTCCGTTATTACTATCATGGACCTTGAGTCTGAGCTCCACCTTCTATTGTCTAATGACCTACTTGAGTGAGCATTGATGGGGTACGATATCTATGGTGATGTTAAGGAACTTGAAATGGTGAAAATTATGGATTTGGCATTGATAGGCACTAGTTTTGAATTTGAACCGTTGAATAGATAAATTGGATCATCTCCAAAGGCATCTGTTGATGAAGACCAAAACTAGAGCTTAAGACACTTTCTTCTCATTTAAAATATGATTTCCTTGGTAAGGATGATACTTTGCCTGTGATTTTGTCTATAGGTTTGTCTAATGTGTAGGTTAGAGAGGCATTAACAGTGTTGAAAACAAAGAAGAAAGCAATCGGATGGCAGATGTCGGACATCACAGGAATCAATCTTGCTTTTTGTATGCACAAAATATATATGGAAGAGGAATGCAAAGAGAGTGTGCAACACCAGTGACGACTGAATTTTGTGATGAAAGTAGTGGTCAGAAAAAAAGTCATTAAGTGACTTGATGCTAGGATAGTCTATCCCATATCCGAAAGCAAATGGGTAAGCCTTGTGCACTGCATCCCAAAGAAAGATGGGATGGCTATTGTGACTAACGAAGATAATGAGTTGATTCCAACTCGCACAATGACTAGGTGGAGGATCTGCATAGATTACAGAATGTTGAATGATTTCACGAGGAAGGATCACTATCTCATTTAATTTATTGATCAGATATTGGAAAGATTGGTGGAACAAGAATACTCATGCTTTTTGGATGGGTATTCGGGGTATAACTAGATAACCATAGCATCTGAAGACCAGGAGAAGACCATCTTCACCTGTCCTTATGGTACATATGCATTCAGACGCATGCCTTTTGGTCTTTGCAACTCACCAACGACTTTTCAAAGATACATGATAGCTATCTTCTATTATATAATGGAAAAATTTATCGAGGTATTTATGGATGATTTTTCTATATTTGGTAATTCATTTGATATGTGCTTGCAGAACTTGGACAAAGTCTTGGCATGCTGTGAAGAAACCAACCTTGTTTTAAACTGGGAGAAATGCCACTTTTTGGTCAAGAAAGGTATTTTCCTTGATCATAAGGTGTTACACAGAGAACTTGAGGTAGAAAGACCAAAGGTAGAGGTCAATGAAAAGCTCCCGTATTCGGTGTCAGTGAAAGGGGTAAGAAGATTTATTGGGCACAAGATTCTACAGACATTTTATCAAAGACTTCTCAAAGATAGCAGGTCCAATGTGCAAGTTGTTGGAAAAAAAGGTTAAGTTTGACATTGGGGATGAATGTCAGAAAGCATTTAATTGTCTGAAGAAGAAATCAATTGAGGCACCCATTCTAGTTCCTCCTGATTGGGCATTACCATTCGAGCTAATGTATGATGCAAGTGATGTGGTTAAAGGAGCAGTATTGGGGTAGCACAAAGATAAGGTATTACACTCTATCTATTATGCGAGTAAAATCTTGAATAAGCCCAGGTCAATTATACAATCACAGAGAAAGAAATGCTAGCCTTTGTTTATGCATTTGATAAATTCAAATCATACTTGGTGGGTACAAAGGTTATTATTCATGCTGACCATTCCACCATCCGGTATTTGTTCAACAAGAAGGATACAAAGCCAAGGTTGATTAGGTGGATTCTTCTACTCTAAGAGTTTGATCTAGAAGTTTGTGATAGAAAGAGAGCTAAAAATCAAGTAGCAGATCATCTTTCTAGACTTGAGAGTTGTGATCACGTAGCCAATGATACGCTTTGTATTCAAGAGGAGTTTTCATATGAGGAGTTATTGGAATTGGATGTAGCTGAAGTTCTATGGTACGCTGACATAGTAAACTTACTAGTAGCTGGTGTCTAACCTCTAGAGGCCAATAGTCAATAGAAGAAGAAGTTGTTCCATGATTCTCCTGCCTACATATGGGATGATCCATTACTCTTTAAGCAGGGTGCAAACCAAATAATGATAAGATGTGTTCCAAAAGCTGAATCTAAAAATATACTAGAAAGTTGTCATTCAGCGCCTTCTGAAGGCTATCATGGTGGAGAGAGGATAGCTCGGAAGGTATTGCAGTCTATTTTTCTCTAGCCCACACTATTTAAAGATGGTGTGAATTATGTTCGAAGTTGTGACCAATGCCAGAGAATGGGCACAATATCAAGATGTCATAAAATTCCATTGAATAATATTCTAGAAGTAGAGATCTTTGATATAGGGGTATAAAATTCATGAGGCTATTTCTACCATCTCATGATAATTTGAACATGTTGGTGGCTATTGATTACGTGTCTAAATGGGTAGAAGCGGTTGTTGTTCCCATAAATGATGCGAGAGTAGTGATTAAGTTTGTCAAGAAGCAGATTTTCTCTTGTTTTGGCACACCAAGAGTGATTATCAGTGATAGAGGTACGCACTTTGTGAATACTTAGTTTAAAAATTTGCTGGCAAAAAATGGTGTTAGACACAAGGTGGCCACAATGTATCACCCACAAACAAGTGGCCAAGTGCAGGTCTCTAATCGTGAGATCAAGCGGATATTGCAGAAAACAGTTAATGGACAGTGTAGGGATTGGTCGGAGAAGCTAGATGATGCATTATAGGCGTATAGGACAACCTATAAAATGCCCATTGGGAGCTCTCCTAATTGATTGGTGTATAGAAAAACTTTCCACTTACTTATGGAGCTTGAGCATCGGACTTATTAGGCAGCAAAGAAATTGAATCTTGATATGAAGGCTATTGGAGAGAAAAGATTGTTACAACTGAATAATCTTGATGAGTTTTGCTTACATGCCTATGAAAATGCAAAATTGTATAAAGAAAAGCCAAAAGATGGCATGGTAAGCATATTATGACTTAAGCTTTTGAGACTGGACAAATTGATTCTAGGTTGAAGTTGTTTCTAGGTAAGTTGAGGTCTATATGGTCTGGACCATTTGCAGTGGTGACAATGACTTCTCATAGATTTGTCGAATTATATAATAAAGATAAGAGCAAAAAATTCATAGTGAATGGATAGAGAGTTAAGAATTTTTAGGAAGATCATGGGGATCAGCACAATACATTAAGCATTATTTAGTATATCATGGGGATCAACATAAGACATTAGGCATTATTGGGCAAATCATGTGGACAACACAATATGTCCATCACATTTGAAGATAAATGAAGTTGAGTTGGGTCGTGCCATGACGTAAGCTAAGGCACTGCATGGGAGGCAACCCATGAATGTAATGTAATAATGTAGCTTATTTCTTATTTTTTTGAAGAAAAATAAAAGAAAAAGAGAAAAAAAATTTAAAAAATACAAAAATATGTGTTGTGCCATGACCAAAACTAAGGCGTTGTGTGGGAGGCAACCCACTTTTTAAAATTTTATTTTGTTATTTTTGTTGATTGTGTAGGATTGAGAAAATTAATAGCATGAGGGAGAATGAGAAGTAAGTGAGATTTTGCTAAAGGGAAGCTCTCAGGTACGTAAAATATGCACTAAAGTGATGTACGAGGAAGCTAAGAAAAGGGGGATAAAATATCCTCCAAAGTGTAAATTCCAGTAGGCGTGCGCGATCAGCCCATGATGCAGAGTCTAATCCATACATTAAGCTACGCGATACAAAGGCTAGCCCATGTACTAAGCCCCGCAACACGGAGGCTTACACGTGCGCTACGCCACTCACCGCGGATCCCTCTTCAATGCAGGTTTTAACCAAAAACTCGATTCCCTTGTTCCCCTATCCCTTCAAAATACTCCTTTATTTCCCACTTACCTTCTCATCTAAACCCTAGCCGTGCCGTCCCCCATTCCCAAAGCTTTTTACACTCTTCCATTTTTCTTTAATTTCAAACCAACAAAAGGAAGCTTTTCTCTCATCTTATCAAAGACAACTAAGGTAAGTACTCATGTTACTATTCCTTTTACTTATTTAGGTGCAAGAAGTCCAATTATTTTATGCATAAGTGGAGTATAAACTTGATTTTCCTGATATTTAGTGAGATGATTTTGTGTTTATGAGAATTTTTGTGATATAAAAGAATATTTTATGCTTCATGTGCTTTTATTATTTCATTGTTGATTTAAATAAACTAATGACATGGGTTTTTAGTGGAATATTGCACATTTCGATAACATGCATAATTGAAACACTTATAAAGAAGGTATGGGTTACGTAGTGGCACTTAAATTAGCATTTGGGGTATAAGTTAACGAAAAGGGAAGTATGAGTACCTTGGGTTGCTAAGTTACAATGCCATGATAGCAACTAAGTGTGGGTGGTTTTTCAATCTTTATACACTTAGTGTTTACTAGAATTTTGATATACATGTGCCATTGGTCTAAAATGATGCTGGAAATTGTGCATACACCTGTGTAAAATTGTGAAGTTGGGAATATGTATGAGTTACATGTTGGTGTAATCATATGGAAACAAATAAGTATGTGCACTTGAAGTTGTTTTAGATGAAGTAAATTGGAGTATACATGTTATAAGTTGAACAAAGGTTTGGAATAATGCTTGCTTGAAATTTGAGGAGTTGTTCTTATGAGAAGTGTATATTGAATAGGGGAATTCTGAGTACCCTAGTTGTAAGACCCCACAAAGTTCTCTCGTAGTCTGAGCCTTAGAGCATGTCAAGTGAAGTGTAGTTCTGGCCTTAAAAGATTGAGGAGTGGCTTCCAAAGTGAGAAATATTTTAAACCGTGTATAATTTCCCTAATATAAACTTCTTTTTCATGTAAAGAATTGAATAAGCTTTCTGTCGATACCAAATTCTCCCAAATCCGCTACTCGGACGAAGAGTTAGAGCAATTTTAGTGAGACAGTGTGCTACCTGGCACTTTAGCTCATCTGGAGCTAGCCAAAATGGCAATTGTCAAATTCTAGTGAGCCTCCATGATTCCACCGCATCACGGTGTCTTTCCAATTCGCAACCAAAGTGGCAACGCAATTTCTACCGTGTCGCGGCAAGGCTTAATTTCCCAATTTTCCAATTTCTAGTAAACTGGCGCAAGTATGGAACGTCGCGCTAGCACGTAAAATTGAGATTTTTTTTCTAGTTCCGGATTTTAATTCCAAGGTCAAAAAGGGTCTTTTCCCAACCCCTATATATACTCTTTAACACGAGATTCAGCATATTTACACCCAAATATTGTTGGTTTCTCTTAATTTTCTTCAAAAACAAGACCTAGGGTTTCTAATCCAAGACCCAAATAATCAAGGTTTCACCGTGAATCTTTCAAGAATTACATAGCAAGGTATTTTGGATGTTGATTCTTGGGTTCCTTCCTCCTAAGAAGTTTAAGAATTCTTTTCAAAATTATAAAGTTTATGTTTCATGAGTTGTATTGATTTATGTGAGTAGAAATTGAAGTTCATGTTGTTGATAAGTTTTGATTCATGTTTTGATTATAAAGATTCAAGCTTTGACCTTAGTATGTGTTGATTATGTGATGTTCATGATAAAGCTCCTTCAAGAAGCATGTTGAATTATGTAATCATGTCAATTGGGTGTATTGAATGTTGTATGACCAAAGTGTGCCTCCCATATGTTTAATAGAATGCTTATGAGAAGAAGATAGTTCCATTGTAGTATGTTAAGTATGAAATCCCCTATTATGTGTCAACTAGTGCATGCCAAGTATTTGTTGAAGGACCTTTGTGAATGAATTAAGATATGTTATGAGCACTCCCATATGTGTGTAGTCCTTATTGAATGAGTTATGACACAGTAGCATGCCTCCCTATACAATTACATGATTAATATTCCCAAGTTCTTGAAGTAATGCTTCATTGAATATATTGCGACTGATAGTCTATTGTTATGTTATTACGCAAGAGTGGTCAAGTCTTGTGTATTTATATTATCGAGTCCTGGGGGTATTCATACCCAACAAATTAGCTGTTTTCTAGAGCCAGTGTCAATTTTCTCGATAATTTCAGTCGTGCTATGATCAGTATATTTCAGTTAGTGACAAAAGTTAAGAAAACTCAGTAAATCTCAGTATTCAGTCTAATCAAGCTCAGTATTAAGTACAAATTCCAATACTCTCAGACAGTTATAGAACTTAAGAAATCTCAGTAATCTAAGTATCATTATTATTCCAGCTTTAGTTCAGAACTCAGCTCAGATCTTAGTAGTATTCAAGAATTCAGTTTCAGACCTCAGTAGAATTCAAGTAATCAATTCAGAACTTAGTATCACCCAGTCAGATAACGAGATTCAGTAGTAGTCCATTAGATAATAAAACCAAGTGAACTCAGCTAGATCTGTCGAGAAATATGAGCAGTAACAGATTCAGCTCAGTCTAAGTTCAGTTAAGAATCAGTTCAGTGTCTATTCAGTTGAGAGTAGGATTCAGCACCGAGCGAGGGCAGGGATGACGACTTCTCCATTATTTTAGGTAGAGTCGTTAATAACAATCCCTTCACTCCAGAACTACATAGCCAGCGCAAGATGAGGAGTCACCCGTTATATTAGGCTTGGTTCTAACCAGGTGTCACCTGTTATATTAAGCATGGCATCCTAGGTTCAAAAAGAAGTGTCTTACCTATGGCATGATATTGACACCCTTTCAAGTAAGGTACAGGTTGGACCCCAACTAGCTAGAAGAGGCATGTCAGTTAGATGACTACCTCCCATAGTCTCAGTTTCAAATTCAGTCTCAGTAATAGAATTTAGTTGAAGATTCACCCGTTATAATAGGCTTGACTACCTCTCAGAGATCACTCGTTATATAGGCTTGATCTCAGATTTAGATAATCATATTCATTATAAGTACACTCATAGATCACCCATTATATAGGCTTGATCTCAGATTCAGACAATCATATTCATTATCAGTAGACTCAGAGATCACCTTTTATATAGGCTTGATCTCAGATTTAGACAATCATATTCATTATCAGTAGACTCAGATATCACCCGTTATATAGGCATGATCTCAGATTTAGTTTATCAAGTATCAGGCACCATTACAAGTAAACCCAGAGGTCACCCATTATATAGGCTTGATCTCAGATATAATAAATAAGTATCAGTATCAACAAGATTAGACATCAATCTCAATAAACTCAATTATTCAGTATCTCAGTATTAGTAGTGAGTTCAGATGTCAGTAAAATAGCATCTGAGTATCAGTATTCAGAGTCACGATGATTTCAGTTATGGTTTGTGTATTCATGTATATGTCCTCATTCAGCACTCTCATGATTATTCAGTTAAGTTATGTCCATGCATAAGCCCTTGTATTTAGCCTTACCTCATCTAGCATACCAGCATATTCAAAGTATTGACGCATACTTTTCTCTTGCGCTATGGTGTCTTATACCATAGGTTCTAAAGCGTGAGATCCAAAGAACCCTTAGCAGTCCTGACTCAGTCAGTAGTAGTAGGCGTAGCAGTGAGTCCTCTTCATTCGAGAGGCGTAGCAGTGAGTCCTCTTCATTCGAGGATGAAACTTCTTTTTATTATTTTATTAGATTCAATTTATTTTTAGTAGACGTAGTTAGTTGGGGACATGTCCCATCAACTCCATAGTTCAGATAGTTAGAGGTTTTTCATACAGATGTATTAGTTTTCAATTTTCAGTATTGATTATTTTAGATGTTTTGAACCTTATGGCAAGTTTTCCACCAATTTTCCTTATTATTCAGTATTTTTATATAGTTATTATAGCAGGTACCAGATAAGGGTTAGCTTGTGATCCTTCGAGATTACGAGCACCGTGTGGCATTCCGGTAGCTAGAAAATTGAGGCATTACACTAGTACTCATACCTATGCACCTGTCCCAGAAACTATGTGTGGGTGTCCTTAAAACTTCGTGTTTTCTAGTTCAAAATAGGTGCCCTGTTTGATGTGTTTGCTGAATGTTATGACTAACAGGTACTATGTCGAGCCGTCAGCAAAAGGTTAAGGTCATGGCTCAACCTTCTAAGCAGTCACACAAAAGGAACAGACCAGCTGGTCATGTGCCTTGTCCTCCAGCAATCCCACATGGGTAGGATAGGAGGTATGGGTTAGCAAGAAGTGGTACGCAAAGCACAATAAGACTAAATATATTGCAAATCACTTTATTAACCGGGCAAGCCTAGTGAGAGAATTCCCAAGCATGGTGCCAAGAATAGAAGAGATGCACATGAATTTCTTGTTTGAGCAGCCCCATGAGTGTAACCTGCACATTGTTAGGGAGTTTTACACAAATTGGGACCCCAAAGAGCAAGATTCAGAGGTAAAGATACGAGGCCAGGTGGTCACTTTTACTGCTCATGCATTGAATGTCCTTCTAGGTGCACTGGAGATATATGTAGAACCACTTAAGAAAATAAACATCACACTGCCATATGCAGACATTCATCATTTGTTATGCGGGAAAGATTCTACAGCCAAATAGACATATCACAAAGACAACGACCTCCATCTCATAGTCCCCTATGCTCAGATAAATAAGGAGGCCCAAATGTGGGCAAAGATTATTTACCACTATCTCATACAGGGAACACATATGATTTATATGATGCATGATAGAGTATGCCTTATTTATGCTTTAATGCATGATGATATTGATGTTAATATAGGTGCTGTGATATTTTCGGTGATAAGAAAGAAGTGCTTCCATCAGGGGCGTAGGTATCGCTTTGGTGGTTTGCTAACTATGTTTCTAAGGAATTTTGGTGTAGAAGAAGAGGCTCTCGACTATAGGCCGATGGTGGATACTCATCCTGTGGATGTGTCCCATGCTAAGGGGATTGCTATGATTTATGGGCCAGTATTGACTATGCCTGAGCGTCAAGCTCTGAATGACGAGTTCACAACCAGAATGTGTGGGCTACAACTGCTTCAGTTGTGGATAAGGAGATGCACAACTACATAAGAGGAGGTTCAAGCTGTTGAGCTGGACTATCCTCTCAGTTATCATGCTAGGACTATATTGCGGATTGGTCTAGACTTTACAGAACCTATAGAGGATGATGTGCCCGTTTTTGAAGAGCATCAAATGCATGATTCGAATATGGAGTCAGATAAGAAGGAAGACGCAGATGACCTAGACTTAGGAGTAGAGGCCTATGGTCCGAAGACTGATGATGATATGGACGATATTTGACCAAGGATTTGTTCCCCAACTTATACTTGATTTGATTTGCATGCACTGGTATAGTGCTTTATTTTAAGTATGGGGTGGTGGTTTTTCATTCCTCATACTTTTATTGGTTATGTTAGTTGTATACTTTTATTTTATTCTTATTTTGTTCTGTTGGATATTTTATTTGTTTGTGATTGGGATTTAGACATTCATTCTAACTATTCGGAACTATTCGGTCTGTAATAGTTAGTATTGATGATGTTTGCTTAGTGGTAGTTTGATTATTAGTTATGTTGCGTAGTGGTTACTTATTGTTTAAAATTAGGAGTAACGTTTTTGTTTTTTCCCTTTAGGCAGTTTTTAATAAGTCAACATAGTTAGGTTTCTTTCCCTATGATGGATGGATGACGAATGTCTTTAGGGGATTTAGCCGTAGAAAATAAAAAAGCAAAAAGAACCCAACCACAACTTTAAGGAGAGATACTTTGAGTGGGGACATGTGATTTCTTGACTTGGAAAATACTTGTTTTGAAATAGAACCATGTCATAAATAAAAAGGGATAGTTCTAGACACCTAATCTCAATAAGTGTAATTATTGGTTTGTTGGCTTAAATCGGAACATAACAAGTGCTAGATCAGAATCCATAGGCATCTGACTTGAATCTAGCATGCATCAAGAATTAGAAAGGTTTACTAGTTATTCTACATGCATAGTTATGTCTAGAACTTTCCCGGTGTGTTTACGAAGTGAAATAAAGGATGTTGTCTTTAAGAAATGATGTAGGCATTTTTATTGATAGCCATATTTTTAGACCTCGTTTACCTACCCTCATGCATATTCTTACTTATCCCTGTTGAGCCTATAACTTATTTTCTTTGGTAGCCTCATAAGTAGCCTATTCCCCTTTTTGTTCTTTCACCGTAATTTGATCCAAAACCCCTAAGCATTGTAGTTGAAATTTATTAGAGTTAAGGAGTAGAAATTTGAGTAAGGATTATGGTGAAATTGAAGCCCTTAGGTAATTGCTATTGGAATAGAAAATTGACATTGTGCTGGTTGGGAGAGTAAAATAAAAAAAAAGAAAAAACAAAGAAGAAATTTTGAAAAAAAGGTGAATAGATGACACTCTCACCATAGTATGCGTAATAAGCTTAAAAAATAAGCCTAAAGCAAAAGAAGAAGGAAAGGTAGTGAGGGAAAGAATTTGGTTGGTTGATATTTTGAATGTTTATGTGATGGTAAGCATTTAGGGAGATTAGCCACTATTTTCCCAAATTGTTCCTACCCGTCGCTCAGCTTACATTACAACCATGAAAGACCTAGTTGATCCTTAATCCCAACATTCAACTATTAGTAGAGTAGTACACTAAGGGCAAGCTTATGGTTCATTGTCTATCATGTATGAATTATTTATTAAGATTGAGTGAATTAGTTTTTGATATACCTATTTTATCATATATATTGCAAGATTGTGGAGTAAATATGGGAAATTTTCTTGTTGTGATGGTGCATGTGGATGATAGTCAGGTGACTTATAGTGTTATCGATTGAGTAACTTGATTGAGTTTGCTAACAAAGTGGAAGTTCACTTTTAAGGTAAGGACGTTTGAAAAGAATAATCTCATGTTTACAGAAATGAATTGACAGGTTTTGTCTAAAGAGTCACGTTTGGCTTATGTGTGCCCAACACAAGTGTTTTGCTTTGGATGTGGTGTTATTCTTAAATGGGTATAGTGTTTGCTTGAAGTTGTTCAAGGACAAACAAGATTCTAAGTGTGGGGTGGTGATCTTGGGCGTATTTATGTGTCCAAGAACCAATAATAACCCATAATAGGACTTGTTCTACGAGCTAAAATTTGTTATTCTTATTGTGTTTGAGTTGTAATTGTATGATTTAGCTAATGGACATGATTAGTTGATACAGGGTTTAATTATGATGAAATTGCATGTAATTGGATGCATTGATGGGAAGCTGATGAAGATTGAAGCTTTGGGAATGATTTTTTGGGCATGAGAAGACTTGGATGGAGCTCAGAAAGCATGAATTTGACGACGGGAACAAGGAAAAAAGCAATGAACTGGAAAAGAAAGAATAACTGATCTGTGCGATGTAGAGGCTATTCCCCGGGTTGAGCTCCACGTCGCACCAAGGTATTTTGGTACCCAAGATGAATTCTAGTAAGGGTTCGCGATAGCCTCGCAACACGGACCATGTACTCACTGCCATGATACGACATTAATTCTCAGCGGTGGTGGCTAATTACTGGGTCAACTTGTCCTACTATAAAAGGAAGACTTCAACATAATTGAGGATAGTTTTCGCATATGTATAGCAGAGGCTAAAAAAACTTACAATATTTCTATTAGGATTCTTGGAACTTCATTCATTGAAATATTAATTGTGGTATGATTAATTATTTATTTTTTATGTTGAATTCGAACATGAGTGGCTAAACACCCTTGTCCTGGGGTTGAGGCTGAAAACATGATTACACTGAGATATTCTTAGAGTAGTTTATTGTTGAATTATCATATGGTTTATTCTTAATCTCTTGTGCTTACTATTATGATGAATGGCTACTATTAAAATACATCTATATTCCTTAGTGAATCCGAGAGGAGAATCAATAGGGTAGATTGAAGAGCTTTAGGAGCAAGGTTCTTATTATTTTATAAAACAAAGGATTTGAATTAGCGTCTAGGATAGATATATACCTAGAATCCTTGTTTGGTTCACTTGCAGGATAACCTCTTAATGCATCTAAATGGATTATTCATTGCCTCTCAACGATGTAGTTGTAATGTCCATTTAGGTAGAAGATTAGAGGATCGAGAGACCATGATAATACTCTAAATCCTATGAATCAATAACTCGATAATCAATTAAACTACGATAAGAATAGAGCTTTGTAAGATTGTTAAAAGTGTATCAACCCTAGAATTCTCACTAGTATTGTTTAAAACCTTGCTTACGTTACTATTGTCATACATTGTTATTTATTTATGAATTGGATTATTACTTGAATCTTCACAATTATCTTGATACTCTGAAATACTTAATGCATTCTTGTTGAAACTAAAGTTAGTAGAATTGCTAGTTAAGTAGTCCTCGTGGGTATGATATTTGACTCTCTGAGTCACTCTATTACTGGTATGAACGCGTGCACTTGTGTGTGAGATAGACCACAATAGCCACAACCCCCTTTGTTCATTAATCAAGTTTAAAAAATAAAAAACATGGCCAACAAGGCCTTTGAAACCCTTTTTATCCATTTAACCATTTATCCAATGCAATAGTTTAGGGCAGTAAGCCAAATCATGTGATTAACCATATTCCAAATCCAATTATGCAAGTGGATTTAGGGAACACAATTTCTAAAACCAAATTCCAAACCAAAATCAATTAGGGAAATACCTTGACCCCTATTCAATTCACCATACCCATGTACCCCAACGTGTTTGAAAATACATAAATAAAATATGAACATTTTCATTAAAACCGTAGGAATGCAAATCATGTAATAATCCTTCCAAAACCTTCAACCCAAATCAAAACAAAATGAATAACTATTTAAACACATAATTTAAGTAAAACAAGTTTAAGAGGAAAGTTACATGCCTGAAAGTATTAGGAATTATGGAGGAAAATCAATCTCTGAGTCCTAGATGATCAACCTTGAGAAACCCTATCCTTATTCTACTTTGAGGAATTTGAGAGAAGAGAAGTGTATTTAGATTTCTTTTAGAGTGATAATAAGAACCTAAAGTTTTTTTAAGTCGTGGGTCATAATTGGGGAAAGAGATAAATGACCAAAGTGCCCCTAATTAAAACACAAGAAAACTGTCATCAGCGACTACGAGTCACGTCATGACTCATGACGTCTGGTTACGAGTCATCACTGTGACTCATAGGCTGGGTAGAGACATAGGGCCTTTTCATTGTTAACACTACAAGTCATACCCCACGACTCCTAAATGGACCTTACGACTCGTAGGGTCCTAGTTATAACCACAACAGTGATATTAGGTACCTACCCTAGTTTGGCTACGAAAAGCACCCCACGAACTGTAAAGAGTCATTATGACTTATGAAATCCTAGTCTTAGTCACATCAAAAACATGGGCAGCCCTCACTGGTCACCCTACAACTCGAGCCCTACGACCCATAAGGAGACCTTACGACTTATTAGGTAAGCCGTAGTCTGAGCAGTAAGCTTAAAAATCAAGAAATTTTCAGAGGAAAAGGTTTGGAGTATTACATTGGACTTAGAGTTGTTGATATTATTGCCCCCAAATTTTTTAGGGCCCTTAAGAATCTCATTGAAATCACCTCCCAGAACCCAAGAATTGTTACTTAACTAGTTTATAGAGGTAGCAAAGTCAGTAATTTTATTCCAAAGAATCCTTCTATTATCAAAGTCATTACTAGCATAAATAATACTAAGAAACCATTGAGAGGGGGATTGATTACCCATACAGAGGTATAAAAGACCTTAGATGTCAGTGATATTGATGTTGTCATTCTTTCTTAAAATAATTAGTCCCCCAAAATTCCCAGTAGCAGGGAGTTGAATCTTGTTAGTGAACCTTAATATTTCTTAAATGCCCTTATGGTCAACCATCCCGGTCTCAAGAAGAGCTAGGATGACTAGTTGGTGGATCTGAATTGTAGACTTACAGTGGCGCTTGAACTTAGTATTATTAGCCCTTCTACCATTTCATATGATATAATTCATCAATAACTGGCATGTCAGTGGTGGGATTCTCCCCCATCGGGGCCTTTCCCTTGTCCTGTGGAGCGGGGATATTGTTTCCTTTTCCTACCCCTGTGTAACACCCCACAATTTGGGCTAGAATTTGAACTATTATTTTTACGTGTATAAACTAGAATCCAATTATTTGCATATAAATATAAGTGTCATAATGGTGATTTTTACGGGATGAATATTCATATTAAACACTTAGAGTGAAGTGGAGTAAAGAACTTTTGATTCGACCAAATTTTAGAACTTGATTCTACAAGGGTCAATTTTGAATGTGTATAACTTCTGGAATATATTGAATTTTAGAGATTAAGACCCACCAAAATTATAGATAATTGTTTCCTCTTTCCAACTCATCTAATTTAGCCTTAATTTGATACCCGAGTGAAAAGTTATGAGCCTTTTTGTGAGGAACCAGTGAGGGTCTACTATTTCGACGTGGCATAGACCTTGTGCTCCATGATAGGCAGCGTGGCATGGACCTATGATCAGAAACACTAAAATCCCCTTTTCTTTTCATTTTTTCTAGGGTAAACTATTCATTACATCCTAAACTGTCCTATAACTGATAACGTGAATTCATCATCCCATAATCCAACAACATACCTATACCCAATTTCTCTTCTCCTAAATCCTCAAGAACACTAATTAAGGGCTCTTCTCTAAAAATTAATCTTCCAAGGCTTCTAGGTCAAGTTTATTCCCCATGATTCCTCGTTAATTTCAACATCAAGGGTATGGAAAATTAATTCAAGTGTTCATGTCAATTCCAAGCTAGGGATTAAGCTTTTAAGTCATGGATTAGAGTTTTTCTCTAAATTACTTCCGTCAAAAGGCATGTACCTCTTTCCCTATAGTTCTATTTTCTTAATGGCATGAAAATTGGTTTATTATTCATGGTTTTGATATTGAGTTTTGAATTATGGGTTGAGGGTTTTGGATATAAATTATTTGAATGCTTTCTAATAATTACCATTGAACTGCTATGCTTTAGATTGTTGATTTATACACTAATTGAGGGTGTATGGGAATGGTGAATGAAATAAGGGTACAATGGATTCCCCAAATAATTGGTTTTGGTATGGAAATTAGTAATAACTGATAATGCTCAACTCAATCCCATGATTGAGGGGTGAGGCGGTCATTGTCAAGTAACCCAATGTAAATTGGATTCGAATCTCAAGGAGTGAATGTTATAAACTTCAATCCTAGGGGTGCTCAAGTTACTATAATGTTACCCGAAATGCTAATGAAAATGACATGTATAATTAAATGGAGGAATTGTTTGAAAACTTTTCCCACAACCTTCAACAAATACTCGGTAAATGCTATCTTTGATTTGAATTCAAGGTTTGGAGAGATCTTGGGATTATGTATCCTTAGATGTAAAGAATGTCGGGTAATGTTGGTTTATTAAGGAATTTAGTTGTTAATTAATGGATAGGCTAGGTCAAAGATCATTGAGGTCAATCTTTCGATAAGACCCAAACAATTTCACCCATTGGCTCTTTCAAGCAAAAAACAAGTGTGGTGTTTATATAACCACCCAAAACCTCAACCAAGCATACCTATTTCTAGGATGATGCTCTTGACATGATTTACACTCCCTAAGCACTTATTTCTAAGATTGAAAAGGGTAGTAAACCATAGACTTCGTTGTTCACTATTGATTTATTCCCTGATAACCCTCTTTCAAGGATGTTATGGCTTACCTAATATTCATCTGAATCCCTCTTTTGTGGATAAAAAGGGTTTCTAAAGCTTGGAGCATTCATTCATCAAATCCATTTGGAGATTTAGAGTTTTCACCCATTTTCCCAACATATAAGCTCAAGCAATGGTGAAATCCATACTCCACAACTAAAATCCATGCAAACACAACAATACCCCCACACAATTACACTCTAGTTTAACATAACCCCAAGACTAAATTACTTAGCTACTCATGAAGAAAGTAAAGAGAAATATACCATGTGGGTCAACCCAAGCATTTATCTGTCATAAAGAAACTAAGAAATTTGAGCCTCCCAAGCTAATTAAACACTTTCCTAATAAGGGTTTCAATATTGGAATTCAAAAATATGTTATGAGGTAAGCAATACCCAAAGAATAAAGGGTTTTTACTTATTGATAAATGGTGATTTTACCACTCATTCGCACATATTTTTCGTGCATATTACCTTATCTCAAATGAGTAAATAATTCATTATTTTGATTTAATGCACTAATATCCACTCGTTGTAGGTATAGGAGTTGAAGTGACAAAGAGATGTGGATTAGAGCTTGAAATGATAAAAAGAGAGCAAAAAACGTACAGTTGAAGACCTACAGTGAACTAGCCTCAATTGCCGTGATCGCGGTCCATGGTCCGTGGTCATGGTCAGTTAAGATGCTCAATCAATCATGACCACGGAAGTCAGTCGCAGTTGCATAACCGCGGTCACCTCCAGAATTACGCGATCGCGGCTTGGAGGAAATGTTCAGCCCAAGGGTAAAACTGTCATTGCACATGTTGATCCCAATTTGAATAAAAAGACTCAAACCGTAATTGGTAGTATTTATTCCATCACATTCCTTCTTCCCCCAATTATTCTAGGTTTATCTTGAGACTTTGTAGCCTTTATTTTTGGAGAAGAAAATATTGTATAAATTTTAGGTGAAGAATACATTAGAGACTTTATAAGTGGAAGATTTGTTCACTTCCACTATTGACATTGTGGAAGAGCAAAGCATTAAGTAACACTTGCTTAGATCTTCTACATCTTTGATTCAATGGAGATTATTGGTATATCTATGCTTATTTATCTTATGTGTAGCTAAATCTCCCTCTTAGGGTTATGTGTGAATAGGGATCTAAGTGTGTGTGGGTTGTTATTGCTAGCTTCTATTTGGTGGTTTGAGTTTATGCATACTATTATTGCTATGCTAGTTTGGTTAGGATTTGATAGATAAAAACTCTAAATACCCACACGGGCTTGATGGGTGAAAGCTCCAAGTTCTAAGAAGCCTAAGGCTATCTTCAAAAGAAGGGTTTTGGGTGAAGTTAAGAATCCATATCATTCTTGAAAGAGGTACACGGAGACCAAAGCAATGATAGACAATTATGTTTGTAGTTTTCTAAATTCTCACTATCTTAGAAATAAGGGTGAAAGTGAGGTTGACTATGCTTTGGGTGTCATCCTAGAAATAGGGATGTCTTGATTGAGGCTGTGATTGCTAATTGTTGAACACATCCATTAGGTATTTGAAAGGATCAATGGGTGAAAGTTTGGTGTTTTGTTGAAAGACTAGCATTAATATCTATAACCAAACCTACCCATGTTTGACTTACTAAATCAATATTGATGACTAACCCCCACATGTCACTTCCTTAGTAATGCACAATCCCAAGATGCAATGGGGGAGAATATGGAATACATGTACAAAGAATGGACAAGTTTCAAGAAAGAGATATTGGGCAAAGAAGAAAAGCTTGAAACTATCACCACCTTTCCCAATACTCAAGAGGAGTGTTATAAAGAAGTGAAACCAAGCTTTGATGAAGATCTTGGTAGTGAATACTCCTCAATGGATTCCCAACCATCCAACTCATATGAAGGAGAAGAGGCCCAAATAAAGGAAATGGTGCTAGAACCAAAAGAAGAATCGATGCTAAATCTCAGTGATGATACTCTAGTTCATTTGGGGCAAGTATGCTCAGTTGGGTACAAGTCCCAAATGAAGAGAAGGGCCCTATTCTATCCACTTGTAAACATTATGCTTGTTGTATTGGATGAAAGACTATCTACCTAAGTTAATGATGAAAATTGGAGAGAAAGAACTCTATTCTTATGTTTCAAAATTTGGCATTCCAATAAGCATATGGAGCTCCACACATCAATGGCCAAAGAACTCAACTCTCCAAGTCTAAGGAATGGCCTATTGATGCACATTCTTTACCCAAGCCATAACACCACAAAATGGATGCAATGTTGGGTAAAAGGTTCAAGTCTTCGAAGTGGCATGATAGAATATTCATCACCATACCCTTACATTTGCCTAATGCACCTAAAAAATATAATGAGAAAAAATTGGGCAAGAAATTCAAATCCTCTAAGTAGAGACATAAATGGGGATCAAAAAGGTGTCGGGCTATGACGTTAAACTAAGCACTCGATGGGAGGCAACCCATCACACCATAAAAAGTGGCCTGTATCCTTTTTGTTTGTGCATACTAGGGTAGATTTTAATTTGTGTTGTTGTTCGTATGCATGTATAGTCCATAAAGTATTTGTACTTAGGGCATTTTGTTTGAATTTGGAAAGAAGGGATATGTAAATTTGGTAAATATACTATGAAAGACATGTAGGAACCCCGGATGCTTGGTCTCAGTTAACAAGACCGCAATCTGTGCCTCTGCGATCGCGGAGACCATGTGACCATGATCGCCTAACTTGGACCGCGATCGCAATTAACTTAGATTAAAAAGGTCATCCGAATGCCATGCACCCATGTACCTTAGTTTTAAATTTTCTCCTAATTTTCCTCAAAATTGTGGTCTCTCAAGAGTATCCAAGGTTTCATTTCAAAACTTTTGCATCAGTTTCCTGGTATATTGTCCCAAACTCCCTTACATTCACTGTTATTACAAGCCTAGGACATGTAGGTAGGAATGAACTTTCAATAGTGTTATAATGCCAAAACTATGCTTATTTGTAATTATAACTATGGTTAGCAGCAGTAGGGTGTGTATGCGTCATTTTAGGAAATCTTGAGTACCCATATTCTAATCTAGACAAGTTATAATTGACGTGCACAATAGGTGTCCGTTCATTGCCCAAATGAGTTCAACATGAATTCCCTTAAATTTGGGGCAGCAATCTTGCTATCTAGGGTTATTTTAACTATCCATGATGTAGTACACCTTGTTGGAAGACAAAGTTGGTGTTAAGCTCATGTTTATTGAGAAATGGTAGAACTGGTAGTTGTGGTCTCATGTATCGCGATTCCAGTCCTGATTACCGCGACCGCCGTAGTATGATCACGGTAAATGCTCCATGATCGCCATACCTGAGAACGGTGCCTAGAGAAACCCTACTTTTTTCACATCTATTTTCACCCCAGAATCTCCTATAACAGTGCCACATGTTCTTTCCTTATTAATCTAGCATATGTTTTGCTGTGAAAATATTAAAAATGGTCTGAAGTGTCCTATATATAGGTACTCATCTACAGAATGGGAGACTTAGATGAATCCAGAGCCTTGCTTCTAGAAAGTCACTACTAATATTACAAGAACCTCCTAAGGTCCAAGCTATACCTCGAACGAAGTATTACTATGGACAAAGCCCTATGAAGTTCCCAGAATTCCTTGACAGAATTTCTGCTATTAGGGAACATGTGTTAAGACTACCCCAGCGGCCAGGAGAATCATCCAATACTCGCCATTTATATGCGGCTCAGTTCGACTATGAAATATATTAGGAGGAGCTAAAGAAGTAAGGTTTTAGGGTTGCTAAATTAGAAAGAGCATATTCAACCTTGGCAATATCACACAGGACCCTCTAGGAGTCATAGGAAAGGATGTTAAAGAGGGAAAATAAGAGAGAAAAATAATTCACCAAACTGTGGAGAGGGGTAAAGGGCATCTTCAAGGTGCTTAAACCTATAGAGCAACTACCTTTATCGAGGAATGACATTGATGATGGAGCCACTACTGAGGGGTATGTGCTAATGATGGTGGAGATGATATAGGGTATATCAAAGATGATGAATATGATTCAGGGAGCATCCTTTACTCTTACCTTGATAACTAGGTAGTGGGGGCACTACCAATTTTTCAGTTGGGGGTGCCTTGTCCCTATATTTGTACTGCTTGGATATCCCTGGGTAGTGTTTTATATGACACTCTAGGTATTGTTTTTATTGTGTTTTGAGATGCTATATTTTTGGATACTCTAATGCTTTATGGATTATCATGCTTTTTTTTTATTTCTAGTTTTATTTTTCTATATGTACTTTAAATTTTACTATGGATCTTAGTGATGTTGGGACAAGTATGCAGGGGAATTCTGAGTACCCGTAGCACAATTGTCAAAGATGCAAGGGAAGTCTGAGTACCTGTAGCATGTTATTTTGTAAATTGGGATCACTTTAGACACCATTGGTGAAGTCTGAGTAGCCATATAGTTAGTTCGCCCATGATTGAGCCAAGATATAAGTTTAAGGCTTTGGTTGTAGCCGTCGCCATATGGTAGCAATTTGTGCATTGTGCTAAGGAAAATCAAGAAACCCCCTCCATCCAAAATTTTTGAAAAATCAAGGGCATGGACGTGAGCAATGTTGTAACAAATCCTTTTCTCTATTTGTGGTTCCACAAATTTTTGACTTGTGAATAATGATAAATACTCCATGATTGTTTCCATCGGGAGGGATATTTGAGCTCTCTTAATGAATTTTGTACGCCATGTGTGGTGAGAATATTGCATTCATCTCTTGTATGCTCGTGTTATCTAGATCTTTCTCCATTAGTCTTTCAAAACTAATTTTGATTGTTTTTGGTTGGAAAAATGAGCTTAGGTCCTCTTTATGATTTTGGAACCCACTATAGCCTAAAAACCCTACCCTTGTATAATTGTAATTCCTAGTACCCGCTTTGAGCCATTAAGCTTTCTTTAGCAAACTCATTACAAGCTGTGAAGCTTACTTTTTATCCCTCTTTGTATCATACCCTCCTTGAACTTGAAAATACAATGTGAGGCTAAAATCCTAAGTTAGGGGTGGTAAAAATCGATGAAAGTAAGTTTGGGACCACAAAGTATTAGTGAAAATGCCAAATATGCCTAAGTGTTGAAAATAAATTTTTAGAAAAAGGAAAGGACTCAAAAATGATGAATTGCACAAAAATGCAAGGAAATGGAAGTAAAAGAAAAGTGGGGAACAAAGGAGGCAAAAAGTAGGCATAAGAAAAGAGAAAAATAAAGTAGAATGGCCCTTAGTCGAAAGGAGAAGTGTTGTAAAGTGTGATGTAGATGTTCAAGGTAGGGTGTAACCTAGTTCCCTAAATGATATCCTAACCTAACCTGAACCTACGTTACAAGATTAGAAAGTCATTTGTGATCCCCAACCATTTACCTTCTTTGTAGTGGTGATTGAAATAGGGGAAAGCCTATGTCATGACACTTGTTGCATTGAGATTTCTTTTGTGAGGGGAGAATTTTGCACTTAAAATTCCTTGTTACTTGTTCAGTAGTTTGTTTTGTGAAAGTTTTCTTTCTTGTGAGATGGGCATGCAAACAAGTCGAGGTGAGTAATTTTTGCCACATCCCAGATGATGAGGCAAGTGGACTATGGTTTTGTTTTAGTCAAAAGGTGATCCACTTCTAAAGTATTGATTTTTGTTTTTTTGATTTTTCCTTAAAGCCAAATGTATCCTGGAATATTATATTTTATAGTAAGGGGTGATGAGAAATTAGCCTAGCAAAAGTGAGATGAGCTACTTGTGGTTGCGAGACAAGTCAAGGTCTGTATGTCATTTAAGGCATAAAATATGGGCATAAATAATTATGGCTCATGGTAAAGAGGTAGTGTTGCGTGAGGACGAGCAAGGTCTTAAGTTGGGGGTGTTGATGAGTGGTGATTTTACCACTCATTTGCACTCATTTTTTGTGCACATTACCTTGTCTCAAATGAGTAAATGAGTCAAAATTGTGATTTAATACACTAATATTCACTCGGTGCGGGTACAGGAGTTGAAGAGACAAAGAGATGTGGATTGGAGCTTGAAATGATCAAAAGGGAGCAGAAAAAGTGCAGTTGAAGACCTACAGTAAACTAGCCTTAATTTCGGCAGTCGTGGTCCATGGGCCATATTGCGGTTAGTCAAGATGGTCGATCAATCGCGACCGCGGAAGTCAATTGTGATCTTGTAGCCACGGTCGTCGCTAGACTTGCGCGATTGTGATTTGGCAGAAATATTCAGTTTAAGGGAAAAATTGTCATTGCACATGCTAATCCTAATTTGAACAAAAAGACTCAAACCCTAATTGGTAGTATTCATTCCATCACATTCCGTCATCCTCAATTTTTCTAGGTTTAGCTTGAGACTTTGTAGCCTCTATTTTTGGAGAAGAAAATATTGTATAAATTTTGAGTGAAGATTATGTTGGAGACTTTATAAGTGGAAGATTTGCTCACTTTCATTATTGACATTGTGGAAGAGCCAAGTGTGAAGTAACATTCGCTTAAATCTTCTGCAACTTTGATTCGACGGAGATTTTTGCTATATCTATACTTATTTGTCTTATGTGTAGCTAAATCTCCCTCTTGAGGTTATGTGTGAATAGGGGTCTAAGTGTGTGTGGGTGGTTATTTCTAGCTTCTATTTGGTAGTTCATGTTTATGGGTTCTATTATTGCTATGCTAGTTTGGTTGGGATTTGATGGGTGAAAACTCCAAATACCCACATGGGCTTGATGGGTGAAAGCTCCAAGCTCTAAAAAACCTAAGGTATATCTTCGAAAGAAGGGCTTTAGGTGAAGTTTAGGAATCTATATCATCCTCGAAAAAGGTACATGAAGACTAAAGGAATGATAGACAATTATGTGTGTAGTTTTCTAAATTCTCACTATCTTAGAAATAAGGGTGAAAGTGAGGTTGACTATGCTTTGGGTGTCATCCTAGAAATAGGGATGCCTTGATTGAGGTTGTGGTCACTAATTGTTGAACACATCTATTAGGTATTCTAAAGGATCAATGGGTGAAAGTTTGGTGTTTTGTTGAAAGACTAGCATCAATATCAATAACCAAACCTACCCATATTTGACTTACTAAATCGATGTTGATGACTAACCCCCACATGTCACTCCCTTAGTAATGCATAATCCTAAGATTTGTGCATAATTATTACAACTATAATTATTCGTATCCCTGAATTTATACTACAAAATTCCAAAAAGAAACATTAGTGTAGGATCTCACCTTCCTCAGTTTATCTTTTGTACCTTTTGTTTGAATTTAACTTGTACTATCATTTCCAATTAATTTGATCATCACTCACATTGTTTCTTATGGATTCGACCCCCACTCCAAAGTTGGGTAAATATATTAGCGATGACTACCTTGCACTCAAATTGATGTGTAAGTTGAGAATTATCACTTATATATAATTTGGGATTCGTTCATGACAATTTACAAATCTGCCCTTAGGCCTGTTCCCGCTGATCTGCAATCGCATGTGTTTGTCTAAAACTACGGTTATGCAACCATAGTTAGGTTCCTTGACCGTGCTTTGCTGACCACCTGGGCTGACTGCGACCAAGGTGTGAGGACTGCGGTCGCAGTAACTGAGGCTGACTGCTTCAGGCCGTGGTCGCGGTCACTGAGGCTGACTACTTCAAGTTTCTATCTGCACTCCTTTTGCTTTTATTTGCTCCATTTTTAGCTCCATAATATGCTCACCTTCTCCAAAATGTAGGTGTTAGTGCACTTAAATCCATATAATGCCTCATTTTTTTAATACCAAACATAGTAGTATGCATGCATGATTAGTGCGAAGGAGTGGTAGGATTACCACTCATCAACACCCCTAACTTAGACCTTTGCTTGTCCTCAAGCAACACTACCTCTTGCCATGAGACCCTTTCTATGTATGCCCTTATTTATATTCTCAATAACCATGAAGACTCCAACTTGGTTGCTACCATAAAAAGCTTTTCACACATGGATGGACAAGTATTAATAATACCTTTCATCATAAAATGGAGTGACAAAGGATGCAATGGATCTTAGGGATAGACTATGTGACAATTACTAACACTCTAGAGGTGACTCACAAGCAAGCTATAATACATCCACTCATCTCATTGCGCGAAAATGACAAAATCACCCACCTTAATTAACTCACATTCCCCCTTACAAGAAAGAAAGGTTCACAAACCTAGTTACCTATTACGCAACAAGAAAATTTACGTGCAATCACCCACTCTCTCAAGGAACTCCATATTACAAGTATCATGCCATAGGCTTGCCCCTATTTTCAATCGCCACTACAATGACCACACTTGGATGGAAATCACAAAGAACTTTTTGAGCTTGTAGTGTAGGTTTAGGGTAGGGTAGGATAGCATTTTAGGAGAATAAGGCTATACCCTCCTTGAACTTCTATATCATATACTCCTCACTTTTTGATTACTGGGCCACTTATTTGTCTTTTGTTGCTTTACCCACGTTGTCTCTTTTGATTTACCCAAAGTATTTTCACCTTTTTTCCTCACTTCTTATGCTTGACTCAAGATTTATGCAACTCATTATTTTGATGGACTATCTTTTCCTTCAAAGAAAAATCCTACTTGCTCGATTTGAAGGCTTTTTTTATTTTATGACTTCGTGGCTCACTACACTTCCTTTATCTTTCCATCACCCCCAACGTAGGCTTTTAGCCTCAATTTGAATTCTTAAGTTCAAGGAGGATAGGGTTCAAGGGAGAGTAAGTAGAAGGTTCATGGCTTATAATGTGGTTGCCAATGAAAAGTCCAAAGGCTCAAAGAGGATGACTGGGGCTAACTCCTATGTATTGGCGGGCATTTTACACTAAAGTAAGCTTCCAAACTCACAAAATGGCCTATGATCATTTTACCCACCAAGCACAACCAAAATTTAGTTTTGAAAGACTAATGGGCAAGTTTTAGATGGTACAAATACACATGAGAATAGACAATTAAGCTCACACACACGGCATACGAATGTTGTCAAGGAGGGTCAATCGTTCTCCTTGCCTGTGACAAGGGTGGAGTATCTCCTATTGTTCCGCAATCAACTTTTAGAGTCAAAGAAAGAGAGGGAATGTGTCACAAAGTTACTCGCATCCATGCCTTTGACTTTTGCAAAAAATTTTGGATGGAGAGGGGTGTTTGCTTTTGTACCCGAACCATGAATAATTTTGCTAATTATGGCAACAACCCAAGCTATCATCTTACATTGCAAACTATAGTATGGGCGAACTTCCATATGGTTACTAAGACTTCATAAATGGGTGTAAATACAAATCCTAATCATCAATGCCATAGGTACTCAGACTTTCCTTGCATCTATGGTTAGAAACTAAAATCACAAATTAATGAAACAAGTACAAAATAACTACTCCATGCAGATGTGGACACTATCAGAGTGCCCAAATATTACAATCTAAATAAGAAAATAAGAATTATCCAAAAGAGAAGAAAAGTATGTACAATATCAATAATACATGCCCAAATTAAATAAATAAGGAGACAAACCAAACTATAAAGGTAGTAGTGTCCTAACTGCATAAATAATCAAGGATAAAAGAGATAAGGGTGCTTCCTGAATCTGCATCAAAGGCTGTTATCAGTCTTGGACCCTGCATTATCACCATCCTCTTCAAGATCTGACCACTCAGCCAGGGCTCATCATCACTGTCCACCAAAGATGTAGGAAGCCTATTTCGGGGTTTCAATACCTTTCATAGGCCCTTCACCCCTTTCTAAATCTTGATAAAGGCTTCATCCTTTTTCTCCCTTATGATATCTTTTCATATATGCTCTGGAGGTCCCGTCATGATAAGGCCAAAGAAGAGTAGGCTTTCTCAAGTCGATCAATAGTAGTTTTTTGCTTCTTGTAGTCCTCTTTGTACTCATCATAATCGCCATGTGACAGTATGAGCTATGGGTGGTGGAGGGCTCTCCCAGCCCTTGAGATAAGCTAGACACAAACTCTTTAATGGTTGCAATATTAACTCTAATCTCTTCAAGAGGTCCCATGGTGGTTGGCCTATGAGGTTCGGGCTCTCTATATGTTGGCTCTTCCATGTTGATCTTTCTTTTCTTACTTTTTCTTGGTGGGCCCTCTCCTTGAATCCTCAATGGGCAGATGGGGGCGCAAGGATGCACACATATATCTCTACCATACTCTTCCACCCCTATTTTCTTGCAAAGCTCAGTAATCAAAGAGGGGTAAAATAGATTCGTAACACCTTGGTTTTCAAATTGATCTATTTTGTTGACCACTAGTGGACCAACATCTAATGAAATGTTGTCTAAAATAAAGCAACCATACAATCACGCAATTCAAGGTCTGCTATCATGTGAGTGTAAGAAGACACTCGGCTACAAATGATATACAACCATATTTGAGCCTCAGAAGTGAAGTTGTTCATGGAAATATTGCTTTTAGTTTTGGTCCATAGACTTTCTTTCTGGGACATAGCCGTTGTGCCAACCAATTCCCCAATTTACACCCTTTTGCTTTGAATTCACCCATGTCTGCCTGTTTGAGCCCATAAATATTATAGATTTGTTTAGCCCCAACTTTCACCGGCTTTCCCCAAATCTTTACAATCACATTGAGTGGTTCTGAGAAAGATACTTCACTGATATTGGCATAAAATTTATGGACCCATTATTTATTTGCATGGTAGGGATCCAGGGCAAAGTACTTCCACCCTGTGGCTTCAAGTTTATCATGGAAGGCTGGTAGTTTCTATGACACATTCTCCAAACATATCCCTCTTTCCAAGAACAACTTTTTCATTGAAAGATCACTATAGTAGTGAGTGGGGCATTTGGGTCCCATGAATCAAATATGATCATACTTATCCATGAGGTTGTCCTAAAAGCACTAAACACACATTATATCTTTCGATGTCATTTTAATCATACAATTTGTACTTTATTGATCATTAAAGTTTATTGGACTAAGTGCTTGGAGTTTCCTGGTTAAAAATTAGAAGTGCAGGATTTTTGACCTGGCAGAGACCTATCCTCAGTTACTGTGATCGTGAGTCAGAATAGCATTTGTATTACCGCAGTCTTGGTCTAGGACCGCGATCACGACACTTGAGACTGGTTCCGTGTTAGCTCTGTATGTTTATATTTTTCTCAATTTTAGAATGCTAGCATGTTCTACAATATGGGTGCAAATGAATGTCATGCGAACAATGCTACAGGTGTGTGTGTGAATGTGCCCTTCAAAAAGCAAATATTACTATTAAAAGTTTATTTGAGCAATTTATCAAACACTTGGCATGCATATCTTATTGGTCTACCTTTTGTATACACTATTGGGTACTCAAGATTTCTAGGTCCTAACAAGTAGGAAAAGGATGAGAGAATGTGGATGATAGTTATGGTGTGAGTCGTGCAACAATAATAAATCAGGTGTTACTTGGGTGGCAACCCAACTTAAGGTAGTTATTTTTTTGTTTTTATTTAGTATCACTCTTTGTTTTGTTTTTATTTTGTGTTGATAAGTTGAAGAAAAGTCTGAGTATCTGAGGTCTTAGCTAAGGAGCTTGAAAAACACAAGTCTGGGATCCTTCGAACCTCCTTGATGCATATGAAGTTACTAGCTAGGATTTGAGGCCTCAGAGAGTATTTATATACTCCATTTAGTGATGTATACTTAGGATACAAAGTAGGATTCTAAGTGTGGAATGGGAAATCTTCTAATTTGCTTATGGTGAAGTGCACTATAGGATTTTCATTTTGATTTGTTTCCAAGTTTTATAGTTTTTTACTAAATCTAAAAAAATTACACAAAGATTTTACCTTTGTTTCTTTTCAATTTTTGTTGTTTTTTTTGTGTAGTAGAAGAACACTTCACCCACCCCTAGATTTTACTTTTCAATTCATTTCCTAAGGGGAAACACCCTTTGGACCTAGTATCCTTTTGATTTTTCAGGAGTAATTTTGAAATTTTTTTTAGTAGGAATAAATATAGATGCTCTATCAAGGAGTGTTCTAGAATTCCATTGGTTCCCTTTATTCCTTCTCAGGCTCCTCAGGGTGAAGTGACAAATGTTGAGTTTCATTAACTCATCCATATGTTGGCACAATTGGTTGCTACTAAGTATGAGTGTGGTGTTCCTATTAATCCATCATATGAGGCCATAAAGGTTTACCAGTTAATTAGGTTAAACCCTTCGACCTTTAATAGTGTTAAGGTAGAGGAGGATCTTTAGGGTTTTCATGATGAGATGGAAAAGATTTTTTGTATTATACATGCCAATAACATGAAAAGATTTTCTATTTGCAGCCTATCAGTTGAAAGATATGGAATACCAATGGTACGAGGAATAGGAATAGTCAAGGGGTAATAGTGCTGAGTCATCACTGTGGGAGAATACTTTTTTAGATTGGTTTTTTCCTCAAGATTCGAGGGAAACAAAATCATAAGAATTTGTTAATCAAAAGAAAGGTAAGATGTCAGTCAAGGAGTATGCCTTGAAGTTTCACCAGTTACTGTGGTATGCTCTGGAGTTGGTTTCTAGTATGAGGGCTCGGATGAGAAATTTCACTTTGGTTTTGGCTCGTGAGTTAATCCTTAAGACTAAGGATACCTGTTAATCAAGGATATGGATATCTCTAAGTTGGTTGTACATATGTATCAAGTAGAGAAAGAAAAATAGAAGAAGGCTGAGTTTGGAGAGAAGTAGGGAAAAAAGTTTAGATTCTCTAAGCAGGGTGATGGACAATAGCAGATTGGAAGGGATGGTGGTAAGTGCGTCAAGAAGAAGTGGGACAATTCAAGGTCTTATTCAATGGCTAGTGCTCTTTATCCAAAGTCGTCGAGTGATAGGCGTTTCTGTGGTAGCAAAAACTTTAGGGCACAAAGTGCCCAATCTCAGGCTAGTGAGGATCAGTCATCCATCATATCCTTTTTATAGATTCTATGGTCATTTGTATCAGGGTTTTAGTGATTAGGGAAGGGAAAAGTGGTTCAACTGTGGTTAACCAGACCATATGCTTAGAAACTATCCTATTGGTAAGGTTTCCTCTCGGGAAAACAAGGTTCTTATTGTATCTTCTTTAGCTCTGGAACCAAAGGGTACACATCTAGTTTTGATACTGGTCAAAACTATGTTTATGCTTTCACTACCTGATAGAGAGTTTGAGGCATCATTTGATGTCATGAATGACATATTGAAGCTCTTTTCTCGTGATATATACTATTTACTCGATCTGGGGTCTACTCTCTCTTATGTTACCTTATTTATGGCAGTGTATTCCAGTTTTGGTCCTAAGTGTATTTCAACCCTTCTTTTATTTCTACCCTGGTAGGTGATTTTATGATTGCTAGATGAGTCTATAAGAGGTGTGTGGTATCTGTTGGTAGTAAAGAAACTTTGGTAAATTTGTTAGAATTAGATATGGTGTATTTTGATGTCATATTAGGGATGGATTGGTTGCACACGTGCTATGCATCACTAGACTATCGGACCCATAAGGTTGTCTTTAACTTTTCTAATGAGTCGGTTATTGAGTGGGAGGGTGGTTCCCTAGATCCTAAGAGGAAGTTTGTATCGTATGTTACAGATCAGAGATGAATCTCCTAGTAGTATCTCTATTATCTAGTCTGGGTTAAAGATTCTAACTCGGAGGGTCCTTTTTTGGAATATGTACCATTAGTGAATGAATTTCCCAAGGTCTTCCCTGATCACCTTCCTAGTTTTGCTCTGGATAGGGAGATTGAGTTTGGGATTAATCTTACTCCATACACTTGTCCAATTTTATTACTCCATATAAAATGGCTCCGGATGAGTTAAAGGATCTTAAGAAGCAATTAAGAATCTTTTATATAAGGGTTTCATTTGTCCTAGTGTGTCTCTGTAAGGTTAACCGGTGTTATTCATACATAAGAAGAATAGTTCCCTTTGGATGTGTATTGATTACCAGTAGTTTAATAAGGTGACGATAAGGAATAAGTATCCTTTTTTAAGGATAAATGATTTGTTTGATCAGTTGTATGTTGCTAAGATTTTCTCCAAAATTGATCTCTGATCTGAGTATCGTCAGTTAAATATTAGGGAGGAGGATATCTATAAGATTGCCTTCTATACTTGATATGGACATTATGAGTTTCTGGTTATGTCATTTGGGTTGACCAATGGCCCAACGATATTTATGGATTTAATGAATAGGGTCTTTCATTAGTTTTTAGATTTATTTGTCATTGTGTTCATTGATGATATTTTGGTATACTCTAAGAGTGAGGTGTATCATGCCAATCACCTTTGTTTGGTTTTGCCGACCTTGAAGGAGAAATAATTGTATGCTAATTTTTCAAAATGTGAATTCTGGTTGAATGCTACCACTTTTTGTGGTCATACAATTTCTAATGAAGAGATCATAGTGGATCTGCAAAAGGTTTTCGTAGTTAAGAAGTGGCCTAGACCCATGACTCTAACAGACATTCAGAGCTTCTTGGGTTTAGCGGGTTATTATAGGAGGTTTGTGGAGATATTTTCTTCTATAGCTGCCCCATTGACTAAGTTGACTCAGAAGAAGGTAAAGTTCTTGTAGTCTAATTCTTATGAGGGTAGATTTGAGAAGCTGAAGGATAAGCTAACCTCGACTCCAATTTTAACTTTGCCTGGAAGAAATAATGAGTTTATGGTCTACTGTGATGCATCTTGTGTAGGACTTGGTTGTGTTCTGATGCAGCATGGCAAAGTGGTAGCTTATGCTTCTAGGCAGTTAAAGGTCCATAAGAGGATAGTCCAACTCATGATTTGGAATTGCTAGTTGTGGTGTTTACATTGAAAATCTGGCATCACTATTTGCATAGAGTGTATATGGACATCTTTTTTGATCATAAAAGCCTGCAACATGTGCTTACTCATAAAGATCTTAAGCTCAGGCAAAGGAGATGGCTTGAGCTTCTTAAGGATTACGACATGAGTCTTTACTACCATTCAGGTAAAGATAATATGGTGCCCTATTGGACTCTAAGGATGGTGGTATGTTTATACAAAATGTGGTGCAGTCGTCTCTTGGTGATGAGATCAAGGAGAAAAAATTGTTCGATCTTTTGTTAATGAGGATCAAAGGTAATGTTGGTGGGCATAAAGTGATGGACTTTGATATTAGTGGTGATGGTACTTTGCGGTACCAAGGGAAATTATGTGTTCTCGATGTCGATGGTTTGTGAGAAAGGATCTTGGCTGAGGTGCATGAGTCATGATTTTTTTTCATCCTAGTTCAACAAAAATAGATCATGACCTCAAGGAGATGTATTGGTAGAACAACATGAAGAGGGATGTGGTGAACTTTGTGGCCAAGTGTATGGTGTATCAACAAGTGAAAGTTGAGCACATGAGGCTCGGGGAATTGTATCAAGAAATTAAGCTACTGAATAGAAATAGGATGTAATCAACATGGATTTTGTTACCAACCTTCTCGGTCTCGGAGTTAATTTGATTTGATTTGGGTCATCGTGGATAGGATGACAAAGTCTAGTCACTTTTTTCTAGTGAGAACTAACTTATTAGCTGAGGATTGTGCACAGTTGTATCTTTATGAGATTGTGAGTTGCACGGGGTGTCTGTTTCAATCATCTCAGATTGTGGTACACAGTTTACATCTCACTTTTAGTGGTCATTTCAGAAAGGTTTGGGGGCCAAGGTTAATTTGAGTACTGTTTTCCACCCGTAGTCGAATGGGTAGGCAAAATTGACTATTCGCACATTGAAGGACATACTTTGTTCTTGTGTGATAGACTATGGTGGTATTTGGGTTGAGCATTTACCCCTTGTGGAGTTTCTTATAACAATAGTTACCACTCTAGCATTGGGATGGCTTCATTTAAGGAATTGTATAGTAGGAGGTGTAGGTCTCCTATTGGGTGGTTCAAGATTGGTGACCCGAATTTGGTTCACCAAGCCATGGAGAAGGTTAAGGTGATTCAGGATAGACTTAAGGCTTCCCAAAGTCACCAAAATTCCTATGCAGACGTGACATAAAGGGACTTAGAGTTTGAGGTTGGGGATAGGGTGTTCTTGAAGGAATCTTCCATGAAGGGAGTGATACGGTTTGGTTAGAAGGGGAAGCTCAGTCCCCTATATATTAGTCCTTAGTCTTTAGAAGTGTTGGTAAGGTTGCTTATGAGTTGGAGTTACCTTCTAGTTTGAGCTCCATTCATCTGGTATTTCATATTTCTATGTTGAGGAAGTGTGTGGGTGATCCATCTCAAATCATGCCTATCAAGGATATTGGTATTTCGGATTCTTTGTCTTATGAATAGGTCCTAGTTGAGATCTTGGATTGGTAGGTCCGTCGGTTTCGGACCAAGAATGTAGCTTCAATCAAGGGTCTTTGGAGAAACTACAAGGTTAATGAGGCTACTTAGGAAGCGGAAGAGGACATAAAGTCCAAGTATAAATTTCTAGTTTTTGCTTTAGAAATTTATGCAGAAGGTAAGTGTTCTTCATCATACTTTTGTTTTCAAACTTTGTTAAAGGAAAGATTGACTTCCTTGCATCTTTGTTTTCTAACTTAGTTAAAGGTTAAAGTTTAGGTGGTAGAGTGTAAATCATGCTAGTCATGCCTTGTCCCATCATTCGAGGTTGAATAATCCAAGTGGGGGAGAATTAAAACACCCTGACTTTTGACCCTTAGAAATTTATTGAGTTTTAAATTCACTGGACATCATACAAGTTAAGCTTTCTAGTCATATGATGTGGGTAAAATTTAAGGGTCTTGGTCGTATGTTACTCAATATGGTTTTAGTTGGCTACCGTCCAAGATACGAATGGACACCATATGAGTTGTGTAGAGATAGTATGAGTGATGAAATTCACTTGTATATTGATCAGTGTGTCATGCCCTTGGTAGGATGCCTAGGATACAGTTCTAAGGTACATGTCGTATGATGAAGGTATGACTTAGGTAAGGGGAGTCGTATGATGTAAAGTGTGATATCTAATATTCTGTCTAGGGTATGAGTGATAGGTACCACTCATATGTCGTGTGTACAAGTCGGGGGAGTTATAACCTCATGCGGTGATTTTTAACAGTTTAAGTTGGGGGTATTCTGGACATTTTTCCTCTTAACCCTTTTTGACCCCAAGACTTAAAACACTTTTGGGACTTTATTTACCATATTATTCTCAATCAAAAACACTTTAAACACTCCCAAATCTCTCTCAAGATCTTGGGTTTCCTTTAAGGTGGTCAATTAAGGCTCTCAAGGGTGGTTTCTCTTCATAATCTTTGGTACCCAAGGCATGTTACTTCTCCTTCATTGTTAGTTCAACTAAATTCAAATTTTAATGAATGGTTTTCATGATTTAATTATGTGTATTGTTTGGTTTTGAATTCTATGTTGAGGGTTTTGGTTGTTAATGGATGAATATTCTTTTCCCATCTTTTTCTCATGGATTTCATGTTAAAATTATGGAATTGAACATGTGGTTTCATGGGAATGGTCAATTGGTTCTTGGTTTTGGTTTTGGAAACTATGTGCCCTCAACATGTTTGTTAAAATTATTATGAGAATGGTTTTGTCAAATAGTTTTACTTTAATTAAAACTACTGCACTGCATAATATGGTTATGGAATTTAAATTGGTTTAAATGGTTTTAACTGACTTGGTAAGGCCTTAGTGGTCATGGTTTTGGTAAATTTGAAATCACCTGGGGTACATGGGAATCCCCTAAGTGTTATCTTATGACATTTCTTACAAGCAATAGTTGGTATGACGATACCAGTTCATAAAGCCTTGGAAAATAACTTCTGGAATTGGTGATTGGTTATGTGATAATGGTTTTAATTAGGCAATAAAGGCAGGGTGTGATAGCTTACCATGAAGGTGTGAGTGTGATAGATGGACACTGGAAACTCATGTTTGCCGACATGAGGGTTTATCATGGTGACCTTATATTTGTGGGGTACATGGGAATCCCCTAAGTTATAATTGTATATATGTGTCTGAAACACCTTGGCTCTGGACCCTTAGAAAAATTCCCTTAGTTGAAGTTTCTGGGCAAGGTATGACTAAGGGTACTAGTCATACCCTAGGATATGACTTGGGTTCCTCTCACTCATATGCTAGGAAGCGTAGCGGGGGTATATTCTGTCCAAGGTACGGTTAAGCCTCTTCCTATTCATATATTAGGGTATGGGTCCTATGTTACCTAGTCGTATGATGTCATATGTTTAGCCTAGTTAAATCTGTCCAAGAAATGACTCAAGGTATGGTTTAAGGTACCATTCATACCTTAAGTTATGAGTTAGCTTAGGATGGTCGTATGTTGAATATTTTAGAGGTCTATGGTGAATCCTCGGGTATAATTTAGGGTACTACTCATACCCTAGGGTGCAACTTGGGCATTGAAATCGTACACTCCTGTGTGCAACTTTCATCTTTTAAGCTGAGGGAGTTTAGACATTTCCCACCCCTAAAACCTTATAACCCATGACTTATAACCTTATTTGGCCCTTTATTCTTCTCATATACAAGTTCAAAAACATTCCATAACACTCTCAAAACTTTTTCAACAAGACTGAAGGCTAGGGTTCAAGAATATTCATCTAAAGGCTAAAGGGGTAAAGAATCTTTTTGTGAATCATATTGTATAAGGCATGTGACTCTTCCCTTATTATTATTTCTCAAATATTATGTTATTTAAACATTGTTTAGTAATATTTGATGGTGATTTTTGAAACAAATGTTGAGGATTTTGATGTATAGTGATGTGTAATGTTTACTCTTGTTTGAACTTATGTTTATACATATTTTTGGTGATGATTGGCATATGTGGGTGCTTATTAATTGTGGTTTAACATGTGGGTCATGTGTAACCCTAACATTAATGGTTTTCACTAGGGTTTTGATCATGGTAAAGGTATGCCCTCAAGGTATTTTTGAAAATCTCTACTAGAAATATCTAGTCATATGTTGATGGTGATTTGAACTAAGGTAATGGCTTAATGAGTAAGAATGATTGGTAAATGACCATGTAAGGGACTTGTTAGACCTTTAATGAGGTAATTGGTGACCTTGGTGGTTGGTTTGGTTAAAAAGGGGTTTAAATCCCTAAGCATGAAATTGAATTGTGTTTGAACTAAAGCTTGGTGTAAGAATGCTAATGAAAGGTTTGATAAAGTTCTTGATGACCAAAATTTAATTTGAATGGTAGTTGAAACTAAGGTATTGGCCTATTAAGGTGATTGATTGGTAAATGATTCATAAAGACTTTGTGGTAATGTATGGTGTTGAATTGTGTCCTTGATGGCTTGAAATGGCTAAGTAGGTTGAAGTCCTTAAATTTTGAATTAAGTGAATATGAATACATAGACAAAGGGTTAGAGTCCCAATGTCCACTAGTAATGGATACAATGGCTTGTGGTTAGAGTCCACTTGCATAATAAGTTGGCTTGTCATTAGAGTCCACTTGTTTAATAATATGACTAGTGGTTAGAGTCCACTTGTCTAACAAAATGGCTTGTGGTTAGAGTCCAATTGTCTAGCAAAAGGGGTTAGAGTCCTCTTGCTTGATATAACCTACGTGGATGGAAGATTAGAGTCCTCCACTTCATAGTTCATGATTGGGTGCTTTGAAATGCATGCTATGACCTTGTTATCTTATTGGAACTTTATGTGTCTACATATATCTATATGTCTATGTGTATGAATAGGGTGGCTTATGATGGTTAGAGCGGATCATGTGTTGACTTTGGAGTAGTGAGCTTCCATACTTCAGAAGGCATACATTTCATAGTCTTTCTATCTTATGTCATAGACTTGTATTAGACTTTGTTTTGGGCTATTATCCGGGGCATGCCCTAATATATTATAGACATCGGTATGGTAGAGGCTTATGGATGACTGTGGACTTAGGTAGGTTGGATGTTGTATATTGACGAATGGAAAGATTAGGCATTCTTAAGTTATATTTATATGTTCGGAGTTTATTCGATGCTTGTGAATTAATGTGATGGTTAGGATGGGTTAATGGGGAGATCACCTGTTCTTGTTGGGCTTGAGATTCCCATACGACAAGGCCCGATTTTGGGCCGTGTCTGTATCATAGAGGGCGAAGGGTACACAGGAATTCCTGGCCCCTGTGATATCTCTAATTCGTGTGGCTACACGCACTAGGGCCCGTTCAGGCGGTAAAACTAGACCTCACATAGCCCGTGGGTAGATTATGATGGTAAACCTACATAAACCTAGGTTAATGGTTTATATATATATATATATATATGGATGTGATTGCATATGGTTATTTACTTGGTTTTAAATATTAGAATTATTTTATCCTTACTCCTGAGTACATGCTAGAATTCACCCACTAACCCGTCTTCACGCGATGTATCCCTACGTGATGTAGGAATCGACCATACTACTCCTCCTACTTAGTGATTGGACTCGGGGACAATTTTGTGTCGGATTGAAGTGGCGAGCTTCCATACTCCGGAAGGCTCCATTTCATGTCATGGAATTCTCTACATACTGTGTTTATTTCTTAGACTTTGGTTTTTGGCTATGGTCAGCGGCATGTCCCAACAAAATATTATTTTGATTTCGGATAGAGGCTTTGTGAGACTACTTTGGGTTGGCATGGGCGATGTCGGTATTAGTCTCAGCCTTGGCATTGGTATTGGTATTGGGGCTGACAATGCTTGAATGTATTTGATTTATGATTGTTCAATTTTGTTATGTTATGTACACACATATATATATATTCTGAATTCATCTGACATGGAGTGTAGGGTAGTTATGGTTGGGTATTGGGGCTGACCTCTAGTCTCGATTGGGCTTGAGGCACCCGATACGACTAGGCCCTTGTTTGGGTTGTGTCACATAATCATTAAATAGAGCCTCAAACTATACAATAGTTATAGAGACATGGTCGAACCTCAAGAGCTGATTCCTCAAATAATCCCTAAGACTACAAGGCATATACCTCTCCAAGAAGACCTCAGGGAACTGAGTCCATGTCATAAAAGGTGATCCAGCTGGCCTAGAATCAAGATGACCTTTCCACCAATGTCAAGCCACCAAATCCAACTAAAAGTAGTGTAATCCACACTATGAGTCTCAAATAGGCCTAAATTCTTGAGTATATCCTCACAAGCAATCAAGAACTCATGAGCATCCTCTCCCGGTGCACCAAAAAACCTAGACAAAGCCAGTCTCAAGAATCAACCTAGCATCTTCTGCTCCTCAACAGACATAGCAACCACCAGCTAAGCTACTATCGACTAAGCAAATATTGATGCAGGAGGTAACTCAACTCTACGAACTGCAGCTGCAGGCTACGCCCCTTCCTCGATACCACACTGATCCGTAGACTGGGAACTATTAGATAGTGCACCACAAACCAATCACAAGAGATGAACTATCACGACCCGAGTTTACCTCCTAGCTTTAACACAGTGCTTAGAGTCACAAGTGACCTCAAGTTAACCCATGGTCAGGCATAAGAAATAAATACTAAAATTTTTTACAAAATACTAGGGGGAAGCTAAATGAGGTAAACTGGTAAGGAATAATCATAAATTCAAGGTCTATACTTTCCAAAAATACTCAATAAAATAAAAAATATGACTAACTGTGTAACTTTCTACAAGTCTCCAAACCTGATGAGTTGTTGGGACAGGTCTCTAACTAACTCTGACTAACAAAAATAAGATAAAGTACTAAAAATAATAACTAATCATATAACTAGTCCTTGAATGATGAGGACTCACCAAGGCTGCAACTGAGTGGCGTGAGAATGCACTAAAGGTGTTACAGGTATTGAGTGTCCGATCCTATATTATTAAATAATATAGCACAAGAAAGTATGCGATTAGTACTTTGAATACTAAGCATGCTAGGTGAAAAACTAACTGATATATATATATATATACTGAGCATGAATGCATGAACATGAAAATCGAATGCAAGGCCAAGTATATACTTGTGCTGGATAACTGAATAACTAAATTACTGAATACTAAACACTGTGTCAAGCAAACTTAACTGAACATAATATGAATACTAAACTGAGTTGGAAGGGTGTTAGTACCTTCCCAAGGGAACAAACATTGGCTTGTAACGATCCATTATACTGATGTCCCGAATGATAAGAGTGTCAAACCTAAACTGATGGGTGATCCTTATAACCTATGGTGGAACCGTAGTTCTGGAACTTAGGGACTACTACTAACAAGATCTGCTAAACTTACGGGGGAGCCATTATCCTTGCGTTCACTCAGTGCTAAGTATTACTCCTAACTAAATATCACTGAAGTATAACTTATATGCTCAAGTCATGGTATTTTGCGAGTAATAATGCATGCATAATCTGAAGTAATCATGATCATGTAAACTGATATATGTTAATACTCCTGGGTATCAGGTGTTCATAACCCACCATCTCTGTCTAATGCAATTGGACATGATAACAAATTTCAGAGAATGATAATAAAATTTCCTAATTTAAAACCAACAACTCAACAATCTGTCATCATTTAGAAAATTCATGATGTTGAACATGGGGGATGAATAATATCAGAGAAAATGCATATTCATTGTTTGGTTACACACAATAACAGATAAGAGTAGAGAATCTAATATTTAGCTTCGAAAGCAATTTAAGGCGGAGGGAAATTTATTAAAGATTTAAGGATTTATTGGGACTCAATGGGTGAAAGAGACCCATTGATGAAAACCCGCATACCTTTCAAACCCCTTGAGGAAATCTTCTTGAAATTTGAACTTGCTTGATGAACCCTACTTTAGCTTTGGAGAGTAGAAATTGCTTCATTTACTTTGTGTTGAGTGATTTCTGAGTTTTGAGAGGTTGGGGTATTGTTTAACCTTGATAACTAGTGTTTTGAAGGCATAAACATCATGGTTTTTGTGTTAAAAGGGTGGAATTTACTAAAATTCCCTTGTTAAAATTGTTCAGAAATTTTGGTCCATGTCGTCACGGCTCATCCAATGACTTGTGCCCTCTGTTCATGAGTCATGACCTGAGTTCTCGAGTTTTGATCCTTCTCTGTTAAGGTAATGAATCCCCCCCCAACAACTCGTTAGTTTTGGCAACTAGTTATTAGGAGTAGTCGTGGTCTGAGACTCACTTTCTGGGTTTCTCTCTGTGTTGCTACAAGTTCGACGACTCATTATATATGATAACGAGCCATGTGCTGGACTCATTACCACTAAGTAGAATTCCTAGGCCACTTACTGCCATGGTAAAGTGTCTAGATTAAACTCATTATGACTGGTAACAAGTCATTGCCTGAATCGTTACCACTGGCAGCCTGACAGACACTTTGGGAAAACTTCTCTAACTTTTTGCCACGACATTGGATTAAGGAGAGACTTGTGGCATCGGAAAACCTAATTTATTAGACTATTCTTTGACAGGTTTAGAGCTTGAAAAATTAGGGTATTACAATATCTCTCTCTTAGGATCATTTGTCCTCGAATGAAATTGACTAAGCTGAGAGGCTAGGGAAGACTGAGATCTCGCACTGAATGTTTATGAGTTGAATCATGAATCTGAACTTATATCTGATGCATAAAATGGACTCATGAATGCATGCTATTACATGAAGAAGGATGGATGGATAAGATATAAAATTAAAGAACTAATTAACTAAGGAAACTATTACCTTAAATTGGGACTGGGCTCAAAGAGAAGATATTCAGGCACTTAGTTATCATATCTTCTTTTGCTTCCCAAGTAGCTTTTCAACTAACTCAGTTTTCCACAGAACCTTTACTAAAGATACTTCTTTATTCCTGAATCTACAAACCTAATGATCAAGGATCTCAATCAGGACCTCTTTATATGATGGACTATCTTCCATGCCCGTCCATTCCAAAGGGACCACAAATGCTGGGTCACCAAGGCATTTATTCAACAAGGAGATGTAGAGTACTGGGTGCACTGATTCCAATACTGAAGACAACCCTAACTCATAGGATACCTTCCCATACCGGCTCAAAATCTTATAAGGGCTAACATAACGGGGATTTATCTTCCCTTTCCTACCTAATCTCTTCACCCCTTTCATGGGTGAAATTATAAAAAAAATAAGGTCACCAACATCAAACTCAAGCTCCCTTCTTCTCACATCTGCATAGGATTTCTGATTGCTTTAGGCTATTTTCAACCTTTCTCTAACCAAATAAACCTTCTTCATCACCTCATGCACTAAATCTTACCCTATCAAAGTAGCTTCACCAACCTCAAACCAACTAATAGAAGATCTACACCTCCTACCATAAAGTGCCTTAAGTGGGGCCATCTGAATATTGGAGTGATAACTGTTATTGTAGGAAAACTCAATCAAAGGAAAGTGATCATCCCAACTACCCTTGAAATCAATTACAAACACTCTCAATATATCTTCTAAAGCCTGAATAGTCCTCTCTGCTGGCCATTTGTCTGAGGGTGACAAGCTGTATTGAGGTGAACATAGGTACCAAGACTCTTCTGAAAAGTCTTCCAAAAATCAAAGGTAAACTAGGTACATTTGTCTGAAATAATTGTCAAAGGGACTCTATGCAACATAACCAACTCCCTAAGATAGAGTTTAGCATAATCTTCAGCTAAGTCTAAAGTATTAACTGAAGGAAATAAGTTGACTTAGTCATTTGATCCACAATAACCCAAATGGAATCATGTTGCTAACAAGTACAAGGTAACCCTTTGATAAAGTCCATAACCACCACTTCTCACTCCCAGGTAGGAATGGGTAATTACTAAAGCGTACCACTAGGCCTTTGGTGATCAACCTTAACCTGCCAACAATTTGGACACATAGCCACGAATTTCGCAGTATCTTTCTTCATACTACCCCATTAATAGACTTTCTGCAAATTTTGGTACATCTTAGTGTCTTTGGAATGAATCAAATATAACAAATAATGAGCTTCTACTAATATCTATTGCCTTAAATCATCCACACTCTGAACACATAACTGAACTTGACAATGAATAATGACATCTCCCCTTTGGGAGAAAACCTAAACCTTTTTATCTTGAACTGCCTTTTTCTACCTAAGAAAAATAGGATCACTATCTTTCTTTTACTTTACCTCCACAACCAAGGATGATTCCGAACTATTTTGTACCCAAACACTACCTTCGATCAAATTAACCAACTGAACTCCTAATCTATCAAGATGGTGAACTCCAAGAACTAAATACTTCTTATCATCTTCAATGTAGAAACACTACCCATAAATAATCTACTAAGGGATTTGCCACAACATTGTCCTTACTTGGGTTATTTAACACACTCATATCATAATCTTTTAATAGCTCTAGACACCTTCTCTGATAAAGATTAACATCTTTCTGAGTGAACATATACTAAAGACTCTTACGATCTTTGAACACATCAACATGAACTCCATAAAGGTAATGCCTCTAAATCTTTAAACCAAAAATAATTGCTGCTAACTCAAGATTATAAGTCGTATAGTTCTTCTCATAAGGTTTGAGATGTCTAGAGGCACATACTATGGCCCTGCCCCATTGCATCAACACACAACCAAGACCAACTCTAGAAGTATTATAATACACCTCCAAACCATTTGAACCCTCTGGTAGAGGCAAAACTAGGGTGGAGGTGAGTCGAGACCTTAACTCCTAAAAAATCTTCTCATAAGATTCGGAACATTGAAATGTGACCTTCTTTTGAGTTAGTCTAGACATGGGAGAGGCAATAGAAGTAAATCCTTCCATGAATCATCTATAGTAACCGGATAAACCCAAGAAACTCCTGATATTTGATAAAGAGATGGGTCTAGGCCAGTTTCTTACTGCTTCAATCTTTTAAGAATCAACTCGAATTTTCTTTACTAGAAATAACATGACTAAGGAAAGCTACTGATTTCAACCTAAATTCACATTTATTGAACTTAGAAAATAACTAGTGATCTTTTAGAGTCTGCAAATCAAATCTTAAATGTTCTGTATTCTCACCCTCACTTCGACAATAGATGAGAATGTCATCTTCCAAGACTATGAAAAACACATCCAGATACTGCTTGAACACCTTGTTCATCAACTCCATAAAAGTTGTAGGAGAATTTGTCAGTCTAAAAGACATAACTACAAATTCAAAGTGACCGTACCGAGTTCTAAAGGTCATATTAGAATTTCATACTCTCAAACTCTAAGCTGATGATAGACGGATCTGAGGTCTATCTTAGTCAAATAATTTGCACGCTGAAGATGGTTGAAGAAATCATCAATCCTAGGGATGGGATATGTATTCTTGACTATGACTTTGTTTAACTAACAATAGATGATGCACATACATAGAGAACAATCTTTCTTGCACACGAAGAGAACTGCAACATTCCATGGAGAGACACTAGGTCTGATAAAACCATTATCATGGAGATATTTCAACTACTCTTTCAATTCCTTAAGCTTAATTAGAGCCATTCTATAAGTTGGAATGAAATAAGATGGTTATCTGGAAAGATATTTATTCCTAAGTCAATTTCCCTCTTGGAAGGAACTCTGAGTAGATCTTCAGGAAATACTTCTAGAAACTCATTCACTACTGGAATTCAAGAATAAATATTTTGGAACTTGAATCTTTGTCTCAAAAAAGATGATAGATTCACCGCTTAAAAATCATTTTTCTTTCCTTAAGGATAGAGATAAACCGTCCTATTAGCATTGAGGTACTACCCTTCAATTCTAGGACTGGCTCACTAGGAAACTAAAATTGGACTACTCTATTTGTACAATCAATAGAGGCATAGCAAGAGCAGAGGCAATCTATGCCAAGGATGACATCAAATTTGGTCATCTCTAACTCTATAAGATCAACTGAAGTGACTTTCTGGGATATTGTGACTGGGTAATTTTTGTATACCCATCTGGCTATAATAGAGCTACTGACTAGTGTAGAAATTGAGAAAGCTTAGGATTTTGGTACTGACACCAAAATCAACTAATATATAGGGAGTCATGAAGGAAAGTGTGGCTCCAAGGTCTAATAATGCATACACATGAAGGTGAAAGACTTGTAACATATCAGCAACAATATCAGGAGAACTCTCTTGAACCTATAGATTCTGAAGAGCAGAGTCGATTCTGATGCTGTCCACTGGTTGTGCTAAAAGTGGTACCCTAATGAGTAGGGTGACCTTCTAGAATTGATGAAGAGTCAGTCTAGCCTTGATGACAATCATTTCTACCTATTTGCTCAACCCTTGGTTACTTCCTTATCTGGTGTCCAGACTTTCCATACCCAAAACAAACATTGCTACCTGCCATGCACTCTCGCTTGTGGTTCTTACCACATATCCTTCAAAATGGGTATGTGCGTCCACTATTCGCTCTCCTCTGGGACTTAGAGCCAGGTGTTCTTTCACAGACATTCTGTCTTAACATAGTAAATGAAGCGCTAGAACACGAGGGGATGGGGCTGGTGATTTTTGATGGAACTAAAAATAATTCCCACCATCTAACCTCTACCAAAAAATATTAAAAATACCGATCCCGACCCTCTTTTTTCACTTTTTTTTCTCCTTGAGCTTTTCTTCCTCATTCTACTAAGCATGAACTGTCAATCATGAGAGGTCCATCTCCTTAATTAGCATAGATGTCCTGTACTCCTTGACTATATCCTTAGAAACACCAGATACAAACTAACTTATTCGAGCCCTAGAATCTACCAACATATTTAGAGCATACCTCGACAAATGAGTAAACTTGAGCGAATACTCCCTTACGCTTAGTTACCCTACTTCAGGCTGATAAACTCTTGTACCTTGGCCTACCTCAAGTTGAGTGGGAAGAAACTATCATGAAAAGAAGTATCAAACTCGTCCCACTCTATAGGCCCTGCTTCAACACCCCTGTCCTCTTTCCACTGCTTAAAACAAGTATGGGACACTCCCTGCAATTGTTAGGTAGCCAAGTTAACACTCTCACTTAATGTGACACCCATGATCTCAGACACTTTATGAATACTGTCTAGGAACTCCTGTGGATCCTTCTTAGAATTAGATCCAAAGAAAGCTAGAGGATTCATTTAAGTAAAGACTAAAATTCAGGCTGCTACCATATTCACCATTGGGTTGGATGGGAAAATGACGTACTGGTTATTCTAAGAGACCTGTTCATTCAGAGGGTTTTCGAGAATAAGTGGTGGTGCCAACTGGTCCTCATTCCTTATTCTGTTAACTCTTCTAGGAGGCATTTTGGTTAAACGGGTATAAAAAGAGTTAGAATGAGAAGTGTAATTGATATTATACTCTATCACACGACATGAATAATGAAAGAAGTGAGACTTTCCTAAAGTGTTTTGTATCCTCTCGGCCATAGGTGTGGCATGCTTCATACCCATGAACAAAACTCTACTTAACATGGATTTTAGACACCTTAAGAAACTTTAAACCTTGAACTCTAATACCAAGTGTGTCATGACCTAAGACTACCCCCTAGTTATAACATAGTGCATAGAGTCATAAGTAACCCTAATCTAATCTATGGCCTTGCATAAATACCATCCAAAAATACTCAATGAAACTAAAAATATGACTAACTATCTGACTTTCTGAAAGCCTCCAAACCTGATAAGTTGTTGGGATAGGTCCCCAACTAACTCTAACTAACTAAAATAAGATAAACTATTAGAAAGAATAACTAATGATATAACTATTCCTTGATTGATGAGGACTCACCAAGGCTAGAACTGAGTGGCATATGAATACACTAAGGGCAGTCCAAGTACTGAGTGTCTGAACTAATTTTATGAAACAATATAGCGCAGAGAAGTATTCGATCAGTACTTTGAATGTACTGAAAATGTAATATGAAAAGATACCTGATCTACATATATACTGAGCATGAATGCTTGAACATGAAAATCAAATATAGGACCAAGTATATACATGTGCTGGATAACGAAATAACAGAATTACTGAATACTGAACACTTGGTCAATCAAACCTGACTAAAAATAATTTGAATATTGAAATGACGACTATGGGAGCTAATAATAACCAACATGCCCTAATCTTAGCTAATCGAGGTCCAACCTATAACCCTAATTAGAAGGGTGTTAATAACTTGCCAAGAGTACCAACACTGGCTGACATGGATCCACTAAACTAATATCTTGAAGGACAAGAGTGTCAATCCTAAACTAATGGGTGACTTCTTATCACCTATGGTAGTGTCGTAGTTCTGAAACTTCGAGACTGCTACTAACAAGCTCTGCCGAACTGATGGGGGAGCCGTCATCCATGCGTTCACTCGATACTAAGTATTAATACTAACTGAATGACACTGAAGTATAAATGAAACATTAATTGGTAACTTATATGTTTAAGTCATGGTATTCTTAGAGTAACAATGAATGCATAATCTAAAGTAACCTTGAACAGGTAAACTGATGTATGTTTATACTCCTAGGATCGGGTGTTCAAAACCCATCAGCTCTATCTAATGTGATTGGACATGACAATAAATTTCAAAACATGATATTAAAATTTCACAATTTAAAACAAACAACTCAATAATCTATGGTGATAGGGACAATTATGATGTTGAACATAGGGGATAAATAATCTCAAGGAAAATGCATATTCATTATTTAGTTACACGCATAAACTTATGAGAGTAGATAATCTCATATTTGGTTTGGAACCCATTCAAGGGGGAGGGAAATTGGTTGAAGATTTTAAAAAGTTCTTTGAACTTAATGGGTGAAAGGGACCCTTTGATGAAATCCCACATACCTGAAAGCAAATGCCTCAAAGAAATCTTCTTAAAACTTGAACTTACTTGATGAACCCTAGTTTAGCTTTTGAGAGAAGAAATTTCTTCTTTTGCTAAGTGTTGAATGTTTTATGAGTTATGAGAGGTTTGGGTAATGCTTACCCTTGATAACTAATGTTTTCAAGATTAAAAATTGTATGTTTTGGGTTAAAATGGATAGAATTTACCAAAAAACACTTGTTAAAGTCATGCAGGAAATTTGGTCCCAATCATCATGGCTCACCCAACGACTCGTGCCCTCTAGTCATGAGTTGTGGTGTGAGTCTTGACCTGAGATCCCTGGTTCTGAGCCTTCATAGTTAATGTAACAACTCCCCAGCCTAACAACTCATTATGTTTGTCCATGAGTCATTAGGATTAGTCGTGGTCTGAGACTCACTTTTTGGGTTCCTCTTTAGTATGGCTACGAATCCACACGATGACTCATTATGTATAATAATGACTCATGTACTAGATTTGTTACCATTGAGCATAATTCCCAGGTCACTCACTGCCATGGTAATGACTCTAGGTTATGACGAGTCGGTACCTAAATTGTTACACTGGTAGCCTGATAGACTCTTAGGGAAAATTTCTCTAAATTTTTTCCATGACATCAGATTAAGGAGAGATTTGTGGCATTAGAAAAAGTAATTTAATGGCATATTATTTGACGAGATTAAATCTTGAAAACTTCAGGTATTATACGGACCAACATATCCCTTAGCAGTGAAGAAGAAATAAGCCCTAGTGAAGCCTATGTTGGACTCTAGCTCACCACTGGTTGGGGTGGATAAATATCTTGCTTGAAAGCAGGAATTGTGTATAAGGAAGGACCCCTATCCTGGTTCTGGTTGGGGCTTTATCTATAGGCTTTCCTTGACCTTTTTGTTGTCCATGAACTGTAACACGAGCCTTAGGAGTGGGCTCAAGGTCCTCATCTCATATATAGGTAACACGTGTCCTAGCCATCTGTGAAGAAGTGAAACCAAAGGAATCTTTAGAAACCAACTCAGACTCTTAGCACGAAAAGAGTGAAAGTAGTGAAGAACTCCTAAAAATATCCCATATCCTCGCCAAGATTAGAAACAAACGTCATCTTTTTAATTCATGGGACTATACTAGTCCCTTGCTCTTGTACCAACAATAAGGGAGAACATGTCTCTAATACCAATTTGTCACGACCTTATTTATGAGTTCTTGATGGAACCTACTTTATCCCACCAATCGGTAATTTGATCCGTGGCTTGGATTCAAAAATAAATAATTTTGTGGAAAAAGGCATAAATGGTGGGAATTAGGAAGTTAGGACTTAAAACAATGATTTAAGTAAGAATAATAGTCAGAAAGATAGATGAAGATAGAAATAACTTCCCACGACCTGGTAGTGTCAGTATAAGAGCCACTAGCAAAAGAACATAAGTATAGTAATAGTCGACATAAATTAGTCTTGAATAAGGAAAGACTAGAAAAAAATCTAGAAGCAAAGAGGGAAACTCCAATTTTAAGAGCTCGCCCTATCTTCGAACTCAACTTTGCACAAATGTCACATCAGTGGAAACATGTAGTACTCATATCTGCACAAAAAAGGTACAAAAGTATAGTATGAGTACTAATGCCACAGGTACTCAGTAGGCATCATCGGTCAACTAAGCTAAATCATAATATAAGTACAATCACATGGAAGATAAATAAGCCAATTAATGTAAAAGCAAACCTTTAATAATGCTCTAAATGTTAAACATAAATAAACAAATAATTTCGAAATAATAATGTAAAGATCACACAATTATAACTACTAAATTGTCCCCCATAAGCCAGTAAGTGCAGATTAGTAAATAACTCAATCGGGCCCTCATAAGCTCAAAGAGTGCAATCAAATATAATAAATAATCGAAGTTATATTACATAACCGTATCTCAAGCCATAACCAAAAATTCTTCATTTCCATACACCTCAGATTAGAACCAACTTCATAACCATCATAAATAACCCAATGATGCTAGACTTGAATCGAAACTCATATAATCAAATGCTCTACTTGAACAAAAACCTTATATAATCAATAATGTTGGAATCAAACCAATCTGAAGATCATAAATCGCCTGACTCGGACTAGAACTAGTATCAACTCCCAAGTACCAACCTAGCATAACAACCTGAAATCACCCATTTAAAACTAGAAAAAATACAGCTCAAAGGATATGATACACCTATAAAGTTACAAGGAGAAAATAATAATCTTGCCCAAAGGTGGGCCTGAGGGTCCACTTCTAATCTCCAAAATCCATTCTAAGGCAAATTCTACCTCAGACTATATTAAGGTATCTAAACTCACTTCAAAATATTAAAAGAGTCATATTAAGTCCTAAGATATTCATTCTACCCTAAATATGAGTAATTAAGCCAAATACCACTAATTTACGGTTACTAAATAGGCTAAAAGTCCAAAATTATACTAATTATACCTTAAAGTCCTAATTCCAAACCCAAATCTAACATATTATTATAAATATGCTAAGATTATGCGTAATCTTCAAGAAGGGTAAACCTAGCCTACCTCAACGCCGAAGAATGCCTGAAGAAATCCGCTAAATCGTAAATCCCCCTTTCGAAGAGATTTTGAAAGATGTCATGCTATAAAAATCATAATCTGCTAATCAATACGAGAACAATGGTACCCATATTTCACTTTTTTTCTTTGGGTCCAAAATTATGTAAAATCTTATGTGGGGCCCGCTTGTAGATCAAACTTTTGAAATTGTCAATGCATCCTTCTATGCTCAAGAAACATTTACAGTCAAAATGGATAAATTCCAAGGTCAAATGGTGCAAAAATCAAATCACCAATATTTTAGGGATTTTGTAAAATAATAGAGTAATTATCCGTGAAATTGATGAGAACTCACTAAAAATTCAAAGAAGAAAAGATAAATCCTAGCTTATTAACTCCCCAAAATCACCCACTAATAGTTATCCTAAGTTTTCACACTTTTTATGGTTCTACACTCTTAAAAATGGGTGGACATCGGGTTGCTGAAGTAGCCAACGTTTAAGCAACTAGGTGTCGCTTTTGTGACACTGGCTACATTAACATATGTCGTGTACACGGCCTTTATGTTTCTTAAGAGCTACCTGGTCGCGAATGCGGCCTCTACTTAAGTGACCCAAATGTTGCTTATGCGGATGCACAAACTGGGTGCACTAGATGACGACTTGGAGCTTTTTCTTGTCTCCACAGACCCCTCGAAATTTATATGAAATCTCAAATACGCAAACGAACTATTCTACTCTATCAAATTCGACATTCCAAACTTGATGGAGCAGCCACAATTTCTATCCAAGGTCGTTTCGATGAAAAGTGGGTCCCACACCCTACGTAATATTTTCTTAGCATTCAGCCAATAGCCCAAAATGATTTTGGAAGCCCCGAGATCCAAACCAAAGGCGCACCTAGCATAAAATCAACGTTTCATAACTATTGGAATAGTCAGAATTGGCATACGAGGTCATTTGACTAAAGTTTTTACCCGGTAGCCAGTTATAACAAACAAAGACTTCAAAAAAAGGAATTGGCTCTAAAAATCAAATAAATTGCCCGATAACTTAATTTTCAGCTCTCGTAAGTCATAAATGACTAGGAAAGCTCTAAATAGTGATAATGAGTATAGATTTTGAAAATGACATGGAGGGTTATTACAACGAGCCTGGACCCTTTTTCATAGAGCCGTTCTTTTATGTGCGGCTTCAAAATTAACCAATTCTTTCAAAAATATATCTATACATTAAAAGTAGTCTAATAATATCCATATTGGCTACTTTCATCATGGGTCAAAAAATAGTTCAAAAATTGACCTAAAAGGAAAAGAGGTAAAACATGGTTTTTACTTAAGATTCAAGTTTCCCACACCTCAAAGATCCTAAATATGGTGATCTATCAAAGAACAATTAGAAATCGAGGTTGAAATTATTGAAGAACTATTTTCTCTCTTTACCATGTAAAACCATAAAATTCCAAGTTTATAATCTAAGTTTTTAAGATTAGTTTGTGAAATGATTAATGAATAAGGATAGAGATCATATTTAGAATCTCACCTATATCCAATTTGATGGAAAATTATCTATAAAATCATCCCAACTGAAACCCTAAAGCTTGAAAATAGAAGAATAGAATAAAAGACTAGAAAAATGGAATTTATACCAATGATATCTATCTCACACTACTACAAAGTTCGTGTAAATAACTTATCTTGAGAATTGGTGATATCTTTCTCAAGCAACACTATGGTATGCCTAGACGCTACATCTAAGGCGACTAAATGGCCACTTAGGCAGTTATACCAGAAACTAGTTGAAACAGAAGGGGCTAAAATGACTCTGAATAGACCATCAAGTTTCAATTGAGAGCCTATAAAGTAATCTATAATGACGCTAGTCTAATTTTGATATTTCAGACTCAATGAAACCATCATATTTATTAAAAGAGGTCATTATAAACAAGTTATCCCCTCAAAACCCCTTATTCTATTTTACCTACTTTCTCATCAAAGAGGTTAAGACCCTAAATAAGGACTCGAAACCCAAACCAATCATATGACCTACCCAAAATCAATATTCTAGATCACATGGAATTGACAAAATCACCATCCAATGCTCAGATCACACAACGTTGATCGAATCACTTTAAAGGTGCCAGGACCCAAAAACCAAGGGTCGTGATGGTACTAGTTGTGGCAAGCCTTGACAAGTAAGCCTATCACCTAAATTGATATAAAATAAGTAAACAAAACCAACACATAAGGTAAGAATTGTAGAACGAAGTTGAACCACATGATTATGATGAAAGGAAAAAATACGTAACATAATACAATGAGAAAATCCCAAAGCCTGGTGTCACAGTGTAAGAACTAGTCCAAAGGATCATAATTTTTCTTTAAAAGTACAAAACAAGACACAAAAATAGATAGGAACAGGTAGAATATCAACTCTAGATGCATAGGTCAATCACTTCATCGAATAGACTCCAATTATGACATGAATCAACTACCATGCAATGCATTCATACCTAGATCTGCACTAATATGACATAGTAGGGGTAGGTACGGTTCACTTGTACTCAATAGGTATCATAGGCCAACTGAGCAAAGTAGAAAATAAAATATACAAAAGACACACTATAGGCACGTCACCTACAGTCAGAAAATATCCTAAATGGTAGCACACGCCGTCTCCACTAACAATTATACAATATTTACATATACCACATGCAAATATGAGAAATAAGCACAAGTACATAGATATCCCCCATACAAGTATGAAAAAAAGAAGTACACATAAGCAGGTATCACATCAAGACAATAATACAACACACAATGAGCAGAATATATATGCAATACAATAAAGATGATGATGATGATAATGATATGATTCATGAGGTTGCTGTACAACCTCCATATATACCTGTCGAACTGTGCTCCCGAGGTAGGACCCATGGGGGGCTCATCAACCCATATACAATCTAGTATCTAATACTAATATCCATGACTCCTCTCTGGCATATTCCTCAGAGAGGGTCTATATTGATGTCACAAGCTAGCATTTCCAGTATTTCCACAGTGGTACCAATATTTCACGAATGAATATGACATGTGGATCAAATGCTCACAACCAACTAATTGAGAAATTCTAATTCCAACTAATATACCTAGATCATGAGTCCAAAAATCCACTCAATAAACTAGTCATCCATGATCTAACATAATCAACATACCAATAGAGTAAGAAAACCACAATATGCCAATGGATACCACATAATTACAAATTTGGGCAATTTCCACAAAGAACAACAACCAATTATTAAAATACCTAGACAATATCATCATATAAGAAACCACACAGTCACATATTATGTCTCAAAACCACCAAATAACAACAATACAGGCCCTCACACGGGAACAACACAACAATAACAACATTTTTATGGTTACTCTCTTATCCCTAACATGATTTATACCAGTATTAACTACCCATCCCAATCTGAAGAAAGTTAAGCCATAAGCTACCTTGAATGCTGAAAATTGGTCCAAAAAGCCTTCAACGCGAGATTTTCCCTTAGAATCAGATCAAAAATAAACTAAAACATACAAATATTGAATCAACACATCAAAAGAATGCCAACGATACCTATATTGCTCATTTCTAGGTCTAGATCAAAATGACACCCAAATTAAGTTTACAAAAAAAAGGGTAAAACTGAAATTTTAGTCCAAAAATATGTTTTCCATGATTAAAGGAACCCACGGGAGAAACCTAACTAAAAATAGTTTGAATTAGGGTTTTAGATCGAAGATTACTAATTTAGGCCTTCCAGGACAAAATACCCAAATAACACTTTTAAATGCAAGTTTTAACAAGGTTTAAATGATAAAAATTGAAGAAAAGTAATTGAAATGGGGATTTGGAGCGTACCCAAGATTAAAAATGGATGAAATAGCTCAAAAACTTGTAACCTCAAACTCCAAGTCAAAAAAATGGTGAAAAATCATAAAAAGAAGATTATATGTATACACACATATATATATATGTATATATAGGCATGGCTTAAGAAACCACTTGGTCGCTTAAGTGGGCATCGATTAAGCAACCAAGTGTCGTCTAAGTGACACCTGCAAAAACTGCATATGTCACTTAAGCAGACCTTGGGTTTCTTAAGCAGACCAGGGGTCACTAAAACGACAGTCGCTTAAGTGACTGGATGGCTGTTTAAGTAGCTGTACCTGCTGATGGTGCATCAGCTGGAGACTTGGAGAATGCCAAGTCTCTGTAAACTCCTTGGGAATCACCCAGGATCCTGAGGATACAAACGAACTCTTCTACTAGACTAAATTCAATGCTCCAGACTCTATGGCGATATCAGATTGTCGACAAAATATTATTTTCACAATGTTGAGCCCTAAAATCCAATTTTACAACTTTTTAAATCGAGGGTCAAACTGCAATATAAAGGCCATAAAACCACACCAATCGAAAATCATCATTCCAAATCTGCTGGCACAACCTATTTTTCCATTCGACACAGAGATCAGTAAATGTTGATTCAAGTCAACTATAGGGCTTTTATAACCACCAAAATAGCGAGATGCATTAGGAACTGTGCCAATCATCCCCACAACTTAGAAATATGACAAAACAACCACGAAGAGAGGTAAAATAGTTAGATCATGTAGAAATAAATATTTCATAACAATCACTAAAAAAATTAAGTCATTACATCATCCACAACTAAAAATCTAGTTCATCCTCAAACTAAAGGCAAAAGAAATACCTGAATTAGCGAAAAGCTGAGAATAACTACCATGCATATCTAACTTAACCTCCTAAGTAGCCTTATAAATAGGTCGATGTCTTTACTAGACCTTAACCACTAGGATATCTCTAGAATGCAATCATGTAACATCCCCAACTAGAATGGATATGGTCTTCTAAACAAAAGACAACCTCACATCAAAATAGTCTAAATTCCAATGAATGACATGAAACTCATCTGTAATATAATGTCAAAGTATGGAAACATGAAAAATTTGATGAACAACTAATAAATCTAGGGGAAATACCAACTGATAAGCTACATCACCAATAGTCTGCAGAATCTTAATAGGTCTAACATACCTGGGGCTAAGCTTTCCCCTCTTCCAAAATCTCATCACACCCTTTATAAGCAGATAAAAAAAAATACTTGAGCACCAATACTAAATCTCAAGGAACAAAGTCTATGATCTGCATAGCACTTCTGCCTACTCTAAGCTGCTCAAAGTCTATCCTGAATAATCCAAACTCTATCCAAAGACTCCGAAGCAAGTCCGTCCCTCAATATTAAATCTCAAAAACCTCAAACCAACCAACTAGAAAGAGACAACACCTACCTTAAAAAGCCTTGAAAGGAGCCGTCTCAATACTAGAATAGTAACTAGTATTATACGTAAACACTACCAAAGCTAGGTAATGCTCCCACAGACTATAAATGTCCATGATACAAGCATATATCATATCCTTCAAAACCTAAATTGACACGACCAAAACATGGGCATTATCGTAATGGGCTTCTTAAGTCCAACCAGGATTGAAGACCACCCCTATTACCCAGTCCAACAAACCAACATATACCTTAAGTCGAATGAATTTTGAACATATAACAAGATTATATATGTGTACAAATCTAGACTCTGGGATAGGTCCATATCCGTGACCAACCCAAGCAAGTCCAACCGTTTATTACCAACCAACAACCATAACCAAAACCGAAACAATAACCAAGTTCCAATCCATAACATAACATAAGAGGATGGAACAATCATAAATTCAATCAAATGGTATCAACCTTAATACCAATGCAAATACTAAGGCTGACACCACTTTCGAAACCTCCCATTCCAACCCATTGTAGTTCCACAAAGCCTCTAAATAAAAGAAAAATAATATCCGATTGGGATATGCTCCCAACCATAGCCAAAACCGATATCCATAAAATAAGTATGAAAAGATGTCCATGATATGAAATGGAGCCTTCCAAAGTATGAAAGCTCACAACTTCAATTCGATAGATGATCCCAAATCCAATTAGTTAGCAGGAAGAGTAAAATGGTCGATTCCTACATCGCGTAGGGATACAGTCGCTGAAGATGGATTAGCAGGTGAACGCTATCAATTATTCAGCATAAGGATGAAATAATGCTAACCTTTAAAACTAAGTTAACCAACTATGTGCATTCAAAACTATGTATACAATGTATATATATGACCATACTAGGAAGAGGAAACTGGGTTAAGCATATATTTAAAAACCATTAACTTGGGTATGTGAAGCTTAACGATCCTAGAACTACCCACAGACTATATGGGTCAAGTGTAACCCCATGAACGGCCCCCGATGTGTGTAGCCGAACAAACTAGAGATACCATAGGATTGGGGGATTCTCAAGTACCCTTCACTTTCCATGATACATATGTACAAGTGTACTTAGGGTATTCCCATGTACCCCATATGACCATCATGACAAATCCTCATGTCGGCAAACATCAGTTTCCAGTGTCCATCAATTGGACTCATCCTTCACGGTTAGCTACCACACCCTGGTATTATTGTCCAATTAAAACCATTACCACATAACCAAGACCACTAATCCATTTATTATTAACCAAGTATAGAAGTAGTTGTATAGTTATACCGACTATAGCTTGCAACCAATGTACTTAGCTGACTTTTTAGAGAAGCAGGTATTCCCATGTACCCATAGATTACATTATTTAGTTTCTTGGGGGATTCCCATATACCCCATAAGTGTGTTCATTACTTAGTTTGTTTGGGGGATTCCCTTGTACCCAACAAGTCTTTCAACTAAACTAACCATAATTACTAAGACCTTACCATTTGACCAATCGAAACCATTTAGGGTTCTATTACAAAGTAATATCATGCAATAGTTTCATTAAAAGTCCAACAATATAGTAAAAGCATTCTCATAGGCATTTCATCAAACATGTTGAGGGCATAATGTTTCCAAAACCAAAACCAATAACCAATAAACCATTCCCATGTAACCAAGTGTTCAAACCATCATTATAATATGCAAACCATAAGTAAAAGCCATGGGAAAGACATTACCATCCGTATTATAATCAAAAACTGCAAAATATATTTGAAAATTCAAAACCATACAATATTTATGCCATGAAAACAATTCATAAATCAAGCCTTTAGTCGAAAGTAACAATGAGGGAGGAGAAACTTGCATTAGACAAAGAAGAAAATGAGAAGAAATCACTCCTATGAGCCTCAATTGATCCATAAATCATACCTTTAGTCGGAACTCACAATGAGGGTGGAGTAACTTGCCTTAGACTAAGAATAAGATGAGAAGAAATTACTTCTATGAGCCTCAATTAACCACCTTGAAGGAAACCCTAACTTTTGCTAAATCCAAGAGACAAGAGAGATTTTTAGAGAGTTTCTAAGTGTTTAAGTGATTGCAAATAGGTTAAATGAAGCCCTAAAAGTTGTTTTAGGTCATGGGGTCTCAAGGAGTTATAAAGGGAAATGTCCACCCCTTCCATCCGTACCCTAGTGTATGAGTGGTACCCTTACTCATACCCTAGGACTCACCTTAGAACCCCACACTGGTCAATATATGACCATGTAATATCAAATCGTACCCTAAGTTATAAGATATACCTTACAACTCGTACCCTAGACAGAATAAAATCAAGGGCACACCGATTAACATACGAGTTAGCTCCATATGACCCATACCCTAATATATGACCTGTATGTTGTCCACTCGTACTTTTGACAAATACCTATCCCCACCACACCGTTTAAGGTATGACTATGAACCTCCTAAACCATATCATAACATATGAATAGTACCCCTAGTTGCATAGTGTCCAGTGAGTTCAAGACTTAGAAAATTTCAAAGGATCAAAACCCAGGGTGTTTTCATTCTCCCCCACTAGGATCATTCTTCCCTAAATGATGAAGAAGGTGGGCACAAGTAGGATTTACACCCCTAGATTCCTCTACTCTTACTTTTAACAAGGATGCAAAGAAATCAATCTTTCATTTAACTAAAACCAGAAAATAAGGATGTTATGAAGAACACATATCTTAAGCATGAAGATCTGAATTGGAAAAAATATGGGGATACTTGGACATCATGTCCTCTTCCACTTACCAAGTACCCTCTTCCACCTTGTGGTTCTGCCATAGAACCTTAATCGAGGCCATATCCTTGGTCTGCAACCAACAAACCTAGCAATTTAAGATCTTAATCGGGATCTCGTCATAGGACAGAGAATCTAAGATGCCTAAACCTTCCCAAGGAACAACCGATGAAGGATCACCTACACACTTTCTCAACTTAGAGACACGGATCAACGTAAGAATGGAGATCAAATTTGAAAAAAACTCTAATTCATAAGCAACATTACCAATCCTCCTCAAAACCATACAAGGACCAACATACTGAAGACTGAGCTTCCCCTTCTTACCAAGCTGTATTACTCCCTTCATGGGAGAAATATTTTTGAACACCCTATCCAAAACCTCAAACTCCAAGTCTCTACGTCTTACATCCGTATAAAATTTTGGCGACTCTGGGAAGCCTTAAGCCTTATCCTAATCACCTTCACCATTTCCATACCCTGATAATCCAAGTCTGGACCAAATATATCCGCCTCACAAACCTCGAACCACCCAACAGGAGACCTACACCTCCTACCATATAGTGCTAAAAAAAGGGCCATTCTAATCCTAGAATAGTAATAATTATTATAAGCAAACTCTACAAGAGGTAGATACTCAACCCAGCTGCCACCATAATGAGTCACATATACATAAAACATATCCTCCAATGTTTGAATAGTCCTCTCTGCTAGCCCATCCATCTGCGGGTGAGAACAATACTCAAACTAACCTTAGTCCCCAACACCTTCTGAAATCACCATCAAAAGTGAGATGAAAATTGTGTTCCACAATCGGAGATAATCGAAATAGGTACCCCACGTAGCTTCCCAATCTCATAAAGATACAACCTCGCATAATCCTCAGCCAAAAAGTCAGTCCTCACTAGCAAAAAGTGAGCTGACTTTGTCATCCTATCCAGGATAACCCAAATCAAATGAAATTGATTCCAAGAATGAGGGAGACCAGTAATGAAATCCATGTTGACTACTTCCAATTTCCATTCTATCAACTCAATTTCTTGATACAACCCTCCGGGCTTTATGTTCTTAACCTTTACTTGTTGGCATACCATACACTTGGATAATAAGTTAGCCACATCCCTGTTCATACTATTCCACCAATACATATCCTTTAGGTCATGATATATTTTAGTCAAACCTGGATGAACACATAGTGTGACTCATGCGCCTCAGCCAATATCCTTTCATGCAAACCATAAATGTTAGAGACACATGCCCTCTCTTAGTACATCAAGGTACCATTACCACCAACCTTAAACACCATCACCTTTTGACCTCCTCTGTCACCCTTGATTTTCATCAAGACAAGGTCCAAAATTTTTTTTCTTTCATTTTTGTACCAGGTGATGACCGTACCACTTCCTATATGATCACACTACGATCCTCGAAGTCCAGAAGATAAATTTTAACATTGTCCAAGTGGTTAATATCCTTCACCAACTCTTGCTTCTCTTTTCACATGAGCTAAACTCTCCATAGATAACCTACTAAGTGCATTAGCAACCATATTAGCTTTACTTGGGTGGTAGTGAAGGCTCATATCATAGTTCTTGAGAAGCTCAAGATATATCCTATGCCTTAGATTAAGCTCCTTCTGAGTAAATGCGTACTACAGGCTCTTGTGATCCCAGAAGATATCTACATGCACTCCATACAAATAGTACTGCCAAATATTTCATACAAATAACATGGCTAACAAATCTAGATCATGAGTAGGATAGTTCCTCTCATGCACCTTCATCTGGCTAGAGGCATAGGCTATCAGGGACATATTACAATAAACCATAAACCCTGCATTCCCTTTAGGCAAGGTCAAAATTGGAGCCAAAGTTAGCTTATTCTTTAGCTTCTCAAAACTCCCCTCACAATCATCAGACCACAAAAGTTTTACTTTTTTCAGAGTCAACCTAGTAAAAAAGGCAGCTATCAAAGAAATGCTCTTCACAAACCTCCTATAGTATCCCGCTAATTCAAAGAAGCTCTGAATATCGGTTGGATTCATAGATCTAAGCCACTTCTTAAGCACCAAAACCTTTTGTGGATCCACCATGATCCCCTCACTAGAAATAATATGACCCAAAAAGTGACAACATTCAACCAAAACTCATATTTCAAGAACTTGGCATACAACTATTGTTCCTTCAAGGTTTGCAACATAATACAGAAGTGATTGGCATAATCCACCTCACTCATAGAATAGACCAGATGTTATCTATAATCACAATAAAAAAAATCCAAAAATTGGCGAAAAACCCAATTCATTAAATCCATGAATGTTTTTGGAGCATTGGTTAACCCTAATGACATAACCAAGAGTTCAGGGAGCCCATACTAAGTACGAAAAGCTGTCTTAGGGATGTCTACCTCCCTAATATTAAGGTGATGATACTCAAACCAAAGATCTATCTTAGAAAAGAATTCAGTACTTTAAAACTGATCAAACAAGTTATCTATCCTTGCAAGAGGATACTTTTTCTTAACCATTTCCTTATTCAACTGCCTATAGTCCTTACACATCTGAAGGGAACCATCTTTCTTATGCATGAATAACACTGGTGCAACCCACCAGGATAAACTAAAATGGATGAACCCCTTATCTAACAGATCTTTAAGTTGCTTCTTGAGTTCCCTCAACTCAGCCAGAGCCATTATATAAGGAGTAATAGATATTGAATGAGTGTTTGGAATGAATTCAATCCCAAACTCAATCTCCTTATCTCGAGGAACACCAGGAAGATCATTTGGAAAGACCTTAGAAAACTCATTCACCACCAGAACTGAATATAAAGAAGAACCTTGTGAGTTAGAATCTTTAACCCAGACTATAAACTTACCCTTAGGAGCTAAGGAACCACCATCCTATTTAATAACCGGCTCACCAAAGAACCTAAAGATAATCCCATGGGGCCAACAATCTAAGGATGCAAAGCATGAATGAAACAAATCTATACCTAAAATAAAATCAATTTCCATTATATTTAATTTGAAAAATCCACCAAAGTCTCCTTACTACTAACAGATACCACATACCCCCTATAGACTCATTTAGTCACCATAGGGTCACCTACTAAGGTAGAAATTGAAAAAAGATCTGAAATAACCTCAAGATCAAAACCAAAATACACAACCATACATGGGGTCACATAAGAAAGAGTGGACCCCAAATCAAGTAAGCAATACACATCATGAGAAAAGAGTTGCAACATACCAATCACGATATCAGGTGATGCCTTAAAGTCTTATTAGGTAGTAAGAGAATATAACCTATTTTGTCCAGTGTCGGTACTAGTAGCAAAAATAGATACAGAAGCAGCACCCTTCGGTGTTGGAGCAGATAAACAGGCAATCAAAACCTTATTCTCTCCTGAAGCAACCTTACCAATCGAATAGTTTTGAAATATATAGACTGGCTAACCATATTTACAACACCTGTCCCTCCCTTCATCATAGAAACCCCTATGCAACTGACCATAGAACTTGCAAGGAGGTAACGATGAAGTCGACTGTGCCTCACTTTTTTGAAATAGGGCACCTTATGCCCTAAAGTTTTCACCACCTTGCTGACACCTATAACCCGACAGCTTCGAGTAAGCGATAACGCTCACCTATATTATTTAAAGTGGTAGAGAATTATCATTGTCAATATCCCAACTCGTGTTGAGGTTGAATCCACAAGGAGTTAAAGATAGAGTTCTAATCTTATGTGTAATTAATTCTTACTAAGATAATACCCATAGTGTTAGTAAGGTAAATAACATAATTAAAAATAGGGGGAGGAGTTTCGGTTAAGAGAGGATGTATTTCACTATTAACTTCATCCTACAAACTAAGAAACAAATTATAATTGAACTTTGATATTTGGGAAATCTTGGAATTATGTCCACCTAAGGACAACTTAGGTGTGGGTGTATGAGGTTTGGTGCACATGCTTGAAAGTTACTAATATGGTAGGCTAGGTCTAGGACAGTTGCGGCTAATTTCTCAATAAAACCTTAAAGATTTCACTTGTCGACCCTTTTGGGTACCTAATAAGTTGGGAAATCATATTCATCCACTACCTCAATTTGGGTATCCCTATTTCTAGGATAATACCCAAGGTAAAGTCAACTACAAAATCACCCTTTTGTCTAAGATAGTGAAAATGAGTAAACTAAACCTAATAATTGCATACTATTTCCTTGGTTCCCATATCCCTCTTTCAAGGATAATGAGGGTTCCTCAAGTTCACCCAAACCCCTCTTTAAAGGATGGTTTGGGCTTTCAAGAGCATGGGGTTTTTGGCCACAAACCCATATGGGTATTTAGGAATTTAACCCACAAATACCAACCGATTTAATATAACAATAGTATAACCCATTATGATCTAACTTACACACAAATACATCACAACCCACAACTAATTTATACCTTAGTTCAACATAATCCCAAGACTAAAATATTTTGCTAATCATGAAGAAAATAAAGAAACATACACCATATGGGTTGTTCAAGGCATTCATTCTTCATAAATACCAAAATCTAAATCTCCAAATCAAATTTACAATTCTTGCCCAACTTAGGGTTTTAATTTCAAATTCAAAGTATTGCTAGTCTCTAGAATACCCAAAATAGGAATGGGTTTTAAGCATTTAAAGGATTTGGGGTTGACTGCTGAAAATTATGAAACTGCCCTTGGGCTAAATACCGCATGGCCACAATTGTAGCTATTTTTACCGTATGTAGATCAATGCAATCACAGTTGCTGAACTGCTTGACTGGTCACGATCGCGGTAACTGAAGCATATTTCTACTCCTAGTCTTCCAGCCGCACTTCTTTTCTGTTCCTTTGATCCTTTTTAGCTCATGTCCACATCTTTCCATCTTATAACCTGTATGCCTACAAAACATGGAAGTGTGAATGAATTTTGAGTGCAAATGAGTGGTAAATTCACCACTCATCAACACCCCTAACTAAAGCTTTGTTTGTCCTCAAGCAACACTACATCTTACCATGAGACTATGCATATTTCTGCCCACATTAAATGACCCAAATGATCATAATGACTTTTAGCTTAGTTAATACCACAATTTAGCTCTTCAAAGATGGCCAAAACTATTTTCACAACACCCCTCCACATAAAATATAAATTTTCAAGGATGCAGGAGACTTTAAAGAGCAACTATGAAAAAATTACTAATACTCTAAAATTGAATCATCTTTGAGCCCAACTACATTATACTCCTTTTTGCCTCATTTTTTAAGCGATGACAAAATTACCCACCTCAACTTATTTTCATGCCTCCTCGCAAGAAAGAAAATTTCAAACACCAAGTTATCAATTATGCAACAAGGAATTTAAGTGTAAAACTCTCTATCTCAAGAAATCTCAATGCTAAAAAGTATGCCATAGGCTTGCCCTTATTTTCAATTGCCACTACAATGAAAATACTTGGTTGGAAATCACAAAGGGCTTTTTAAGCTTGTAACGTAGGTTTAGGGTATGGCGGGATATCTTTTAGGAACAACATGACAAAGCCCTCGTTGAACATCTACATCACACAATTCCATCCAACTTTGTATCATGGGCCACTTCTTTGTTTTCACTCTTTACACATATGCCTACTTTTTAATTTCTTGTTCACCCATTTTTCTTTTTATTTCTTTGTCTTGCACTCTTTGAGCTTCTCTTTCCTTTGCTGGACCCTTTCCTTTTATTATTCATTTGTTCTCAATACTTAAAATCATATGCACTTACTTACAACTTTGTGGCCCAAGGATACCTCTTTCAATCATCACCATCCCCAACTTAAGCTTTTAACCTCAAGTTGTAATTTCAAGTTCAAGGAGGGTAGGGTTCAAAAGAGGGATAAAGATTGAAAGGCTCATGGGTTGCAATGTGTTTGCCAAAGAAAGGTCTAAAGGCTCAAAGTACATGACTAGGGATAACATCTATGCAAGGGTAGTCTTTTTAGGCTAAAGTGGACTTTTAATGTAATAAAGAGGCCTAAGATCATCTCCCCAACCAATTACAATCAAAATTAGTCTTGAGAGACTAATGGGGGAAGTTCTAATGGTACAAGTACACGTGAGATTCGGAAAAATAAGCTCACCACACACGACACACCAAGGAGGTTCAATTGCCCCTTTCAGTAGAGAAAAAAATAGAGCATCTCTCAATTTACACAAGCTAAAATTTCAGAGTCACAAAAAGAGAAAAAGTTTTGTTACAAGGTTGCTCACGTCCATGCCCTTGATTTTTTAAAAAAATTAAATTTTGGGCAGAGGGGGGTGTTTACTTTACATTTGCACCATACACAATTTGCTAATTATGGAACCAACCCAAGCCTTGATCTCACATTGTGGTTTTTGTATGGGCCAACCAACCATATGGATACTCAAAATTCGCCATAGGTATAAATGTGATCCCAAAATCTAAAATGCTATAGATACTCAGACTTCCATTGTATTTGTGACTTTGATGCCACAGGTTCTCAGACTTTCCCTGAATCCATGGCTCTAAACCCAATCACGATGCTTTCCCCTTAAGAATATCATGACTCAATCAATCATTGGGAAAAGCTCGTTTGATATTTCCATAGGTAAACTAAAGATAAAGTAGAAATTTAAGGCCAAAATAACTAATCCACGCAAATGTGGGAACCATCAGAGTGACCGAATATTACAACCCAAATAATAATAAAAATCATTAAAAAAACTAAAAAATATCTAGAAATATCAATAATACAGGACCAGATCAAATGAATATGGAGACAGGCCACCCCAATTAAAATGTAGTAGTGTCCCCACTGCATAATTATCAAGCATAAGGAGAGATAAGGGTGCTCCCTAAAACTGCATCAAAAGCTGCTATCACTCTTAGACTCTGCATCATCATCATCATTCTCAAGACCAGACCACTCGATTGAGGCCTCATTATTATTTTCCACTCGGGATGAAGGAAGTCGATCATGGGGTTTTAGGACCTTCGAATGGCCCGTCACCCCCTTCCACATCTAGTTGAAGAACCCATCTCTCTTACTCTCCCTTATGACCATTTTTTTATCTGAAACCCAAATTTTATGATATGACGCCGCTAAGGATGAATTAGATTTCTTAAGGCTAGTAATGGTAGCTTCCTATTTCTTCTGGTCCTCCTGATACTTTGCATAATTAACCTATGACATATATGAATATTGAGTGCTGGAGGGCTCTCCCAGTCCCTAGGTTAAAATTGACACGAGCTCCTTAATGGCCGTAATATCAACTCCAATATCCTTAAGAGGATCCATGATGGATGTCCTATAAGACTCAAGCTTCTTACATATTGACTTCCCTAAGTCAATCTTTCTCTTTTTCCTTTTACCTGGTGCACCCTCTTCTTAAATTCTAAAAGGATAGATGGGGGTACCAAGGCACACCCAAGTGTCTCCAGAGTACTCTTCAATCCCAGCTCTCCTACAAAGCTCAGTAATAAAAGAGGGGAAAAAGTGATGTATGCCACCTTGGTTCTTGAAGAATTTTATATCAAAACCCACAAGATGACCAATATTTAAAGGAATTATATCTAAACTGCAAGCTACCATCTGGGCCTTTAAATATGGGACTAATGTCATATGGGTGCAAGGGGAGACTCGGCTATATATTATGTTCAACAAAATTTGAGAATCGAAAGTGATGTCATTCATGTGGATATTACTCTTGGTTTTCGCTCAGGAGACTTCCTTTCTGGGACACAATCTTTTTGCCAACCAGCTTCCTGGCTCTCAACCTTTTTCTTTGAACTCACCCATGTTTGTATTTCGGAGCCCGATATATCATTAATTTATCCCACCCCAAAGTTTACCATTTTCCCCCAAATCTTGATAGTCATGTTGGATGGGTCCAAGAAAGACAATACACTAAGGTTGGCATAGAATTCATGGACCTATTGCTCATTTGCCTTGCTCGAATCCAGGGAAACCACCGCCAGCCTATGGTCTCAAGCCTATCATGAAATGTCAAAATCATTTCCAGCATATTATCCACAGATATGCTTCACTCCGGGAGCAGCTTTGTCCTTGGAAGATCACCATAGCAGTGAGTATATCACTTAGATTCCATGAATTGGATGTGGTCATATTTGTCCAAGAGATTATCCTGAAAAGCAACATAAAACATAACACATCAATCATTGACTTTTTTATGCACAAATTATGTTATATGGTTCATTAAAGCTCATTGGATAGTTTCTTGGTGGTTTTTGGACAAAAATTTAAAGTGCGAGATTTTTTTGCGTAGGCAAAAAATCAGCCTCAGTTTCACGATCGCGGGACATAGAGCCATGATCATGTAGCCATGATCACGATCCCAATGGCGCGATCGTAGGATCTAAGACCACTTTTTACCCAAAGTTTTCAATTTCCAAAAATTCAAATTTTAAGCTCAAAACATAATCTACAACAAGGATTTACACTATACATGTTGAACAAAACCACTTGATACCTGATTATGCCCCTAGAATACAAACCCATTTGTGAAAACTCATCCGGGAATTCTATCAAGCACTTGGGGTGCACTCTTCATGTGCCTCACTTTCACACATCATTTGGGTACTCAATACTTCCCCACTCATGTACACACCATATTCTAGTAGTTAAACACCACACAAGTCCAATGTATGAAACATTAAGACATGACAAACATAATTTTGGGCCTTCCCTATAACATGTATCCTAAGGCTCATTTTCCACAATCAAGGCATAAGTTAAAGGCACCTACCGAATAAGTGATGCAAGAGGAATGCAAAGATGTTGTTGGAGTGCTAACAATTTGGCCAGAGTTGGGTCCAATTAGAGAGAAAAGTTAAGAAGGGAGTGTTGAGAAGAAGTAGGGTTTGGGTGTTTATAAAATGGATGCAACCGAGATGCGGTCATGTAAAATTCGTGATCACAGCCAATGTCCCACCATCGCGGTAACTGAGGTAATTTCTACTCCCTTATTTTCCCCTATTCAACTCATTTCACAATTTGATAGGTTTTCCTTTGTTCAGTTCAACATGCAAATTTTTCACAATTTCCCCTCCTCAAACTCATCCAACATACTCTATAGTGCCATAAATGCATGGGTTATTGATTTGATAAAACTAAAATCTACTTTACATGACTGAGAGCAAGGAATACAAGCCACTCTAGTGGCATTTATGGGTTACCTCCCATATAGAGCCTTGGTTTATGTCGTGGCACAACGTCTTTCTCCTTTCTTAAGTTGGGTCCTCCAGAGCCTCCTCTTTAACTTCTTCAATTTCAACTTCAATCACTGATATCACTTGAAGTTCCATGGGTTGCTTTTTTATTTTGCATACTCAAAAAGAGACATCATCATGAACTCTAAACCTCATTTTACCTAACTCTAATTCCATTCATGGTCCGTCCAACATTGGTTGCCACCTTGCCTTTGATAGGTTGGGCATGAACCCTCCGAATAGTTTGCTAAGTACTAAATCTCCTTATCAATCTTTTTATCCTTTTCATTATATTCATAGGATTTTGATGCAACGATATTTACTACTTTTGCGGATGCACCGATCACATGTTTTGTTAACAACTCTAGTTGCATTATATGCTTGTAGTTGAGTTAACAAATGAGTTAGCTCCATACGACCCGTACCCTAACATACGACCTGTATGTTGTCCATTCGTAAATTGGATAGAAACCTATCCCCACCATACTATTTAAGGTATGACTAAGACCCTGCTAAAATATATCATAATATATTACTAATACCTCTATTCGTATGATGTCCAGTGAGTTCAAAACTCAGGAAATTTCTAAGGATCAAAGGCTAGGGTGTTTCATAAATAGTCCGCTTCGACTGACCATTCGTCTGGGGGTGAAAATTTGTACAAAGATCAACTCGGGTACCTAACTCCTCCTGAAAAGTCTTCCAAAAGTGGGATGTGAACACTGAACCTTGAATCAAGGTGATATACACTGGCATACCCTGAAGATGCAGTATCTCATGAATATAGATATGGGCCAACCTCTCGACACTAAAAGAAACCAAAATAGAAATGAAATAAGAAAATTCAGTCAATTGATCCATAATGACCCAAACACTGTAGGAACAATGAGAAGCATGAGGCAACCCAATCTCAAAGTCCACAGTGATCCATTCCCATTTCTATTCAGGAATGAGTAACCTCTGAAGCAAACCACCAGGCCTTAAATGCCCGGCCTTCACTTGCTGGAAAGAAAGGAAACAAGCAACATAGTGTACTACATACTTTTTTATACCACCCCACAAGTAATGTTGCCTCAAGTCACGACACAACTTAGTCCCTCTCATATGAATGAAATACTTAGAATAGTGGACCTCCTCAAAAATCAATCTAATATAATCACCCACTCTCTGCACACAAACTCAACCTCTAATCCTCAAAACACTATTAGAATCAAGTGAGGATTTCCTAACCTCACCCCTTAAAACTTTATCACAAATCACTCTCAAACCAACATCATCAAACTGATAAGATCAAACTACTCCATCAAGGAAACCTAGCCTCCATAAATTAAAAAACATACCTAAGTGTTGAAATATCAACCCTAACCATCTGATTGGCTAAAGACTGAACCTCTAAGGCCTAAGGACTCTTCTTAATCAAGAGATGTACCAAACTACCCATGTTAGTCAATTTTTAGCTGAAGGAATCCGCAACCACATTAGCCTTGCTTGGATGATAGAGAATAGTCAGGTTATAATCCTTAAGAAATAATAGCCAACAGCAATGCCTCATATTAAGATCTCACTAGGTGAAGAAATACTGAAGGCTATGATGATTCAAGAAAATCTCATAGTGGACACCATATAATTAGTGCCTCCACATATTTAAAGCAAATACGGCTGTACATAACTCCAACTCATAGGTAGGGTAATTCCTCTCGTAACGCTTTAACTGACTAAAAGAATATGCAATCACCTTACCTTCTTACATCAACACAACCCCTAAACAAATACCTAAAGCATCACAAAAGTCGGTAAAACCCACACCCTCCTTGGGTAAAGTCAAGATGGGAGCTAATGTTAAAAAGACTTTGAGTTGTTTAAAGCTAGCATCACAAGCATTGAACTACTAAAAGTAAATCTTTTTCAGAGTCAAGTTAGTCAACAAAGCTGCAATAGATGAAAAATCCTCAATGTAATGATGATAGTAACCTTCCAAGACAATAAAACTTTAAACATCGATAGGAGAAGTGGTCCTATCCTAATCACGAACCACTGCAATCTTGACTGGGTTGACCATAATAGTATCCTTGGTCACCGCATGACCTAAGGACGAAATAGATTCCAACCAAAACTCACACTAAAAGAACTTAGTATCCAACTTCTCATCGCTCGATCTCTAAAGTATAATCCATAAATGCTCTTCACAATCATCCTCACTCTTAGAATAAACCAAGATATAATCTTTAAATACAATAACGACGGAGTTGAGATATGGTCAAAATATCTAGTTCATCAACTCTATGAACACAGTTGGGGCATTGGTCAACCCGAAGGACATGACCAAAACTTCATAATGATCGTACTGAGTTTGAAAAGTTATCATTTGAATATTTGAGGCCCTGATCCTCAACTGGTGATACCTGAATCTCAAATAAATATTAAAAACACTAAAGCAACTTAAAGATGAATGAGCAAATCATCAAGACAAGGATGAGGATATTTATTCTTAACAATCACCTTATCAACTTCCGATAATCAATACACATATGCATAGACCCATCCTTTTTCTTAAAAAACAAGATAGTCATACCCTAAGGTGATACACTAAGTTTGATAAACCCCTAATCCTATAACTTATGTAATTGATCTATCACAACCCGAACTAGGGTATGATGGTGACGTGTATATCTAGTTCACCATGGACTGGAGACCACTCTCTTAAACCAACCTCAAGAGCATATTGATAATAAGAATATAAAATAATACAAAAGTCAGCTAAACCGAAATAAGAAGATAAATAAATGGCTCAATGAAACTAAAAGTCAAAACAATAACTAACCAACCCACATCTGTCCATAATAGACGTTAAAACTAGAATAGCAAATGAAGTCGGGACATGCCCCGACTATGACCAAAAAAATCCATCATACTGAGTAAATAATGAAAGAATGAAAAAATGATAAGGCCTTTTGAACGATGGAGGCTACCCATTTTACAACAATCCACCTAGCACTACACTAGAGCAACATAAATGTCTTTGCATCCTATATAATGAAATCATGTAGCATCCTAGGATGATCAATAGGATAAACACTAGCATGTAACTCAGAGAATGTGATAACATAATTCCATGTCCAAAAATTAGTCAAAAACATAATGCACATATTTATACATAAATATATAAGATGTCGGGATAGAGTAAGGTTCATGAATATGATAGTTCAAAAGAATTAACCTTGACTGTGTGGCTCTATCCGTCCTAAGGGAACCCGCAGGCTATATGGGTTCAGCTCCCCTTGCTGAAAGGGTCCCAATGTGTTAGTTGCACGAACAAGGAAAATTTGAGAAAGGGCCAAAACTATGAGGCTCCAACCATTCCAATAAATATAGATAATGTGTGAACTATGCACATGGTCATAACAACCCCCTCACCGGCAAACGTGGAATCTAGTATTGGTCTTCCTAGGACCTTCGCCTTCACGGCGAGATAGACAACCCCCTTTAAGCCCATACTAAAACTATTTAGAACATAATTTTAACCATTAGCCTGGGAGTTATTCATTAAGGTGTTAACCACTTGGTATCATCATACCCACACGCTTGCATGCTAAATCACACATGCCAAATAAATTCAGACAACCACATTGAGTTCTAAGTTCCATTAAAATCAAATCCATGACCACCAAGGACATCCAAGTCCATTTAAATAACCATTTATCTATAAGTGAAATACATTAAGTTCAAAAGCAAGTTAAATCATGTAATTTTCTATAATTGAAAGAAAATAAACAAAGTGGGTTGAGGTTAATGCAATTTCAAGCCAAAATTCATCCAATTTAGGGAAACCTATGTTTTCCGTTATATCCATTTAATTAAAGTACCAATTCAGTCCCAAACACACCAATTTAAAGCATGAATAATCAATTCAAGTCATGGTACAAGTAATTCGATCAAAAACAACCAAAATTCCTTAACCTCATTTTAAAACCCATAATATAAATCACATAAAATCCCATTAAATAACTGCTATAATGTAAAATTAAAGTTTAGGGAAAATAAACATGCCTAAACACACACAAAAATTGTAAATCAATTTAAAGGCTGGAGCTTGGATGATTAATGCATAGTGAAATCCTAAAGCTTTCTTGGTTGGAGAGTTGAAGATGAATAAAGTAGAGTTTGATTTTTTAAAACTGAAGAAAAAGGGTCCTTTTTATGTTTATAAGTCATGGAAAAGGTAAATATATCAATAGCCCCTCACCCTCACCCTTAAGTGAAAAAATAAGATTGGGCAAAAATTACACCTTGGCATTGCACAACTTTGTTGCATAGGTTATCCTTCATTCCACACCAATATCGCCGAGGGTAACCACAATGACACAATGACAATGCAGAGGCACACTTACTCGGAGATACAAAATAGCCCTGAATCCTTTCTAAAAATTTCAAAACTTTCCTAAATTACCCTTTGAACATCCTAAACACAATTCAAGTCAAAAATTGATATTACGAACATAGAAAGGTCAAAAATAAAGTGATCAAAATTACAAGGGTCTTACATTATCCACTCCTTAGGATCATTCGTCCCCGAATAATGAATTAGGACACTTTTAGCATGAGAATAACAAGAATACATAAGAATAAAATGTAAACTCAGAAAATAACAAAAAGAAAACAAAAGTATACCTTAAGAACTTTCTTCCAACGCGGGGAATAAGAATGGGTATTTGGACTTCATATCTTCCTCAATTTCCCATGTAGCCTCTTCTACCTTTTGGTTTCTCCAAAGGACCATCATCGAGCTACATCCTTAGATCTTAATATATAAACTTACCTTTCTAATATTTCAATCAGGACTTCCTCATAGGATAAGAAATCTATAACGCCAACATCCTGAATAGGTAGAATCAAGGAAGGATCACCCATGTACTTTCTGAACATAGACACATGAAACACGGGATGAATGAAACCCAATCTCGTAGACAAATCCAACTCATAAGCAATATTCCTAATTCTTCTTAAAATTTGATATGGCCCAACATAATAAGGACTGAGCTTCCCTTTCTTCACAAATCTCATAATTTCTTTCATAGGAGGCACCTTTAAAAATACCTAGTAAATTACGTCAAACTACAGTTCTTTTTGCCTCACATCAGCATAAGACTTTTGGTGACTTAGTGCAGTCTTAAGTCTTTCTCTAATCACTTTTACCTTCTCCATGTCTTGTTGAGCCAAGTCAGGACCAAATAACCTAGTCTCCCCAAATTCAAACCATGCAATAGGAGACCTATACCTCCTACCATAAAGAGCCTCAAATGGAGCTATATCAATTTTCAAATGATAACTGTTATTGTATGCAAACTCAATAAGAGGAAAATATAACCCAAGTTCTCTTAAAGTCAATCGCAAAGGCCATTAGCATATCCTTCAAAGTCTGAATAGTATACTCTGTTTGTCTATCCATTTAAGGGTGGAAAGTGATGCTAAAACTTTCCTATGTACCCAAACCCTTCTAAAATAACAGATACTGGCACACCATGCAACTTCACAATCTCCTTAATAAACAACTTTGCGTAATCTTCTCCTTAGTAGTTAGTCCTTACAAGTAAGAAGAGAGCTGACTGAGTCATCTTATCAATAATAACCCAAATAGCATCATACTGATTATGAGATCGTGGAAGACTCATAATAAAATCTATATTGATTATCTCCCCCAATCTTGAAAGCCATAACCTTTTTCTAACCCACGTCATCCTGAATTTGCATAAGTATTGGATCCAAATCCTTCTTCTCTAATACCTTAACACCAAGAGATAATATAACCACCTTTTAAATAATTACTTCTCCATTATCAGAGTCTAAGAGATGAACTCCCAGTTTAGCAAACCTATGAATGTCCTTCACTAATCCTCTTTACTCTTTGCTAACATAGGATAGGCTCCCCATAGATAACCTACCAAGAGCATCAATAAGAACATTAGCTTTACCTAGATAGTAGTGTAAGCTTTTGTCGTAATCCTTAACTAGTTCAAGCCACCTCCTCTACCTAAGGTTCAAATCCTTTTGAGTTAATATATACTGCAAGATCTTATGATATGAATATATATCCATATGCACCCATATAGATAATGGCGCCAAATTATCCAAGGAAAAAACAAAGCTGCAAACTCCAAGTTACAAGTATGGTAGTTTCTCTCATGAACCTTAATCTACCTAGCAACATAAGCCATAACCTTACCAGGCTGCATCAACACATAGCCCAGTTCTGCATAAGATACATCACAAAACACAACAAAACCATCAGTACCTTTGGGTAGGGTCAAAACTGGTGCAGAAGTCAAACTATCTATCAACTTCTCAAAACTACCCTCATAAGCCTCAGACCATAAGAATTTAACCTTTTTATGAGTCAACCTAGTCAACAAAGTAGGAACAGAAGATAAGCTCTCCATAAATCTCCTGTAATATCTAGCCAATCCCATGAAACTCCTAATTTTGGTTAGAGTCATGGGTCTAGGCCACCTCTTAATCGCTTTAACTTTCTATGGTTCCACCTTGATCCCTTCACTAGAAATAACATGCCTTAGAAAAGTCAAAATATTCTGCCAAAACTAACAATTAGAAAATTTGCATACAACTTCTGGTCTTTAAAAGTCCGCAACATAATTCGAAGGTGATTGATATGATCCTCCCCACTCTTAGAATATACTAAGATATCATCAATGAAGACTATTACAAACAGATCCAGAAACTATCTAAACACCTGATTCATAAGATCCATGACTACAGATAGAGCATTGTTAACCCAAATAATATAATCAAAAATCATAATGACCAGACCAAGTTCTGAAAGCAATCTTGGGTATATCAACCTCCCTAATTTTCAATAGATGATAACCCGAATGAAGATCAATCTTATAGAAGCATCTAGAACCTTAAAGATGGTTGAAAAGATCATCAATCCTAGGAGAAGGTACTTATTCTTCACTATCACCTTATTCAGATGACGGTAATCTACACACATTCGAAGAGACCCATCCTTCTTACGTATGAAAAGAACAAGAGCAACCCATGGAGAAACACTAAGATGAATGAACCCTTGATTAAGAAGATCTTTTAACTGCTCCTTTAGGTATGTTAATTCAACCGAAGCCATTCTATACGGAGGAATAAAAATAGGACGAGTATCCGGTAGAATATCAATCCCAAAATCTATTTCCCTATTGGGAGAAATTCCAGGAAGATCACCGAGAAATGGTTTATGAAATTTATTTACCACAGGAATAGAATGAAAAGATCGACTTTCGAAGTCAGAATCCTTAAACTTAAATAGATAGAATAAACACCCTTTAGAAATTAATTTTTGAGCTATAAGATAGGAAATAAACCTCCCTTTAGGCACTAAGGAACTCCCCTCCCATGATAATATCGGCTCATTAGGAAAATAAAAACTGACCTTTCGGGTCCTACAATCCAAAAAGTATATCATGAATGAAGCCAATTCATCCCCAAGATCATATTGAAATCCACCATATCCAACTCTATCAAATCCACAAATGTCTCCCTATGGAAGACAAACGCCACACAACCCCTATAGATTTTTCTAGGCACAGTAGACTAACCAACTAGGATAGACACAGAAAAAGGGTTCGAAATACTTTTGGGACAAAAAGAAAAATGCACAGCCACATAAATCAAGAAAATAATACACATCACGAGAGAAGAACAATAACATACCAATAACAACATCAGAAGATGCCACAAATTCATGGTGAGTAGCAAGTGCATCTAGGTGATTCTGTCTTGTACCGATGCCAGAAGTAGTGCCTTTTGGTGTAGTAGCTGAAGATATGGCAACCAGAACTATATTAGCCATAGTGGAAACTATAATTGAAGGATAATCTCGCTTCTTATGACCAAACTAACCATAATTATAACACCTAGTACTTCCTTCCTCAAAATAACCATGATGAATCTTTCTATAAAAATTATAAAAAGGATAAGGTGGGTCTGACTGAGCTCTACTAGCCTGAGACTGGGCACCCTGTGCCTTAGACCCATCACTAGCTTGAGAACAACAATCGCCCAAAGGCTTAGGATAAGGGGCACAAGCAGATAAATAAGAATTGCCCAATTCTTCTCCTTGGTCAACTGTTCTCGATCTCTTCTACTATTCTGCAGACCCTCACCCTGCTCTGATTTCCCAAACCTTTTATTCTACCTCGCTCTAATCTCTGCCTATTTGTATTTCTATCCTCAACCTATTGCACTGGAGATGGCTATATTATTGTTCAATATCACAGCCTTACACTCCAATACTAAGTCACGGGACAACCTATAAGGAAACTTTCTCATCTTGGATCTCTAGTTAGACATGACCTCTGGAGCATAATAAGACAACTGCTAATATTTCAATATATATTCTCTTACACTTATCTTACCTTACTTCAGATTAATCAAATCCCTAGCCTTAAATTTCCTTAACTCCTAAGGAAAGAAGTGATCAAGAAAGGCACCCAAAAACTCATCCTATAATGTCAGCTTTGCATCATCACCCCTAAACTACTTCCACTCCTCATACCACTAATAAGCTATATCTTTTAGCTGATATGAAATAAACTTTACACCTTCAAAATCAGTAGCATGTATAACTCTGAAAATCTTCGCTATCTCATCCACAAAACCCTTGAGGATCCTCTTCAACCTTAGAGCCTGTAAAGGTTGGAGGATTCAACCTCATGACCTGGCCAACCTGAGTGACCTAAGATGAAAGAGCAATAAAACCAAATTAATTTGAAAAATGAGACTGTGATGTCACCAATTGAGCAAGAAAATGAATAGAACAACAAAAGTCTACATTAGAGATATCCCTCTAAGGTAGCTGATAAGCATCATCATCCCGAGAAGCCTAAGAAGGACTAGTGAGAATAGGTAGAACTCTATGTGAG